>NC_048265.2:26431266-26737517 GCF_005286985.2 Setaria viridis | reverse complement strand
AATTCACCAAATTTGGAACACATTAGCTCATTTGTTATGCAAAACAAAACCTGTACATGTTGTATGCTGAAATTAGGGCTGTTCGTAATATTCTGGAGCTCCGACGGCAAATCTAAAAAGCTACCATTATATGGCTCTTCCCAACTCAGGAATAGACAGAGAGTTGTGTTCTTCTTGTTAGGAGAGAGCTAGGGTTATGGAGAGGAGAGGAGAGGCTTAGATCTACCAAATCCATCCAATAGAAATTGAAATCCGTGGGGGATTTTGAGCCTCCCCATTTTTGTTGGCTCCCACCTCTTGTATTGCTTCTTCATATAGTGGATTGCTCGCCGCCGCCTGTGGTTTTTCTCCGCAAGGGGTTTCCACATAAATCTTGGTATCTACTCTTGATTTGGTATTTCCCTTGCTATATGTGTTGATTAAATCACCATCTTGCTTACTATTGATGCATATGTGATGTGGTTGCTTGTATAGATGAGTTGGCATGAGAGGCATATGTGTGTTCTTCGGTATGTTGATATGAGATGATGGGGATTGATATTCTAGTGAGCTAGCTGCTACAAGTATTTTGTTATTGAATCATTGGACAACTTGTGGTTTGAAAGTTTGAAGCATAGTTGCTATTTTGTTCATGCTCAAGAGGTGTTCGGTGAAATGCTTGTGCTAATTTGATTATTCCGTTGCTCCATTGTTATCACACTTAATCATATATCATTGCTTTGACTAATAAAATAAAATAATGGAATGTCATAAACTCCTAATGAACTCTTCTTTCTTCTTTCTTCTATTATAAAAAAGCGAACTTTTCTTCTAGTTTGTTGAAGTGAATATTTCTCAAACCAAGGTTACATTTGTACATAGGCTTTTCTTCCAGCAACTGCACTGTTCTTGAAATTGGTCTTTTACAATTTATAGCGAATGGCTTTGCTCCTTGTCCCTATATGCAATTTAAACTAGCTGGGTAGATAGTGCAATAAGTAGTAGGTGTGGTGACTCATGAGTGAACAATACGGGTTACCATTGACACAAGAGTTCACAACACTGAACTACTTCTGTCCAAAATCAAACTTAGTTCTTTGCAAACAACATGAATCATGTACTTTGCCAATTTGGAGCTTCTTGAGGAGCTTTATCAAAAATACGTATTACTTGTGGGGTAGATTGTAACCACATACATGCGAGTCACATGTCAATTGCAAGAGACAAGTGGGTCCTAAGTATGAAATTTGTACCCATCCAAAGAAATCCCACATCGATAAATCTAATCAAGATGTTTGGTGCTGAATTACTTCTTCTCCTAAGTATGAAGCTAATTTTAAGATTGCTTTTAAATCAGCATAAGTTAGGGAAATTTACTCTTAACTTCATAGGTGAAGATCCATGTGCCACATCATGTTCCTCGTGGCCCAAAATGAGCAGGGAAGAACAACTTTACACTAATTTAGTTTGACACCAACAAAAACAGACACCACTACACATGTCCAGTTCTCCAATTCTTCAGTTATAGCATCGAGATCTCTGCAATGACCTTAGCTTTGTCGATCTCAAATTGTTGATCCTCTAGTAAAACATGAGAAATTTATCTTAGGAGACCAACTTCTTTATGACTATAGAAATAATTATGGTATAACTTTTACCTTTGTCTAGAGAGAAGTCTGCTAAAAACCTAATAAGCTTGGTTTTGTTGGCGGACAGTATGCCGACAATCTCAGGTGGCTTGTCTTGATTGGCGGCAAACAACTAATTTGTAGGCAAACAGATGTTTAATTACTTCTCTAATTGAAGAAAAATAAAGTTATCATGTTTATGGAAAGATGGTTGATGGGATACTATACTTTGAAGACATGAAAAGCCTCGAGTTGAATAGCCTTGCTTTGTTCCTGGTAGTAGTAGAAAATAAAAATGAGAGCACAGTGAAAACATATTTCCATACATTGACATTTCTAACTGAACACACTAAGGATTTTTAGAGGAAAAACAACACACATAAGGGATATAGCACACAGAGTTCACAGACAGCAAAAGCACGTGCTTTTGGTTTAGCAGCGTAACAGTTTAGCAGCATTATCCATGTATACTTAAGATGAAGAAACAATATCTTACCCTTAGAAGGTTCATTAGAATTATAAGGTTCTCCTTTGAACTAACATAGCAAATCATCACTGGAATGTTTGACCTATCCAGAAGAATGTCTCCCAAGAGCTGAAAAAGATGCAAAATGGCATAGGACAAATCAGCTAATACCAGCAATCATCTAGAAATTACTGTTGTGGATGAGAGCATAACTAAAAGTTCACCCCCAAGAGTTTGCTAATACTTTATATCTACCAAGCTCCAAAAAAATGACTTTACAAAATGAGAAAAGAAGATAAATAACGTACCTGAGTAGCTTGCCTTCGGATGATATAGTTGGGAGATGATAACAATTTGAAGTTAAATTCTGAAAAGAACTGATACGTAACATCAATTAGAAATGATGAATGTCCATAATGATAATTAATTGTATCGAGAAGGCCTTAGAAGGCTATCAAAGCATCCTCGTGCTAATAACTGAATACAGTTCCTTATGTGCAGATTCGCACAAAAATAACACAAATGGTTTAGCTCATGACAGGATAAATATCAAGTCGTCAACTCCTTAATTTAATATTAAGGCTGCATGGACTATTATTGGTATGTAGATCTCCATATCTATGATGAGAAAGCTTTGAATATGCAAATTACCGGCTATGTCTTGTTGCTACACACGTGTCTTGTGTTAACATCACACAAAGAAACATGCCAAGCACATAAGTTAGCAGTGATGGGTAAATATTCAAATAATCAGCTAAAAATATTTACCCAATCATAATTTCTGGAAAAGAACTCAGCGGCGCTTGATTTATGCCTTGTCAGTAGTTCCTGTTACAAGTTAAACAGATATCGATTGGTATTACTTACACACCACAACAATATTTCACCTTGGAATCTACTATATTCTTTGTCTATAGTGATGTGCCATAGATCAATGGTTTTACTTAAGTAAATTTTGAAATTCTTAGAAAATGCAGAACAGAATGAATAGAATGAATAGACAAATGCTATATGTGTCATATGAATTTACTTTGCAAACTTGTTCCCTTTTTCTACTTGACATGTTGAATTTGACAACCACATAGTCACCTTAAAAGTCCTGAAGGCATCTGATGCTATGTTGAAGTCAGGAAGCTGTATGTAATCAAAGAACTTCTTCATGTGTTGAGAGTCTAATATATATCTACAAAAGTTAAAATGTCTAAATTAGACATCCTAAAACAAAAATTAATCCCTAGCAAGTAGAGAGGTAGCCAACTTCGGTCAAAAAAGTAGAGAGGTAGCCATGAATGAAAATGATTGTGTTTTGAATAAATAGGATAGATAATGGTATCAAAATAATTGTTAGGATTTTATACTATGTTCAATGTTCTACCCACAATAAAACTAGATAATTTTGGTAAATATGTTTGTAGGGACATATCTCCCTTTTTTGAATGAGACGACATTGAAAAAAGGTGGTAATACCGAGCAGCAACTTGGTGGCGTAGGCAGTCCCTCAATATAGTGCTATAATGTATTGCAATCTCCACATTGTCATATCTGCATACATACATGTTAGAATAGTACAAAACTTATTTTTGCTAATTCCAAATAATAAATTAGCATAAGATGCCAAAAGTATGTCAAAATATCATATTCTTCAATAGAAAAGATAATTGAGGTCCTCAATGGTTTAACCAATATAGCACACAACTTAGTGTAAGTGCACAAAAACAGTTTAGAACAAAGTACATGGAAAGATACATGAAGAAAACTTGAAATAAATAGATGCGAGTATTAGCTGGCTAGCTAATTACTTACCCAGACATTAGAATGTCCAAAAGGTCTTTGTTTGCTTCCAAATAGTTGGATGCAATAATCCTCGAATCAACCTTTTGCCTTTGTAGATTTGCAATAATTTGAGTAACATCCTTTTGAGTCTATACAAGCAAAAGAATGAGAACATCTAAATTCATGTATAGTATAAATAGCTCCTGACATATGTCATGCTATTATGCATTGTTCAAATTGGATACAAAGCAAGTTATTCAACAAAGATGAACATGAAATTCCTTAACATACTTCTAAGTCCAAATAGGGAAGGCAAACAATTAGTAGACGCATGGTGTTCATATTCTCTTTGAAGAATTCCTTGGTCAAGTTTGTGCAAGCTTCAGTGACAGGCTCCGCATCACCATTGCCATAGAGAATACACTTCATCTCCCTTATGCTTTTTCTTAGATCTGCCATCTGCAAAGCAATGCAACTATGGATTTAAAGCACAAGGGGGTAAGTAGAACAAGCATACAAACATATACTTTTAATTCAAGGAATTACACATCGTTTATGATGTAGCATACAGCAGGAAATTGCAGCTTTGAATCATGCAAGAAACTGTTGAATTGGGATAAGAGATTCACCATACCAAGTGAATTACCATGAATCATTAACAATGGCATTTTCATAGTAATATCAAATCCTAGGCCTCGACTTGTCATTGATTATTCTGTAATCCAAATCTGAAACACCCATTGAGCAGTTGATCACCCCCACTCATTGGTTTCATGATTACTTGTTTGAACATATATAAAGATCATATATTTAATCTCAATGTAGATGGTGTTTCAGTTGACAGATCTGCACACTGAAAAATAGAATAAAAAGTAGCACTGTAATAGCTGCAATTTTTCCAACAACTATCATGAACAATCGCATGAAAAATGTGCCTGAGCCTGGGCAAACAAACAAATATAAAGAGAAAAGGAAGAATCACACACTGGACAGAATGAGTGTAAACTCAAATAAAGTAATGAAACCCACATCACACAATAAAACGTCCCTAGAGAAAATGTTGATGAAAAGTCACATTACATACGGCTTCTTTAGGACAAAATTTGATAAATAGAAAAGAGAGACATAGAGAACAACAGATGAAATGGCATACCACTTTTTGTTCACGCTTGGGGTCATGATTGTTGCTGCAAGCTTCTCGATCTTCTAAAACATTGCTAAGCAAGTCCCTTGAATGACGCACCACATCCACTGGGCACCTCACCTTTGATCGGAACAGCCACCATCCCCTCCTTCCTGTTCCACTCCCCATCGCAGCGGCTGTAGTTGTGGCAATGGTGGCAGCGGCACAAGGCCACAGGCACCCCGTCATCTTCCCCAATTAGACTTCCCTTCTTCTAGATTTTGGTCTCCGGTGAGGCCCTCGCCAAAGGCGATGTCGGCCCCACTGGACCTTCTCAACGCCTATGATCCACGGTCATTTTCTGATTTTTTTTATTTATTCTTCTCCTATCTATGTATGCATGCATGCTGTGCTTGCCTTATTTTTGTCCCATCCACACCTTGTCAAGGATCAATCCATAATTAGGGGTGAGGTGAGGAAATTTTAGCTACCTGGCTATTTTTTTCGGTTTGATTGATTCTATTTTTGTCATCTTCCTATATCTGGCTCATTTTTTATATAATTTTTGCATGGTGGCCATTGAATAGCATGTGCTGTAACATTACCTTTGTTACCATATACCTTTATAATTTTCACATGCCGTGATTCCATTTTGGTAGGTTCAAGTGGCATTTTGATTGGTACTTGTAGCATCATGATTTTCTCCAGTTATCTAATTCTTTGGTAGCAATTGTATTTCTTGCAATTGGCCTATCCTAAATAACCCAAATAGGGATCACTAAAAAGCATCCATTGAAGTGTTGGTTCCCCTTGACATGTTCAATCGGAATGTTATCTACCCAGAACTGGGTATTTTGCAAATGACACAATGGATTCTTCTAATCATCCTTATAGTTCAGCAATCAAGATACCACAGAATTAAATCTCCAAAATTGTATCATAAACACACTAAAAGTACTGGGAGTCAGACTGAAACCATCACTACTGGCCATTGTTGGTATAATTACAATGCGAATAAATCCTCAAGTGCACCAATACCGTTGTAACTTTCACCTCAGAGTATTCCAAGGGTATCGAATCCAAGGGAACATGTGTGTATACCTATGACTCTAGTATCCAAGGACAACAATGATAAAGGTAGGCGAAGGGTACAGAGGATTCCTAAGGATAGCACTTCAGCTAAGTTAGTGGTCGATCTCTTGGTTAAAGATACTTGTTTCGAGCACCAGCTTACCTACATCAAGTTAGTGGTCGATCTCTTGGTTAAAGGCTTTTTAAATTTTCAAATAAATTTTCCATGCATTTAAACATCAAGAGCGAAGATCATGTCATCAAACCATATCACAAACATCAACAACTTAGATGGGCATGCTGTCCTAAATATTTTTGTTCCCAAGCATCAAGATGATAAGCATGGAATAAAACATATGCAAGCCAACCATAAGAAGCATGAAGAGTAGGTGGAACATGTTGATTAATTTTTGTCCAATCAGATTCAAAATTCATTCAAACTCATGAATCAGGGAGATCAGGGAGTTAGAGACACAAACTGACGTGGTGGACGAAGATGAGCTTGAGTGGGCCACCCTCTAGGTTAGCCAAACCATGGGTTCGGCCGAACCCTTATGGGCTCGGCTCTAGTTCCCCTTTCACGTACGTGCTGGTGCAGCATGGTTTGCTCTATTTGTGGGTGTTTGGTGCATCGTGTCAGCACTGGAGAGTCTGTGGTTCTCCCCCACACCTGTTTGTACCTATGTGCTTCTTCCAACAAAGACAAGCAAGTGATGCAAAGGACTGTACCGAGTTGGATGACTGGTGAGCTAAAACTTTATTGAATTCAAAATTGAGGCTCTTGCAAATCTGATTGGAAAATAAATGAAAGAAAATAAACCTAACTAAAAGCACCTAACGGAAAGATACTAGGGGCACATCTATGGTGCGGCATCGTAAAGATCGTCGTGCCCCATGGTCTTGTACAAGCACTTCATCTTAGTGCAAAGACCGTGGTGGAGGGTTCAAAACTCATCCTTAAGTTCCTCCATTTCTAATTTCCTCTCCACTAAGCCTCCTATTTTCTAAGGGCAAATCTACGATCATGGAGGATAGATGCTTAACTATGTGGGCCTTGGAGATTTCTCATCACTACCCTAAAAGTGGCCCTCTAGCCTTCTGATTGGCGGCGGTGAAAGGTGCCACCTGACCTTGCCACCTCTCGGAGATGACTTGAAGAACTCAGCCAGCTCCTTGTCCTTGGGTGTGAGGGCCAGCTTGAGCCCTTTCCCGTACCCGCCGTTTGGGGTTCGCACCCCAAACACCTCAAAGCAAAATGCTAGAGGTGGTGTCTCCGGGGAGTAGGATGCTGATCCCATGCTGTTGCATCCTCCTGACTTTGACGGCCCTAGGATGTCAATTCCGTGGAACAGCTGGATAATCGCCAGCTCCTTGGGGCGAAGATCACCATTGTTGGCCTTCTGTAGGGACTCAACCCACGTGTCCTCTATTTCTACATCTTCCTGGGCGAGGGTGAGCACGCGGTCGAGCAGGAGGTCGAGGCGGCGCGGCCCTGGGTTGGCTGAATCCCCAGTGGCACCTCTTGCGCCCCCGCTACTCCCCTCAGGCAGTAGGATAGCTAGAGGTTGAACATCAACTGCCCAGACTTCCTCCATCAACAGATCACCAACGAGGATGATGGCATTCTCTGAAGAGATGTCCCCATCAACATCGAAGGTTGTGCCCGGCTTGATGAAGGGGATGAGGCCTTTGCCAACCATGGTGGTGAGCAGGGTCTAATGGTGGAAGTGGATCTTGGTGGGTTTGAGTGGAGTGAAGAGGAGAGGAGAAGGATGAGTTTTCAAAGAAGGAACTCCTCTCTCTCGGGACACCGAGGGACGAGTCAAGGAACATTGGAGGAGTGTCTGCGCGAAGGCTGGGAGGCGACGATGCTAAGACTGGTTCAGCCAAACCCTTCTGGGCTTTGTTGGGCTTCCCGTTGCTTGTGTGCGTGCATAGCAAAGGGAAAGAAGAGAGGGAACCAACCACTATATGTGCCGGGACTTTGGTAAAAGCTAGGATAGAGCTAGGGTCAATGACATTGACCTTTGGTTAACTTTACTTTTATCTAAGCTGACTTATATAACTATAAAGATCATGGTGGTGGACTTACCTCAACAGCATACCTTAGTCATCACGACGTATGATTACCCCATGTGATGATGATGCAATGATGATGTCCATGTGCTTGGGGTGGTGATGTCATCCTCTTGATGCCTTTGTTCCCTTGCTTCTCTCCGTCCTTGATGTAGCCTCCCATAACCTAAAAGGTTAGCGTCCCAAGAATACCCAAAGGATAAACCTTCCTTATAGAAATAGATCTTTTAAATAAAAGGAAGTTTATGATCTTGGGCATCTCATGGTGATCCTATGCTCAAAATCATACGTACGTCCACCTTGCTTCGCCTCTTGAAATGGATCAATAATGTCTTGGCTGCAAGGTTAGTGCACAAATACAACTACGAGCCATGCATAAATATTATGATAAAGCAGAACCATATACAACCATTCTAAAGGGCATTTACAAAGGAAACCCCTAAGATGATCATACGACTCGTAGTGCCTTAGCACAATGGACGACAGATCTCAAAGATATCAAGGATAAGCATGCTCTTTGTGATGAATCGGGATGACTCTTCATGGTCATGGAGTGGGTGGCTTGATCTCCAGATAAGACAAGTCAAGAACGTCCATGGCCCCATAATGAAAGAGGATGTGCAACTCTGTGGGCCAAAGGAATGATCCGAGCTCAGATCATGAGGGAAATAAGTTTCTTTCAATTCATCCCCTTAGGTAAAAGGCTTCGCATTCATAAAAGATGAATGTGGTGGCAAAGCAATTGAACCTAAGCTTCCAATAGAAGTTTATTTAATATGAAGTGTGAATATAACTTCTATTGGACATCAATCAAAATCAAGTATGGATGTAGGAGTTTGAGTTGGCATTGATCGGTAATCGAGGATAAGAATATGAGTTTAGTTCACTCGATTCGATTGGTATGGACCCTATGATCCCATGACCTAAAAGGATAAGCCCTACGGACTATGATACGGTGGTCAATGTCAGAGCCTATTCCTTGGTGTATACGAAACATCTTGGATGTTACCATGATAATGGAACGTGATGTGCTTCCTACGGTACCTCTTTCGGGAAGTTATGGTTGAAACAGACGAGTCATTAAGAATGATCCTCTTCTTTCAACCACTCCTTCAACTTTCCTCAAGATATGATCTCAAGTGAAATTCAAAAGAAAAAACCGTAAGGGGATTGGGGGGTAGGTTCGCACATGGCGCTCCATCCCCTAGAATCCTGTGGTTCAAGAGAGGTATCGTCAGCAAAGGTTTAAAAATAGTTGAGATAAAATCTTGAACTCTGCTTATGAAAGACCTCGGTTGCTTAATGCGCTCTCCTTCTGACGGGGCATCGTTGTGCAGATCGATCGGGGGAGTAGTCTCTCGGATATGATCCAAGATTTCCTTCCCTTCTATTGAATCCTTAAGCAAAAATGAGCCTTTGGAGAGGGCGTTGAGCTGCAGGCCAGCGTCCTCGGAAAGTGCAAACCAAAAGTGTTGAAGCAACACGTGATCGGGTATGGACAGGACTAGGCAAATCTACGTAAGGGCAACGAAACAAGCCCATGTTGTTCCTAGCGATTCCTCCTCTTGTTGCTTGAAGCAGAGGACCTTCACTCGCAAAGAAGCGATGCAGATAGAGGAAAAATGGAGAAGCATAATCTAGCCCTCAGCTCTTCCCAATTATCAATCACACTTTCCTCTAAACAAAGGTACCATTTTCTTACTCTCCCTAAGAGAGAGAACAGGAAAAGCTTCTATTTGAGAGCATCTTGTGTCGAGCCGGAGATTCTCTGGCAAGAACAGAGGCGCTCAAACTCTCGCAGGTGATGGTAGGGGTTCTCATAGCTCAACCCTGAGAAGGAATTTTCCTGAACCAACTCTATGAGCACGGGATGAATCTCGTAGCCGGATGATGAATTGGGTTCTAGAAGGTATGGCTCTGAAGACTCACCCCAAAGGGTCGAAAGGTGTGTACGAGGATAACCTTCCATGGGTAGCGGGGCCGTGGGGGTAAAAGGTAGAAATAAAGAAAAGCAAAAGATATGAGGACAACTAGGTTCATAGATAAATAACAACCATTACCTGGCAACGGCGTCAGAAAGTTTGTTGGTATAATTACGATGCGAATAAATTCGCAAGCACACGGATACCGTTGTAGCTTTCACCTTAGAGTATTCCAAGGGTATCAAATCCAAGGGAACGTATGTGTATACCTACGACTCTAGTATCCAAGGACAACCACGATAAAGATAGGCAAAAGATAGAGAGGATTCCTATGGATAGCACTTGAGTTAAGTTAGAGGTCAATCTCTTGGTTAAAGATACTTGCTTCGGGCATCGGCTTACCCCTGGTCTGCCAGGCGACTCCAGCTAACGGCTCTACGCTATATCTGAATGTGGAGGATTACAAAGGACCAATAGGGCTGTCACCACCTACGGCCTACCTCTAGCAATCCGTGGGATATAAGGCAAACGAAAGATAACCCCTAGCCTAGACACCATGTCTACGCTATTGATTACTACCGTAATCTAACTACGTATGTCAACCTGTAGCAAACTATGGCACTCTGTATAAATACAAAGTGACGAACCTGCAAGTAAAGAGAACTGATCTCACCTAGATATAAGTACTAAACTAGAAGAAGGAATCACGAATACTTACTTACTTTACTTAGAAGGAAGACATGATACTCCCTCTCTCTCCCCTATTCTAAGCACTAACCTAAGCAGGGCTTCGCCATGGAGTGGAGCACTAATTCTTCAGGTGGTGTTGTGTGGTACTTGAAGTGGTGGTGCGGTGCATTTTGAGGTGAGCTCTCGTCCTCCTTATATAGGCTCTTAGGGTCGGTTCCCGAGGGGAATATCCGGAAAATCTTCCTAACCACCATTGCATCATCGGTAACTGGTGACACGTGGCGGCGGGAGGCGACCGAGGCCACTAGGGCTTCGGCCGAACGCCTAGGCAACCGCCTTTGGATGGAACACTGCTCTGTGGGTCCATGCTTGGGTGCGAGGCGCTTAGCAGTGAATGGAGTCGGTTTACTCCCGTTTGTGGGCCCATGGATCCACGTGCTTTCTTCTGATTGGTCGAGAGTGTGTTTCTTCCTCTTGAGGTGTGGTTTCTCCCTTAATGAACCTGCATACAAATATTCACCACACTTATGGAATTCGTTAGTAATAACTTCTACCACTACTGTTGATGCTCATCTTTTAGGTGTTCATGCAAGAGTTGATGGCCTAGATTCAGGGGCGGAGCTACAGGGTATGCTGCATATGCTGCAGCATACCTTGTTTTTCCACCAAGGTAATTACTATACATACATATTTTATATAAAGAAAAAAGAAAATGGAAGCGAGAGAGCAGGTTGCAGGACAGCAGAGGAGGCCGACTCGTGCAGACTTGCGATTCCACCGTCAGGCCCACGCGGCCCACACGGATTGCGACCTCCTCACGCAACGGACTCCAGGTCTCCAGCACACGGCAGTTCGGCTTTGTCTCTTCGTGCGGCTTGCGGCGCGGCGTACAGCGTGCCCTACCCGGAATCTGCAGACCGCCGACTGCTGAGACGGAGAGATGAGACGGAGACGCCATCACACGACGGCAATACTACTTAGTCGATTGCCAGCCGCACTGCCGGAAGCAGGCAGCAGCGAGCCAGCGGCCAGTCCAGGCATCCAGCAGCAGGGCGCAGGCCAATAATCGTTCAAGATCTCGAGAAACACTGGCATCTGGTGAATTATTTGTTCTACGTTCTTTGGCTTTTATAAAAACATCTTTATTCGTGTATGATTTAATTACTAATTGCTTAGCCCTAAATTATAGATTCATCTAGCACGCAACAAGGTGGAGGATTTTACCCTACAGAAAAGTCGATCTAGATTGATCTTTTGTTCTGGACTCGTATCATGTGAGTGATCCATAATCACTTGTGTCAGTTCAATCGTGTACAAGCACAATTTATTTAATTGTTTGGTGTTGTGTTCTTTGTAATATTTAAACAGTTATGAAGAGAGATGGGAACATTGCATCTCTTTTTCAGAAGCATGAAGCAAAGAGGAAGGCAGCAGCAGCTGCTGCTACTTCTAATCGTTCTTCTGATCCGGTTGTACCTGTGGTGGAAGAGCAAACTCGTGAGAGAGTAGTTGAGGAAATTGAAACTCATATCCTAGCGCCACCACCACCGCCCCCACCGCAGCCGTCTTCTGTGCCACCAGTTTATGACATCAATCGCCTTCCACAAGATCCAGGTGAAAGACGTCCCATTCTTAGTTATCCTACTAATGATCAAGATGCAATTCGAAGAGCATATATTACTAAAGGTCCATTCAAGCCTTTTGCACATGATTTTTCGAAAACAAAGATTTTAGGAATAAATCGTCAATTCAATTATTGTTGGATGTACAATCATGAATGGATTGAATATAGTATTAAAAAGGATGCTGTATTTTGCTTTATATGCTACTTGTTCAAGAAGGGCACAGGGTCAGAGGCATTTACTGTTGATGGCTGGAATAATTGGAATATAGGAGAGAAGGCACTTCTCAAACATTTGGGTTCCAAGTCACATATCGCAGCTCAAGAGAGATATATTGGCTTTACAAATCCCAAGGTAGCAATTGATTATAATATTCAGAAGTGGAGTGATGAGGATCTTCGACTTTATAAGAAAAGGTTGACTTATTCACTTAGGTGTATCAAGTTTCTTTTGCATCAAGGGTTGGCGTTTCGTGGACATGATGAAAGTAAAGAATCTAGCAACAGAGGGAACTTCATTGAACTTTTGAAATTTCTTGCCGGAAATAGTGAAGAAGTGAATAAGTATGTTTTGGAGAATGCTCCAGGTAACTGTACCTTAACTAGCCCAGACATACAAAAGCAAATTATTCACTGCTGTGCCCTAGAAACTAGAAAGAAAATAATTGAAGAACTTGGTGATGAGCCTTATGCAATTTTAGCTGATGAGTCTAGTGATATATCACATAAAGAACAACTAGCTCTTTGCTTGCGTTATGTTGATAAATTGGGAAGGCCATGTGAGCATTTTATTGGAGTTGTTCATGTAGATGATACTACCTCTTTATCACTGAAGAATGCAATTGAAGCTTTACTTTTAAGTCATGGCTTGAGTTTGACTCAAATCCGTGGTCAAGGATATGATGGGGCTAGCAACATGAAAGGAGATATTAAAGGGTTGAAAACATTGATCATGCAAGAATCACCTTCTGCTTATTATATTCATTGTTTTGCTCATCAACTCCAATTGGTTCTTGTTGCTGTTGCTAAAGGAAATACTGATTGTAGCTTCTTTTTTGATCAAGTATCTATCTTGTTGAATATTGTTGGAGTTTCTTGTAAGCGCCATGACATGCTTAGAAATGCAAGGCTTGAGAATGTCAAGAAAGCACTTGACTGTGGTGAAATTGAATCTGGAACTGGATTACATCAAGAGATGGGTTTGCCTAGACCTGGAGATACTCGATGGGGATCTCATTACAAAACCATATGCAGCATCATTACTATGTATGAATCAATCCACGATGTACTGGTTGATCTTGGGGATGATTCGACATATAAGGATGATTGGACCAAAATACATTTTGTGACGGGAGCATTTGAGACCTTTGAGTTTGTTTTCTTTGCACACTTAATGTATATTATTCTTGGATACACAAATGAGTTATCTGAGTGTTTGCAAAGAAGGGAGCAAGACATTCTTAATGCAGTATCACTTGTTAATGTGGCAAAGAAAAGAATGCAAGAATTGAGGTCAAATGGCTGGGATAATTTTCTTGAGAGGGTCACCTCGTTTTGTGATAAACATGGTGTTGATGTTCCTGCTATGGATGGTGATTATGTTCCTTATGGAAAATCAGCAAGGAAATCTCGTGCTCGAAAGCAAACCAATGATGACCACTTTAGAAGAGAAGTATATATTGGCGTCATTGATCAAATAAGTCAAGAACTTGATAATCGGTTTGATGAGATTAACATGGAGTTGATGTCTTGTATGGCAGCCTTCAATCCTTCTAATTCATTTGAGTCTTTTGATGCACAGAAGCTACGCAGACTAGCTAAGTTCTACCCAAAGGACTTCTCAAATAATAATTTGCTCAGACTTGAATTGTAGCTAGATAATTATATTGATGACATCAGGAAGGATGATAGATTCAAAGGTCTAGACAATATTGTTGACCTCTCATTTAAGCTTGTCCAAACAAAGAGGCATAAAGTGTATGATATGGTCTATGAGCTTCTTAAATTGGTATTGCTTCTACCTGTGGCAACAGCAAGTGTTGAAAGGGTGTTTTCTGCAATGGTTTTAGTGAAAACAAAGTTACGAAATAAGATGGGAGATAGTCTTTTGGATGATTGTCTAGTCACTTTTATTGAGCGAGATATTTTCTTTGAAGTTGATGAAGATGATATAATTGAGACATTTATGTCCCTTCGGAAGCGTCGAATAAAAACGTCATTATAGTAACGTTGTAAGTCTCTGGTACTCTATGCATATATTTCAATTATCAGTTTGGCTTTGAAACTATTTATATTGTATTTAATGGATATGGTTTCTACTTTATCCATGAATTTAAACCTTATTACCGAATTGGTAAATGGATTTACCGAATTGTGTATCATTTTTTTGGATGCATACCTTGACCTAAAATCCTAGATTCGCCACTGCCTAGATTTAGTACTTAAGAGCCGTCAACAGCCACAGGTCCACCAGACACCACCCAAATTTTAAAGCCAGGATGTACTTAGGATGCAGGCGGGGCAGGTCATTAAACGAGCCCGCTTGCCTGCCCCGCTAAATCGCGCTTCGCGGCACATGTGGCGCAGCGGCAACTCCCCCCATTGTAGCAGGCTAACTCTTTGTAGAACCCGTGACGCGGTAGAGGAAAGTTACTAAAAAAACGTCCCCCATTGTAGCAGGCTAACTCTTTGTAGAACCCGTGACGCGGTAGAGGAAAGTTACGCACCATCTTCATTATTGTTGACGAAAACATATACTAGAACACTTGTGATGGACATGCAGGTGTGTCAACTGAACAACCGAGCATGTATAAGCCAAACAAACAATGGCGAACACCAAGTATCCTCATGCACTCACACAGTATACTTTACGGAAACTTGACCATGGGAGAATCTGTAAGAAGGTACTGTGCTTCGAACCCGGATTGGGACAGGAGTTTCAACGACTCCCTGTGTTTAACGCTCTAACCGGTCCGCCGCCGCGAGAAACTTGGCCACATAATGAACTATACGCAGTTAAGGATACTAAACATGGATTGTACTGCTTCAGCAGAGCTGTTTCTGCCTTCTGATTTCTAAGATCTACCACGCATAGCATCTTGGACAAGCTTGATATCTATAATCATCCTCACTAGAACCTCACACCATGATGGATTGATCAATTATTCTTTCTTTCAGAAGAACTGTTTTCTCCTGTCTAGCCTCTCTTCTCTTCTCTTCTTTTCTTTTCGTTTCTTTTCTTTTTGGCATAAACCACCTCCCACGCTAGCTTTGAAATCACACAATAAATCAGTAATCATAAAACCTGAATGAAAGAGAGAATATGTCAAATAAACATGAAAGGAAACAATAGGTGTATATCCGATCGTGCAATATTTACCTTTTAATTAAAAATAACACTATAGAAGCATCCTTCACATGCACACTCCAGGTTCTTTCACACCGCTGTCACCGTGCAGATGGTTCTTACCTTCTGCATCGCATAATCTTCCTGCCCATGCATAGGTCAAGAAATTGAAACTAACATGTCAGAAACTCATAGTATCACAAGTTTAACCAATGTTTTATCTTATTCGATGGTAAACAAGCTAAGCCACTTACATATTCTTTATTAAGAAAGGCACTTGTATATCCTCTTCCTCTATTCCTACAGTATGGTCAAAAGAACATATAGTATTTCTTTCGACTTGTGTTTGCAATTTGCCATAATATCACATGCCCAACCCTCAACATCACCATATGATGAGCATGCCCTACACAAAATGATGATACACCATCTTCCTACAAGACAAATAAGTCTCAATCAACATCAAAAACATCACGAATCACCTGAAGACAATTGAAGAGGATTGCTGATTCAATCCAAACAGCTAATAAGAACTTTGAACGATTTATTTGTGTTTTTGTAAAATTATATGCTTCCCAATTTATAACTGAAAACAATTAATGATGTTCCTATGAACTCTTACTTCAACCTTTTTATTTGAGTAACTCTTACTCCAACTGAATAGTGCTGCCCGTGGGTTGGACGTCTATGTAGTTAAGAATTTTTAAAAAGCAAAAGCAATTTAATTGCATTCAACTCTACACAAGCCTGTCAATGATCATCTAATTCCACATAAGAGATTATCTAATTTCATCACGTAGTACAGACCGGAATAAACATGACTTGCAAAAGAAAGTTGTCTACAAAGCATCATCTAATTCAACATAAGAGATTATCTTAGTTTCTCGGCCGGCCCCAGACTGGTTTCCCCAGTGGGCTAGCAGCGGATTCCAACTGTGAACCTTAAATAGAAACATTTCAGATGGTTTATACCTCCAACCTTTCCCAGTACTGGTATGATGGTTGAATTATGATAAGCTGACTCTGATATAGCATCAAAATAGCACTTCTGAATGGAACCCAGAAATACACAAAGAAGCAACATCTGGCAAATATTTGCAGGATAAAAATAAAGAATTAATCATATAAGATACTAAAATGCTGTTCTGTCTGGGGTAACAGGAGAGACTTTGTACTCTGCATTTATAAAGCAATCAGAAGAGAAAGGATGAATACGTAGTATTGCCATTCTAACTGATACATGTTCATTACAATTTGGACACAAGCATCAAGGGACACAAAATAGCAAGCTGAACCATGATGAACTAAAAGGGGCACCATTCAAGTTTTACTTACTTAAAACCAACTCAAGCCAAAGTAAAAGAGGTGTAACATTACATAGTATTTCAAAGCAGGATTGTAATTCTCAGATACAATACGGTCAAAACATGATATTTGGTCCAATCTAATTAGAATGTACCCATCAAATTGAGAAACACTTATTTAGATACATACCTATTTACATATTAGATAAACTATTTTGTTAAGGAGTACAGTAAGCTCATTTCTTTTTTTCTCGAATATGCAGGAGATTTACGTATCATTGTATTAAGAGGCAAGGAGACCAAAATAGCCATGTAAAATTACAGAAACACTACCGCACATGACCTTGCCAAAGACATCGACCAAGAATGACCAGTGCAATCTTATACAGTAAGCTCATCAGTAGCGAGAAATAGGAAGAGGAGAACATTCTCTTTAACTATTATATGCTCAAAGTGAAAAAATATCATAAGATGCACCATTTTTATGTGACAAGCAAAATATTTATTGTGCTGATATAACACAAGGAATGATGCCAGAAAAGTGTTTTAGGATTGAGCATACCTTGAAAGTAGATTATGTAAGGTCTTCCCACATAAAGATGTTGCATGAAGCAGCAACATGTGTAGGCAAAAACAAAGTACAATATACACAAGTTGGAATCTCACAGCTGACACCATTACTCTTTGGTTAGAGACAGACTTGAGGACACACAAAGCGCATGCCAGCAACAGGTCTCATTTGCTTCCATCTTCATTATGTATAGTTTGATCCCCTGAAAGTAAATATTTATCTACAAGTATCTTGATATCTGAATATGTCCTTCCATCATTAGACAGCTCCTCAACTGCTTTATTTATAAAGCCTATCATTTTCATATTATTACTGTGCACCACATCTTTTTGGAGAACTTCTTTTAAAAGATCACATCCTTTGCTGGCATGCCCATGTGATATCAAAAAATTTGTGAAATGTAATAGGGAAAAAATATCTAAGTCATAACCATTCATCTTCATCTCTTCATAATAGCTCAGTGCAGTCTCTATTCGACCACACCTGCACAATCCATTTATTAAAGCAGTATATGCTATCTCACTTGGAGCACAACTGTTTTCCCTCATTTTGCACCACAAAACAATGGCTTCATCAGGTCTTCCAGCACTACAGAGTCCATCTATCAAGCTTGTATATGTAACAACCGTTGGTAGCTTCTCTTCATCACTCATTTTATTAAAGCAAGCTATTGCTTTGTCAATCCTGCCAGACTTGGTCCAAATATCAATCATAAGATTGTAGGTAACTACAGAAGGAAACAGCCCCTTACTCAACATTTCTTCCATTATTTCTTGTGCCTCGTTAAATTTACCTGATTTTCGGAATCCATTCAGCAAGATATTATGTGCCACCACATCAGGAAGATAATATTTGGATGAAATGTCACGGAAAAGCTCTAGTGCATTGTCTATATCTCCTGTTTTGCACATTCCATTCATGGCTGCAGAGTATGTGACAATGTCAGGAAGAAAACCCATTTTAAGCATTTCATCAAGAAATTGCAAGGCTTCTGTTATCCTGCCACCGAAACAAAGCTGTTGCACCATCTCTGTGCAGTTCTTAATCCATGGTTTGTGTCCATTTGTCCGCATATCCCTCAGTAGATCAATGGCAGCATTAATGTCTTTTCTTCTACAAATGCCATAAAACAATGAATTGTATGTGAACTCTGAGGGTTTCAAACCAAGATCCTTCATTTTGTTAAACATCTCATATGCTTCATCAAGTCTATCTGAATTGCAAAACTCAAGTATCAAATTATTGAACATCAAAAGCTTTCCCTTGCAATCGAGCACAATCATTTCCTTTGTGAGAGCCAAGGCCAGATCCAGTTTCTTAAACTTACAAAGGCCACACACAACAATGTTAAATGAATCAGAGTTTGGTTTAACACCTTCACTGATAACAAACAGATGCAAACCGCCGGTGTTACCATTACTAACCCTTTGACCACCATGCACCATGGACCTGAGCAACTGATAGGCTGCTTCTATGTCTCCACTATTAACAAGCCCTTCTAGAACTACGTTATATAATGAGACGACACCGCTAGGTTTCAGATGCTCTGCATTTTCATTGATGAATGGAACAGCAGTAGTGAAATGTCCTTTGCTACAGAATGTCTCAATTATCTTTTTGAGTAAGCGGACATCAGGAGCAACCCCATTCCTCTTCATTTCCTTGAACAAGTGAACTGCCTTCCCGATCAAGTTTCCCTGACACAGACCCTCAATTAACACACTGTACATCACCAAATCCACACAGAATCCATATCTGGCCATCTTGTCAAACACCTCCATGGCCATGTCGACCCTGCCCTGCTTGGCAAACCCATGGACAAGAACACTCAATGTCTTCTCGCTTGGCCTCATCCCCAGTGCCTCCATCCTCCCCACCAGCTCAACTGCTCTGTCTACCTTCCCCCACTTGCTGAACGCCACTACAAGCGTCGTCAGCACGTGTTCATCGACCCATCCCTTCTCACTCATCCTCTGGAACACGGTGTTTGCGTCGTCAGGACGGCCCGCGTTGCAATAGCACTGCAGGAGTGAGGTGAGCGTGTACCTGTCGACACTCTCGTCACCACAACTCTCTACCATCTCGCGCAACCTCACCTCAGCTTCGTCCGCACGACCAGCCTTGGCGAGCGCGTCGAGGAGGCAGTTGTACGTGTATGAGTTGGGGATGCAGCTGAGAGTAGTCCTCGACGCATCAAAGACGCGGGCGGCCGTGTCCGGGAGGCCAGCGGCACCGAGGCGGCGTAGGAGGAACCCAAGTGCCCCAGGTGTCATGGAGCAGCGCGATGCGACCGCGTCTCCAGCGAGGCGGTCAAGGTGCGCGCGCTGGTGTGGGGGCAGGAGGGATACCATGGCGTTGAGGGAGTAGCAGGAGTGGCAGAAACCCGGCTGCTCGGCGGCCCACTGGAAGAAGTCGAGAGCGTGACGCCAGGAAGGGAGGCGTAGGATGACGGACTCCGCGGCGGGCGGCGAGAGGTACGCGGCCAGGCGGCGGAGGCGGGCCGCGTCGCGGGTGGAGCGCGGGCGGGAGAATTCGTCGAGCAGGTTGTGGGCGAGGAAGGCCGCGGGTGGGGAGACTGCTGCTGTGGTGGTGGTGGTGGTGAAGGGCCGGAGCAGGGAGAGCGACGCGCGTGCGCGGCCGAGGCGGCCGAGAGACATGGGAATGGCCGGCGGCGAGCTTGGCCTGCGCCTTGGGCGGTGGCGTCGGGGCGGGAGCCGGGGAGAGCTCGGGCGCGTTCCAATTTGATTTTCCAGCAGCGCGATGCGACAAGCGGACAAGTTAGGGGAGATCTTTCAAAACTGGGAACAAAACTCGATTGCTTGCTTTGCTGCAGTAATAAAGACCATGTTCACGGCTTAAAATTAATTTTAAACAGCTTCTTGGTGTTGGCACAAATTGTTTTTCTACCATATTTTTATTTGCAGGATCCATATGTCAGCGAAATGCGGAAGGCACCATAGCAAAAGCTGCCGCAGTATCACCGGAGCGGCCCTCAGCATTTTGCCATCGCCTCCCATGGCCAATGGCTATATGTTGCATATGCGACATATAACTAGCTATCACCTACGTGCGATATGTAGTCGCTACCAGGTGGGACCCATATGCCAGCGTTGTCCTTTTCCTTCCCTTCGGCTCCTCTTGTTCATTTCTCGCGTCTGTGTTGCTCGCT
Source organism: Setaria viridis (assembly GCF_005286985.2). Lineage (NCBI taxonomy): Eukaryota > Viridiplantae > Streptophyta > Magnoliopsida > Poales > Poaceae > Setaria > Setaria viridis. Next base: position 26,716,778 of record NC_048265.2, on the reverse strand, counting down.
GCTTGGGATTAGGGTTCAGGGCTAGCAATCCTCCACTGTAGAGGGAGGCCCTGGGGTGGCAACGACAGGTTGAGGGGGGATGCGAGGCGCCGCTAGCTGTTGGTGGCGGAGAACAACCGGTGCGCAGAGGAGGTGGCAAGAGAGTGACGACGAGCTTCGGATTAGGATGGTGGTGGGTGGTGGATGCGGATTCGGCGGCTCTAGCGGCGAAGATGATGGAGGATGGTAGTTTGGGGGCGAGGACGGTTCCTCGCCAGGTTAAGGTGCGAGAGCTGCTGGAGATATAGTATCGGTGTTTAGATCCGGCAACCTATCGAGGAGATACCCAAGGTAGTGTTTTATGCGTGGGGTTCGCCAAGATCAGAAACTCGAAGGTGAACTCAAACGTACGATTTAGACAGGTTCGGGCCGCTTATGTCGCATAATACCCTACGTCCTATGTGTTGGTTGGATTGTATTGATTGATGTTGTTTGGAGAGGGTCCCTGCCTCACCTTATATTGTCGAGGGTAGGGCTACAGGTCGGTTGTTTTATAAGAGTACTAGTAGGATTCGACTAGATAGTCCTACTCTAATTGCTACGAGTAGTGTCCTAATTCTTGACTAGTTCTTATCCTCCACGTAGACCACGTCGTCCTGCATTGTAGTCTCCATGTCTGATACGTCTCGGTGTACAACCCCGTATTTTAGGACTGTCCAAGCCTGCTGGTGGGCCTATAGATGTATGGCAACAAGCCCCCGAGTACTTTTTAGTCAAATGCAGCAGTCCCGAGTACTTCTGTAGACGTCTTCGACTAATTTGTGGTGCTCTTTTTGAGTACTCCATTGGATTGAGTCTTCGAATGTACTCGAGTACTACCATGCACGAGTACTACCATGCGCTTAGAAGGTGCTCAAGCCTCATTTAACTTGGTCTTAAATCTTTAATCTTTAGTCTTGAATTTTATATGGAAGTGCGATGAAAATCGCACTCCATATGAAATAGCCCCCGAGCCTTAGGTTGAATCGAAGAATTAGGCTGAGGGTCAATCTTGTAATTTCACATCTTTTTCTCTTAAAACCCAAAGAAAAAACTTTTTATCCAACGGGCATGTGGCACACAGCTCCCGAGCTATTACACAACTAGCTTGGGTATAAGGGTTGACAACTAGTCAATGTGACCGTTTGCCTTCAGAAATCTTATCTCTTTCAAAGAAATTGGAAATCATTCCAGCGATAACCAAGGGCTTTAAAAATGGAGTGTTCCTCATAATTCTCGCCTCTCGGTTAACTGTGCTGCGGTTATAAATATCGAAGGGACTAATCCTTTCCATTTCACCTGAATCCTTGCGCTCGTTCATCTTTTGCACTCTTGCCCTAACGTCGCCGCTTGCCATTCCCGAGCTCGAGCACCGCCACCCCCCACTATCTAGCCCTCCAACTCATGCGCCAGAAGACCATCGGAGCAATGGCACCCCCTCAAGCAAGCCGGCGGAGACCAAGAAGCGCAAGGCCGCGAAGAAGGAAAAGGAGATCCAATTGCCAGCGCCCAAGTATGGAAGACCGACCAGACAGCACCGCTGAATCAGACCTGCGCCTGGAAGAAATACGTCCTGAAAGAGGCAAACATTCAGGTATTGGTGGGTGCGAATCTTCTCCAGGAAAAAGAGTTCACCGATTGGAGGGAAGCAACCGGCAATTTGTGGCCTCTGGAGAGCTACCCATATGAGACAGTTATCTTCGTGCACTTCGTTGAGCGCAAGCTGGCTCTGCCGTCATCTGACTTCTTCTAGGGTCTGCTGAGGTACTACAATCTGGAGCTAGTCCACCTCAACCCTAATTCCATTTTGCACATTGCTATCTTCATGCACCTCTGCGAAGCCTTCCTGGGCATTCAGCCCCACTTCTAGTTGTTTAGGAAGTTCTTCAGAGTGAAGCCCCAACCCCGGATGGACCACACAGAAGTAGTCGGAGAGGTAGGGATCCAGCTTCGGGAGAAGTTCAAGAGCTAGTACAATGAGTATGAACTCATAGACTCCCATTCTAGTTGGAAGCAATGGTGGTTCTACATTGCAAATCATGAGCCCCGTCTTCCCAAGGTCACCGACCACCATCCAGTGTGGAACAACCACTGGCAGAACAAGCGAAGTACTGCCGATAGCTTTCAGCTGCCGGATTTGATTGCAAAGATCACCCACCTCAAGAGGATTGGCCTGATCGGTGTCGGTGTGGGCTTGAGCTTCATGAGGAGGCGCGTATAGCCCCTGCAGCTGTGTTGCACGTGTTGGAGGTATGCCCTAGAGGCAATCATAGAGATGATGATATCTTATTGTATCCATGATTTGTATATTGTGTTCATTGAATATCCATGAAAGGCTACTTGAATTGATCTGCAATTATGTGAATTGTATGTGGAACTCTTTACTTGTATGGTTATTCTAAAAGTTGTCCCTAGTCGGAGTTCATGTATGGACACACATGAATATTAGACTAGTACATGTATTAGTTGATGACTATGCTTCATAAGTCATGGACATGGAGATGTCAAACTAATAATGTAGGCATACTAGTTTCAACAGCTCAACGATCTTCGTATAAGCTGCCATGATTAGTAGAAAACAAGAAACACAAAAATAATATGTATACTCCTGTCAACTACTATGATGTGTCTTTTGTAATTCTCTCTAACTCAACTTGTTTAAAACAAGCCCTTACAAAATCTTACCAAGCCAAACAGGAGGTGACGGCAACCAACAAGTCTACAACCATGGAGTGAAGTGTATCGGTGTCGCAGCAACAAATACCTGTCAAGCTGTAGTCGAATATGTGGAGCTGTAGGTGGGCTTAAGCAAGGAAATATACTAGCACCACATTAGTCACAAAAGTAAGTTGAGTAATCATTCAATGGCGGTACTGTGCTGGTCCTAGGCTAAACCATGCAAGAGACGTGAGCCTAGGCACAAAGGTAGTCACCGAAAAGAGCAACTAGCACAGCACAAAGAAAACAACAGATTCAGCCACTTCTTTCTTCTCCTTGTCTTGTCTTTTTTTTTCTTCTTCTTCTTTTTTTCTTTCTTTGTTTATCTTTCTTTTTATTTCAGAGGCCTAAATCTTTTATTTGGTACTATAACAACCCAAACAATAAGGTTATTGCACACAGCCCCTTCGAATTTTAAATTTAACAACTCTTGTTAATACAGCAGATGTGGAAATCTCTAAGACGATTGTGGAGCGCTCAGACCGAATTTTGCTGCAAGGTCAGATCCGTTGGAAAGAAGACAACTTCAACTTTCCAGATTATATTTAAACTCCCAAATCGGACATCATATGAAACCGTGGTGGCAGAAAAGAAGCGATGATGTATATGGTGATGGTGGGTCTCGTGGTGACCAAAACGTGATAGAACTCAAAACTCTAAAGGAATAGACACTAAGACCAGCAACTCAACACAACCGATGCAACCAAAAACTCAACAAGCCCTAACTAAGCAATGCTAGCAAAGGCTCAAAGGGTTTATAGGATTACATGTAAACTAATCTACTATCTTTTTTGTGCTTTTCTGGACTATAGGTAATTAAAAACAGCAAGGAACTGGAAGTCTCTCACCGATAAACCTTGCTCTGATACCAACTGATATGCACCCGCTAGGGTTGATTCCCGATCTTTCGATAAGAGGCGTGGGATAACTCGATTGGTGGATGGAGACGACGTTCACGGCCCGACTACAGCCTTCCAAACTGCGCCTTAGCAACTGATACGTCACCTCCAATGGCTGTCACGATCTTGTAGCGCGTCACCCGGCCACTAGGGCACTCGTCCTGCAAGCAATCGAAGAACAAGTAAGAACAAGTAGAACAAGAAACTCAATTGCAAATATGGAGATGAAAACCAATCTGAAATCACAAAGTTGGGGTTCTGAATCGAGTAGAACGGATGGTCTAGTCGACACACACGTCTACAAGGAAGTAGCAATGGCTAAACTTTGAACAAAACAAAACCCAATCTGTTCGTGGAGGCTCTAATCCTTATTAATACCTAGGAGGACGACCAGGGGGGTGTTGGGGTCGTGCTTCAACCCTAGTACATGTCTCTAATGGACCCAACTTGATACACGGCCCATTGGGCCAAAATAAGGCGACACAGCACCTCTGGATAGAAAACCTCTCGGTAGTATTTCGATGCTTGCGGCCGCCTCAGAATAGATATAGATATGAGTCTAGATCCATATGAAAATAGACTTCATAAGGATTCCAATAAGTACTTGAACGCTCAAAACGGAGTCCATATGTGGTCGTGGTAGCTGTTGCAAGTTGGCATAGAGTTGCAGTCCGAATCCAGCCCCAAAACGTGTTGGATTGGAACTCTTTCTTTCCTTGGGCCAAAAGTGACGTGGTGGTCTGGTGGAGGACGTTGGGAATACTTGGACTTGGCCTCCAATCTACTTCTTTGATCCTCCATGCCTTCCATGTGTGTTTAACACTATTTTTGATCCATGTATGTATTTCTGAAATTGACAACGAACACACATCATGGTGCAACATCGATTCATCAAATGTATCAAATACAATCATGGTAAAGAATTGTTTCACCTATGAATCAAAAGTTACTAATGTGGATGTATCCGAGCAGGTTATGTCCTCATCATATACCCGGGAGGGCAGGGTTAGAAGTTTGAGTCCTAATCAGGTACTATTACAGAGTTCTACTCGGTATCGTCCGAGTAGTTTTCCATAAACATACAAGACTAGTCCGAGTAGGATACGCCCAACCTTGTTCTGATCACGTAAGAGTACGTCCCTTAGTGGGCCGCCCAAGGCCTACTCGTGGGTCCGGGGAGTAGTCCCGACACATGCTACGTACGGTTAAGAGTTAACCTACAAAGGGATTCCGAATCACAGGATCGAGAAAGAGCGATCGGCTTGAAGCTAGACCAAATATTGTGAGGCAAATGGAATAGCATGTACGTGATGTTGTGACGGTTCATCTGATATGATCTTCGTGTGGGTATAGGAGTTGCACGTCTTGCTAGAGGCCGCTACCGACTATTGGGCCGAGTAGGAGTACTCGGGCCATGTTTATACGTATCCAAACCCATAGGGTGACACACTTAAGGGGCTGGAAGCCCAATTCGGATATGATCCGAGTTGGATCAGGTTTAGAAGTACTAATGGGCCTCGGACCCAGAGGCCCGTCCGGAACCTCTATATATAAAGGGGTGGGGCGCCCTAGGGTTTGATCCCTTTTGCCGAAAACACATCTGCCGCGCCTCCCACGCCCTCGCCCTGTTGCAACCCGCGGACCTAGCAGTCCGACTTGCGATACTTCCTTCCTGCACGTGTGGATACCTTGAAGGTGTTGCACCTGCAACACTTGGACGAGCTGTCGACGAGCCACGACGAGCCGACGACGAGCCGCGGCACGAGGACAACCTTGCTGTACGTGGACGAGCTGTTCGACGTTGATGTGATCGACTACGTGTTCAACTACGCTGATCGACTTCGCTGCCCCGACGCGATTCTACATCTTCCGTACTAGTGCGTCGAGTGGTAATCTCGTGATCCATATAAGGCAGTTTTCCTTGGTTTACGTGGTAGAAAAATTTTGTTTTGCGTTAGTGTAGCCTACCTTGTATCCCAACAGCACGGTAGGTACGACTACTCAGGCTCCAATGACCCGTCGCGAATGACGTCGGAGGAGTTGTCCCCTAACGAAGTGATGTCACGTCTGAAACGCTTCTTCCAATGCGTCAAGGGTATCCCGACAATCATGCGAGAGCACTGTTGGAGGTATGCCCTAGAGGCAATCATAGAGATGATGATATTCCATTTGTATCCATGATTTGTATATTGTGTTCATTGAATATCCATTAAAGGCTACTTGAATTGATTTGCAATTATGTGAATTGTATGTGAAACTCTTTACTTGTATGGTTATTCTAAAGTTGTCCCTAGTCGGAGTTCATGTGAGGACACACATGAATATTAGACTAGCACATGTATTAGTTGATGACTATGTTTCACAAGTCATGGACATGGAGATGTTGAACTAATAATGTGGACACATGTGGAGACATGTGCTAGGACTGACCCAACACGAGAAGTAGTTCTCTCTTTAAACAATATATACGCTTTGTCCTTAGACCTGAGATTGTCGCATGTATTCTAGATGTGGATCGACCTACTTAGGGGCTATCAAACGCTACGCCGTAACAGGGTAGTTATAAAGGTAGCTTTCGGGTTTGTCAAGAAGCATGCTATGAGACATGGTCAATCAAGATGGGATTTACCCCTCTGATTGAGAGTGATATCTCTGGGCCCCTCGAGTGATCGGATCTGAAAATGCATGGCCATGCTACGTACGGTTAAGAGTTAACCTACAAAGGGATTCCGAATCACAGGATCGAGAAAGAGCGGTCGGCTTGAAGCTAGACCAAATATCGTGAGGTAAAGGGAATAGCATGTATATTATGTTGTGATGGTTCGTCTGATATGATCTTCGTGTGCGTATAGGAGTTGGCACGTCTTGCTAGAGGCCGCTACCGACTATTGGGCCGAGTAGGAGTACTCGGGCCATGTCTATACGTATCCGAACCCATAGGGTCACACACTTAAGGGGCTGGAAGCCCAATTCGGATCAGATCCGAGTTGGATTAGGTTTAGAAGTTCAAATGGGTCTCGGATCCAGAGGCCCGTCAGGAACCTCTATAAATAGAGGGGTGGGGGCGCCCTAGGGTTTGCACCTTTTTTGGCGAAACACACCTCCGCGCCTCCCACGCCCTCGCCTGTTGCAACTCGCGAATCTAGTAGTCCGGCTTGCGACGCTTCCTCCCTGCACGTGTGGATACCTTGGAGGTGTTGCGCCTGTAGCACTTGGACGAGCCGCCGACGAGCCGCCGACGAGCCACGATGAGCCGCGGCACCGGAGGCGATCTTGCTGCACGTGGACGAGCTGCTGAGGAGCTGCTGGACGTTGACGTGATCGACTACGTACGACTACGTTGATCGACTACGTACGACTACGTTGATCGACTACGTACGACTACGTGATCATCTTCACTGCATCGACGCATATCTACATCTTCCGCACCAGTAGTGCATCGAGTGGTAATCCCGTGATCCTTATACGGCATTTCTTCCTGGTTTTACGTGGTAGAAATTTTGATTTCCGCTAGTGTAGCCTACCCTGTAAACCAACAGTGGTATCAGAGCCGTAGCTGCTTAGTTTTGGATTCGGGATGTGTGCATATGGAGATATGCGAGTTTTCCGTTTGATCTATGTCCTGGTTTCGTGCTCTTGATGCAATGGTAGTGTAACGACATACTCCTACCGGTCGGTTTCCGCCATCGAAGTTAAGTGATACACGTAAATCCAGTTGCAGTGAGCGAAGATCAATATGATTGGTCGAATCGAAATCCAGGGTCATACGCCAGGCGCATTAGATTTGCAATAGTAGATGAGATCTACTGCCGGGGTCGGGATTTTTGCCGTATGCGTATGCTTCGGTAAATCAGCCGTAACTTTTTGGTACGATCTCAGATCGGGGCGAATTTTATATGAAAATTGATCTACAGAAAAATTTACACATGAAATTCAATGGCTTTGCCATTTTCGGCGAAATTAGATTTCCCAATTTCGGCTTGGAAGATGGAGTTTCGGGCATCCAAAGTTTGGAACGTTAGGACGCCTAACTCTATTTTGCAGGATGTATGTATGTATCTTGTGATCAGTATGGCCCCCTTGTGTATGTGATGCATGTGTGTAACTCATTCGTGACCTGCGTGTCGCGCGTACGGCAACACGGCAGGAGCCATATGTGTTGTCACTTTATTGTATTTAATGGTCTGCGTACCAATCTGTGATGATCCAAGCAACTATGTAATCTTCATTACTAGATTCTTTATTAGCTATTAGGCGTAATAGCATGTTCTAGTTCTTGGAGGACTCATCACCAGGAGGATGGCGCACATGGAACATGGAGATGGAGATCACCATATGAAAACGGGCCATACTGTGTCACAACTGTGTGAATGCTATTCTATTTATGTTTTACTTTCTGCATGCTGTGATGTTAGAAGTAGAACGATCCCTCACAAAGTTTAAGTTAGTATGCCCTCCCAACTAAAACTTGCACTGTCCCATGTCTTGTACAATTAGTGGTGGGTCTATGAAATTAGGGTACCACTAGTTTTCCTTGACTAGACGGGTTTGTGTCGGACACTTACACGCATAAGGGTTGGTTTGCTTAACGAGGTCATCTTAACGGTTAAGTACCTTGGGGCATAACGGTTGGGCGCCGAGACATGGAGATGTCACCCAACAACAGGAGTCATATGTGATATGATTAGCAAAAGTTGCTTACCGATCTATCTTGTTTGCTAGCGGTGATGCTAAAGCTCACTAGTGGACTTGTTAGTTGTGGATCCTGAATCACTAAGTTTCAATAGAGGGATATTGATTTTAGTGGGAGTAGATTCTGTTAAAATAGTTTAATGTGATTTTCTCTATCATGGATACGTTTGTCTTAGTGTATTTTGCATTACTTTGTTGTAGATTAAATGGCACCTAGCAGCACTACACCGTTTGCTTTGCGTTCGGTCCTTGAGAAGGACAAGTTGAATGGAACGAATTACTCGGATTGGATCCGTAACCTGAGAATCGTTCTCAGGGCTGAGAAAAAGGAAGATGTTCTAGACAACCCACTACCAGAAGAACCTGCTGATGATGCACCCGCTGCTGCTAAGAATGCTTATAAGAAAGCATGTGATGCTAACCTCGAAGTAAGCTGTCTTATGTTTGCTTGCATGGAACCCGAGCTGCAGATGCAGTTTGAAACAAACCATGAGGCGCATGATATAATCGTGGTGCTTAGAGACATGTTCCAAACACAGGCCAGGACTGAAAGGTTCAATGTGTCTAAGGCCTTTGTTGAGAGCAAGCTAGCAGAAGGCGCAACAGTAGGACCACACGTAATCAAGATGGTTGGTTACACTCAACGGTTGGAGAAGCTAGGCTTCCCACTGGGCCAAGAGTTGGCCACTGATTTCATTCTTTCGTCTCTTCCGCCTAGCTATGGGAACTTCATCTCGAACTACCATATGCATGGGACGGAGAAGGGTTTGAATGAGCTGTGTGGCATGCTTAAATAGCAGAGGCTGACATCAAGAAAAGCGCTAGTACCAGCCATGTGATGGCTATACAGAACAAGCCTAGCTTTAAGAAGAAGGGCAATTCTTGGAAGAAGAAGGGCAAGGCTGGAACGTCCAAGCCAAACCCAGCGCCCAAGGTTAAACCTGGACCTGGACCTGGACCTGCTCCAGACAAAGAGTGCTTTTACTGTCAAGAACTTGGTCACTGGAAGAGAAACTGCAAGCAGTACCTAGCTTCCTTGAAGAATGGCGGAAGTAAGAGTACTTCTACCTCAGGTACGCTTGTTGTTAATGTTATAGACAACATATTTCTCGCTGATACAATTATTAATTCTTGGGTATTTGATACCGGATCGGTTGCTCATATTTGCAATTCAATGCAGGGAATGATAAGAAGTAGAAGCGTGGAAAGAGGAGAAGTTGATTTCCGCGTGGGCAATAATGCAAGAGTTGCTGCGTTGACCGTTGGGACGATGCAACTCCACCTCCCGTCAGGATTGATTATGGAGTTGAATAATTGTTATTTTGTTCCTAGTTTAAGTCGAAACATTTTATCTCCTTCATGCTTGATGAAGGATGGTTATTCATTTGCGAGTGAAAACAATGGTTGTGTGATCTCTAAGAATAATATGTTTATGGCTTTTGCACCCATTGTGAATGGATTATTTGTTTTAAATCTTGATGGTTCACCTGTCTGTAATGTAAGTGCTAAAAGGCCTCGGCCTAATGATTTGAGTCCTACCTACCTTTGGCATTGTCGTTTGGGTCATATAAGTGAAAAGCGCATGAAGAAGCTCCATTCTGATGGACTTCTAACTTCGTTTGATTTTGAATCATACGAGACATGTGAGGCTTGCTTGCTAGGCAAGATGACCAAGACGCCTTTCACAGGATTTCCTGAGAGAGCAGTAGACTTGTTGGAACTCGTACATAGTGATGTATGCGGACCAATGAGCACGACGGCTAGAGGAGGATTCCAATACTTCATAACTTTCACCGATGATTTTAGTAGATATGGCTATGTCTACTTGATGAGGCACAAGTCTGAAACCTTTGAAAAGTTCAAGGAATTTCAGAATGAAGTTGAAAATCAGCGTGGCAAGAAAATTAAGGCCTTACGATGTGATCGTGGAGGCGAGTATTTGAGCCACGAGTTTAGCAATCATCTAAAGAGTTGCGGAATTGTTCCACAACTTACGCCGCCTGGAACACCTCAGAGAAATGGTGTGTCCGAGTGACGTAATCGAACTTTGTTAGACATGGTTCGATCAATGATGAGCCAGTCGGACCTACCGTTGTCATTTTGGGGATACGCTCTAGAAACAGCAGCTTTCACACTTAATAGGGTACCATCTAAATCCGTAGTTAAGACACCATATGAGATATGGACTGGAAAGGTTCCTAGTTTGTCTTTTCTAAAGATTTGAGGATGTGAAGTGTTTGTCAAGCGACTTCAGTCGGACAAGATCACACCCAAGTCAGATAAGTGCATTTTTGTGGGATATCCAAAGGAAACTTTGGGATATTATTTCTACAACCGATCAGAAGGCAAAGTGTTTGTCGCTCGGAACGGGGTTTTCCTAGAGAAAGAGTTTCTCAAAGGAGAAAAGAGTGGAAAGACAGTGCATCTTGAAGAAGTTCAAGATGAGCCGATCGGGCAAGAATCAATGAGTGATGCTAACGTAGCAGAACAAGTTGAGATACCCATGGCAAGAGAAGCACCGCCACAACCACGAAGGTCGGCAAGGCTCCGCGAAATGCGGGAAATATTATTGTTGGACAATGACGAGCCTGCGACATATGCAGAAGCAATGATGGACCCAGACTCCGAAAAATGGCAGAATGCCATGCAATCCGAAATAGAATCCATGGGAGACAATCAAGTTTGGAACTTGGTTGACCCGCCTGATGGTGTTAAAGCCATAGAGTGCAAGTGGATCTATAAGAAGAAAAAGGACATGGATGGAAATGTTCACATCTATAAAGCACGACTTGTCGCAAAAGGTTTTCGACAAGTTCAAGGAGTTGACTACGACGAGACCTTCTCGCCCATAGTGATGCTTAAGTCCATTCGGATTATTCTAGCTATAGCTGCATATTTCGATTATGAGATATGGCAGATGGATGTCAAGATAGCTTTCCTGAATGGAAACCTAGCTGAGGACGTGTATATGATACAGCCCGAGGGTTTTGTCGATCCGAAAAATGCTGGAAAGGTATGCAAGCTTCAGAGATCCATTTATGGATTGAAGCAAGCATCTAGGAGTTGGAACATTCGTTTTGATGAAGTGGTCAAAGGGTTTGACTTCACCAAGAACGAAGAAGAGTCTTGTGTTTACAAGAAGGTTACTGGGAGCTCTGTAGTATATTTCTAATTTTATATGTGGATGACATATTACTGATTGGAAATAACATTCCTATGCTTGAGTCCGTAAAGACTTCACTGAAAAATAGTTTTTCGATGAAGGACTTAGGGGAAGCGGCATATATTCTGGGCATTAAGATCTATAGAGATAGATCGAGAAGGCTTATAGGTTTAAGCCAAGATACTTACATTGACAAAGTGTTGAAGCGGTTCAGCATGGAAGATGCAAAGAAAGGATTCTTGCCTATGTCACATGGCATACATCTCAGCAAGACTGAGTGTCCTTCGACTGCTGATGAGCGGGATCGCATGAGTAGAGTGTCATATGCCTCGGCTATTGGATCTATCATGTATGCAATGATAAGTACTCGCCCAGATGTTTCATATGCGCTAAGTATGACAAGCAGACACCAATCTGATCCAGGTGAGAGTCACTAGACAGTGGTGAAAAACATTCTTAAGTACTTGAGAAGGACTAAAGATATGTTCCTCGTCTATGGAGGTGAGGAGGAGCTCATTGTAACAGGTTACACCGATGCTAGTTTCCAAACCGACAGAGATGATTCAAAGTCACAATCAGGATTTGTGTTCACGCTAAATGGTGGTGCTGTTAGTTCGAAGAGTTCCAAGCAGGAGACGGTGGCCGATTCTACGACAGAAGCCGAGTACATCGCGGCTTCGGAAGCCGCGAAGGAAGGTGTTTGGATAAGGAATTTCCTCATTGAGCTTGGTGTGTTCCCGAATGCGTCCAGCCCATTGAATCTCTACTGTGATAACAATGGGGCAATTGCGCAAGCAAAGGAGCCAAGGAACCACCAGAAGAACAAACACGTAATGCGGCCATTTGATCTCATTCGAGACTTCGTTAATCGGGGTGACATCAAGATATGCAACATACACACGGATCTGAACATTTCTGATCCGTTGACAAAACCACTCCCGCAGGCTAAGCATGATGCGCATGTAAGAGCTATGGGTATTAGGTACCTTCTAGATTGACTCTAGTGCAAGTGGGAGACTGTTGGAGGTATGCCCTAGAGGCAATCATAGAGATGATTATATTCCATTTGTATCCATGATTTGTATATTGTGTTCATTGAATATCCATTGAAGGCTACTTGAATTGATTTGCAATTATGTGAATTGTATGTGAAACTCTTTACTTGTATGGTTATTCTAAAGTTGTCCCTAGTCGGAGTTTATGTGAGGACACACATGAATATTAGACTAGCACATGCATTAGTTGATGACTATGTTTCACAAGTCATGGACATGGAGATGTTGAACTAATAATGTGGCCACATGTGGAGACATGTGCTAGGACTGACCCAACACGAGAAGTAGTTCTCTCTTTAAACAACATATACGCTTTGTCCTTAGACCTGAGATTGTCGCATGTATTCTAGATGTGGATCGACCTACTTAGGGGCTATCAAACGCTACGCCGTAACAGGGTAGTTATAAAGGTAGCTTTCGGGTTTGTCAAGAAGCATGCTATGAGACATGGTCAATCAAGATGGGATTTGCCCTTCTCTGATTGAGAGTGATATCTCTGGGCCCCTCGAGTGATCGGATCCGAAAATGCATGGCCATGCTACGTACGGTTAAGAGTTAACCTACAAAGGGATTCCGAATCACAGGATCGAGAAAGAGCGGTCGGCTTGAAGCTAGACCAAATATCATGAGGCAAAGGGAATAGCATGTATATTATATTGTGATGGTTCGTCTGATATGATCTTCGTGTGCGTATAGGAGTTGGCACTTCTTGCTAGAGGCCGCTACCGACTATTGGGCCGAGTACGAGTACTCGGGCCATGTCTATACGTATCCGAACCCATAGGGTCACACACTTAAGGGGCTGGAAGCCCAATTCGGATCTGATCTGAGTTGGATTAGGTTTAGAAGTACTAATGGGCCTCGGACCCAGAGGCCCGTCAGGAACCTCTATAAATAGAGGGGTAGGGGCGCCCTAGGGTTTGCACCTTTTGGCGAAACACATCTGCCGCGCTTCCCACGCCCTCGCCTGTTGCAACTCGCGGATCTAGTAGTCCGGCTTGCGACGCTTCCTTCTTGCACGTGTGGATACCTTGGAGGTGTTGCGCCTGCAGCACTCGGACGAGCCGCCGATGAGCCACGACGACAATGGTGACAACGCTGATCAGGACGGTGCCCGGGGCAGACACAGGCGCCGTATACACGCCCGCAATTTACAAGCCAACCTCGAGGAGGTTGGCCACTACGTTTCCACCACACCCTAGGCTAACCTGGGGGCTGCCTTCGCCGACCTTGAAAACCTTCTAGATTCAGAGCCACTCCGGAGGATCCGAGCACATATCTGCGTCGCCAACGCCCAGATCGAAGAATGGGCCTGGAGCCGGTTAACACGCTCCTGGTCCATGTCTACCTAGCACTCTCAAAGTTGATCCGCTTATAGCAGATCAAGTCTCCACCGAGACGACCATGGTAACCGCACGGAAGGTCGGCTGGAGCCCGTCCGCAAAGAGGAGGTGGAGTCCTCCAGACATCAAAAAAGGGCCCCCGAGGTCCTCACTGCCGAAGCCAATCCCGCCAGACCAACCACCTTCCTCCGGGAAGAGTTTGATGACACCATGCATGCTCTGTGCCCCTTCCATATGCACATCACAATCTCTGGGATTGCATAGTCATCAAGAAAGAGCTCGGTGCCCCGGTGAAGTACAAGCGACCTCGCTGCAACAACTATCGCAAGGATGACAATCATCGCGACAACCGCCACCGCGATGATCGTGATGCCCCTTCATTGTCTAAGAAGTCATCCAGCCAGGCACCTATCATCTCCAATGGGCGGACGGCTCAGGCATCCCCAATCCATGGAACATCAAGCACCTACGGTGCTTCTACCCTTAGAGATTAAAAGCTATGTATTCTATTTTCTCATTTTTACTGAATGAATAAAACCTCTGAGGTTCTTTGCGTACCTACTGCCTTCCTGTTCATTTGCCCGAGTAGTTCTTGATGCTCGGGAGCTATCCAACCTATTCAACAGACCACTCACTCTTAGGCTCAGGGTCTTCTCTCATCCTGCTCCTCCCCATCTCAAGGCAATACGACTAACTCGTGTGGTCAGCATCCTAGCTCGCGGAACCTATGCAACCTTGCGTTCACCCCTCCTACAAGCTCAAGATCCGCTCTCGGCAGGACGCTGGTCAGGGAAGGCTAGGCGCTTAGCGGCTATAGGCCTTGGCTACACACTGTCCTGTCATATACACCAAGGGAGGGATGGAGCCTTTTCTTTCCGCATATGCTAAATTCATTACATCACTTGTTTTATCATACAGATTGATATATAGAAATTTTCATTTTACAGGTCTAGCTCATTAACAACATTTTCCGCTACATCATCAAACTGGTCGGCCAGTTCTGGAAGCTTCTCTACGTTGAAGTCGGCCACGACCCCTGCACCAGCACGCTCCAAGGGAATTCGCGGGAAGTGTGTTTTCAACACTGCCAGGACATTCTTTACGCACTCCACCGTGGTATCCTTTAACAACTCCTTCAGCCGACCAGGTGCAGCCTTCAGAGGATCAAGAATTAGCGTCGGCATGGTTGGGTTGGTCTCCGGTTGGACCATGTCCATCACATAGCTGGCTGCCTTACACAGATCTTCCAACTCCACTTCTAGCCTACAATCACGAATTAGTCATGCTGAAGACTATGCATTGCAGCCTGTAAGCAGCGCTCAGTATCTTTGTGCGCACCGGCCTCGTAAGCCAGCTTCTGCGACACAGCGTACTCACAATGGACCACCACATCATGCTCTTGTTGGAGATGAGCATTGGAATCCTTGCACTCTTTGACGTGTCGCTTGAGCCTCTGCTCCCTGACCTCAGCATCTGTTCATTCGAACCAGCACACATCTGCATCAAGACTTCAAAGATAGAACCGAGTCAACAAGTTGGCACAACGTACCTTTCAAGTGTGCACCAAGAATCTGTTGCTGCAAGGCATGATCTAGGTCTTTCTACATGGCGTCCACTTTGGCCTTCTTGAAGCAACTGCACTCGAAGCGGGAATATCCCCGACTATGCCCTCCGGCGCGACTATCTTGATCCCCGCTGGTCTCCGGAAGCGAGGACTGCTCATCGATGCGGCCGCTTGCCCCTTCAGCATGGAATGAGAAACCAGTCAGCTGCGCACCAGATTCATCATCTAGTACAACATTCCTGCATTGTCAGTACGAGAAGCAATTTAAGCAAGATAGGCAGCAAAACAACCACAAGACAGACATTATAACCAGATTGCACTTAAATGGTGCTCTGCTTTACCCGGAACTTGGGACGCAAGGGCGGTGGCAGTGATGCCACATCTTCGATAGACCCCCCACGGATCTTTCCCTTCAACATCTCCTAGACCCACTTTGCGTTAGCCACGGTCGTCTCAAGGAGCTCGAACTTCTTCTTCTTGGTGGCCGGGCTCAGCGTGTCCGATTCTTCATCTACTTCACTGGCCGACCTGGCTGCTAATGCTGCGCTCAGGGCAACCATCTCTTTCTTACCGACCATCTTCTTCCTCTTGCCGCGTGGCTTCTGAGCTTTGGAGGTCGGAAGATTCTTCACGGTCTGCCGTGTTCGGCACCCGACTAGTGCGGCGTCCGCGGCCTGGCTGACCTCATCCGACACATTCTTCTCTGGCCCAACGGAGGAGTCCGACTCCGAATCAAGGCTAGTAGGCAGCTCGTCAGACTTAGAGGTCAGGCGGACCTTGGGCTGCTATTGCTCGGCCCCTCAAGGAAGTGGCGCCGGGCAAAAGAACTCAAATTCACCGTTCTGGTCAATCAACAAGAATAGTAAGAGACAACACAAAATTACAACAAGAACACCAAATCAGTGCAGTCAAGATCATACCGGATCGGTTGGCCTCTTGAGGAAAAATGCCTTAGGGCAGCTCTTGTTCTTGATGGTACCACCAAAAAACTCGCTTACCCGGTTGGCAACTTCTTCCTTGGTCATCTTTCGCTGGACCTCCCAAGTCGGGTCTAGCAGCCCAGTATACTCATATGCCGGATGGATCCAGTTCTTGATCGGCTGTGTCAATCTCTGACCGAAATTGATACTTGCAGCCCCAGCTGTGAATCCACGCACCTTTAGGTTGGCAATCTTCTCCAGCAGCTGCTTCACCTGCACCTGCTCCTTCGAGGTCGGCTCATTCAACCACTCGGGCATAGAAACTGACGCGTATCCGGTACACGGCGGGAGCTCGGGCTTCTTTTTGGTAATCGTAAACCATTCCTTGTGCCAGCCCTTGTTGGATTCCTTCAACTGGGGGTTGAAGTACTCCTGCACTTTCTTCGACCGCAGCAAAAACCCACATCCCCCAATCACTCGTGGCTTCCCCTTAGTTGATACAGGTTTCAACTGATACAGATACTTCCACAGATTGAAGTGGGGGAGATTCCGAGGTACTCCTCGCACAGATGAATAAAAACTGAGATATCAAGAACAGAGTTGGGATTCAAGTGTACTAGCTCGATCTTGTAGTAGTGCAGCAATCTGCTGAAGAAGTCCCCACAAGGGATCCCGAATCCGTGCTCAAAGAATGATGCGAAGACCACCATCTCCATCTTGTCCTCACTGGGGAACTCTTGACCGGCGGTCGCCTTCTAGTCGAGCAGCACCTTGGACCCAAGGAGGCCCCAGTCGACGAGTACTTGGATGCGCTCCTCCGCCATCACAAATTTCATCTAGCATGTGGATGGATCCGGAGCATTCCCAACCACCATTTCTTCAGTTTCTACTCCCTGGGATTTGGATCTAATAACCACAAGGCTCTTGGTTCACATTTGGCGATGCGGTGGCTCGGGTGGCGGTGGTGAAGTGCGTGCAAGTAGATTGGAAAGTACGGTGGGGTGGCCAAGGGTTCGCAAATGCGGTGGCGATGTGCTCTGTAGACTGCGGCGGCGGCATTGCGAGTGTGGCAAATGGGAATAAAAATGGATCTATGCCCCTTGGGCTTTTGAAGGACATGACGGCGTAACCTTAGCGACGGAATCTACAGGTTTCCATTATTGTGGTGCATGCACTGGACGGAATTCACAGGTTTTCTGTTACGTTTTTCATGGCATGCCTCTGTGGCTCTGCCAATTCTCATGCTCACGCTCGGGGGCTAGACGCCTACATCAGGTCGGCGTGCCTCCGTGGCTCCGCCAGTTCTTACGCTCATGCTCGGGGGCTGGGCACCTACATCAGGTCGACGTGCCTCAGTGGCTCCGCTAGTTCACATGCTCATGCTTGGGGGCTGGGCGCCTACATCAGGTCGGCGTGCCTCTATGGCTCCACCAGTCATCGCGCTTATGCTTGGGGGCTGGACGTCTACTTTAGGTCGGCGCGCCTCTGTAGCTCTG
Source organism: Setaria viridis (assembly GCF_005286985.2). Taxonomy (NCBI): domain Eukaryota; kingdom Viridiplantae; phylum Streptophyta; class Magnoliopsida; order Poales; family Poaceae; genus Setaria; species Setaria viridis. The sequence continues at coordinate 26,698,910 of NC_048265.2, read as the reverse complement.
CTAGTCCTCGTACTCAGGGATTGGGCGTCTACTTCAGGTCGACGTGCCTCCGTGGCTCCACCAGTCTTCGTACTTGGGGGCTGGATGCCTATTTTCGGTCAGCGTGCCTCCATGGCCCTGCCAGTCCTCATACTCGGGGGTCGGGCATTTACTTCTGGTTGGCGTACCTCCGTGGTTTCGCCTATCCTTATGCTCAGGCACTAGGACCTGTTGGGATACGAGGTAGGCTACGCTAGCGCAAATCAAAATTTCTACCGCGTAAAACAGGGAAGAACTGCCATATAAGGATCACGGGATTACCACTCGACGCACTACTGGTGCGGAAGATGCAGATTTGCGTCGATGCAGCGAAGATGATCAACGTAGTCATACGTAGTCGATCAACGTAGTCATACGTAGTCGATCACGTCAACGTCCAGCAGCTCCTCAGCAGCTCGTCCACGCGCAGCAAGATCGCCCTCGTGCCGCGGCTCGTCGTCGGCTCGTTGTGGCTCATCGGCGGCTCGTCGTGGCTCATCCAAGTGCTGCAGGCGCAACACCTCCAAGGTATCCACACATGCAGGGAGGAAGCGTCACAAGCCGGACTGCTAGATCCGCGAGTTGCAACAGGCGAGGGCGTGGGAGGCGCGGCAGATGTGTTTTGCCAAAAGGTGTAAACCCTAGGACGCCCCACCCCTATATTTATAGAGGTTCCTAACGGGCCTCTGGGTCCGAGACCTATTAGTACTTCTAAACCTAATCCAACTCAGATCACATCCAAATTGGGCTTCCAGCCCCTTAAGTGTGTGACCCTATGGGTTCGGATACGCATAGACATGGCCCGAGTACTCCTACTCGGCCCAATAGTCGGTAGCGGCCTCTAGCAAGACGTGCCAACTCCTATACGCACACGAAGATCATATCAGACGAACCGTCACAACATTATGTACATGTTATTCCCTTTGCCTCACGATATTTGGTCTAGCCCCAAGGCGACCGCTCTTTCTCGATCCTGTGATTCGGAATCCCTTTGTAGGTTAACTCTTAACCGTACGTAGCATGGCCATGCATTTTCGGATCCGATCACTCGAGGGGCCCAGAGATATCACTCTCAATCAGAGAGGGGCAAATCCCATCTTGATTGACCATGTCTCATAGCATGCTTCCTGACAAACCCGAAAGCTACCTTTATAACTACCCTGTCACGGTGTAGCGTTTGATATCCCCTAAGTAAGTCGATCCACATCTTGAGTACATGCGACAATCTCAGGTCTAAGGACAAAGCGTATATGTTGTTTAAAGAGAGAACTACTTCTCGTGTTTGGTCAGTCCTAGCACATGTCTCCACATGTGCCCACATTATTAGTTCAACATCTCCATGTCCATGACTTGTGAAACATAGTCATCAACTAATACATGTGCTAGTCTAATATACATGTGTGTCATCACATGAATTCCAACTAGGGACAACTTTAGAATAACCATACAAGTAAAGAGTTTCACATACAATTCACATAATTGCAAATCAATTCAAGTAGCCTTTAATGGATATTCAATGAACACAATATACAAATCATGGATACAAATGGAATATCATCATCTCTATGATTGCCTCTAGGGCATACCTCCAACAGTCTCCCACTTGCACTAGAGTCAATCTAGAAGGTACCTAATACCCATAGCTCTTACATGCGCATCATGCTCAGCCTGCGGGAGTGGTTTTGTCAATGGATCAGAAATGTTTAGATCCGGGTGTATTTTGCATATCTTGATCTCACCCCGGTTAATGAAGTCTCGAATGAGATGAAATCGCCGCATTACGTGTTTGTTCTTCTGGTGGTTCCTTAGCTCCTTTGCTTGCGCAATTGCCCCATTGTTATCATAGTAGAGATTCAATGGGCTAGACGCATTCGGGAACACACCAAGCTCAATGAGGAAATTCCTTATCCAAACACCCTCCTTCGCGGCTTCCGAAGCCGCGATGTACTCGGCTTCTGTCGTAGAATCGGCCACCGTCTCCTGCTTGCAACTCTTCCAACTAACAGCACCACCATTTAGCGTGAACACAAATCCTGATTGTGACTTTGAATCATCTCTGTCGGTTTGGAAACTAGCATCGGTGTAACCTCTTACAACGAGCTCCTCCTCACCTCCATAGACGAGGAACATATCTTTAGTCCTTCTCAAGTACTTAAGAATGTTTTTCACCGCTGTCCAGTGACTCTCACCTGGATCAGACTGGTGTCTACTTGTCATACTTAGCGCATATGAAACATCTGGGCGTGTACTTATCATTGCATACATGATAGATCCAATAGCCGAGGCATATGGCACTCTACTCATGCGATCCCGCTCATCAGCAGTCGAAGGACACTGAGTCTTGCTGAGATGTATGCCATGTGACATAGGCAAGAACCCTTTCTTTGCCTCTTCCATGCTGAACTGCTTCAACACTTTGTCAATGTAAGTATCTTGGCTTAATCCTATAAGCCTTCTCGATCTATCTCTATAGATCTTAATACCTAGAATATATGCCGCTTCCCCTAAGTCCTTCATCGAAAAACTATTTTTCAGTGAAGTCTTTATGGACTCAAGCATAGGAATGTTATTTCCAATCAGTAATATGTCATCCACATATAAAATTAGAAATATACTACAGAGCTCCCAGTAACCTTCTTGTAAACACAAGACTCTTCTTCGTTCTTGGTGAAGTCAAACCCTTTGACCACTTCATCAAAACGAATGTTCCAACTCCTAGATGCTTGCTTCAATCTATAAATGGATCTTTGAAGTTTGCATACCTTTTCAGCATTTTTTGGATCGACAAAACCCTCAGGCTGTATCATATACACGTCCTCAGCTAGGTTTCCATTAAAGAAAGCTGTCTTAACATCCATCTGCCATATCTCATAATCGAAATATGCAGCTATAGCTAGAATAATCCGAATGGACTTAAGCATCACTACGGGTGAGAAAGTCTCGTCGTAGTCAACTCCTTGAACTTGTCGAAAACCTTTTGCGACAAGTCGTGCTTTATAGATGTGAATATTTCCATCCATGTCCTTTTTCTTCTTATAGATCCACTTGCACTTTATGGCTTTAACACCATCAGGCGGGTCAACCAAGTTCCAAACTTGATTGTCTCCCATGGACTCTATTTCGGATTGCATGGCACTCTGCCATTTTTCGAAGTCTGGGTCCATCATTGCTTCTGCATATGTTGCAGGCTCAACATTGTCCAACAATAATATTTCCCGCATTTCGCGGAGCCTTGCCGACCTTCGTGGTTGTGGCGGTGCTTCTCTTGCCATGGGTATCTCAACTTGTTCTGCTACATTAGCATCACTCATTGATTCTTGCCCAATCAACTCATCTTGAACTTCTTCAAGATGCACTGTCTTTCCACTCTTTTCTCATTTGAGAAACTCTTTCTCTAGGAAAACCCCATTCCGAGCGACAAACACTTTGCCCTCTGACCGGTTGTAGAAATAATATCCCAAAGTTTCCTTTGGATATCCCACGAAAATACACTTATCTGACTTGGGTGTGATCTTGTCCGACTGAAGTCGCTTGACAAACACTTCACATCCCCAAATCTTTAGAAAAGACAAACTGAGAACTTTTCCAGTCCACATCTCATATGGTGTCTTAACTACAGATTTAGATGGTACCCTATTAAGTGTGAAACGGCTGTTTCTAGAGCGTATCCCCTAAATGACAATGGTAGGTCCGACTGGCTCATCATTGATCGAACCATGTCTAACAAAATTCGATTACGTCGCTCGGATACACCGTTTCTCTAAGGTGTTCCAGGCGGCGTAAGTTGTGGAACAATTCCGCAACTCTTTAGATGATTGCTAAACTCGTGGCTCAAATACTCGCCTCCACGATCAGATCGTAAGGCCTTAATTTTCTTGCCACGCTGATTTTCAACTTCATTCTGAAATTCCTTGAACTTTTCAAAGGTTTCAGACTTGTGCCTCATCAAGTAGACATAGCCATATCTACTAAAATCATCATTGAAAGTTATGAAGTATTGGAATCCTCCTCTAGCCGTCGTGCTTATTGGTCCGCATACATCACTATGTATGAGTTCCAACAAGTCTACTGCTCTCTCAGGAAATCCTGTGAAAGGCGTCTTGGTTATCTTGCCTAGCAAGCAAGCATCACATGTCTCGTATGATTCAAAATCAAACGAAGTTAGAAGTCCATCAAAATGGAGCTTCTTCATGCGCTTTTCACTTATATGACCCAAACGACAATGCCACAAGTAGGTAGGACTCAAATCATTAGGCCGAGGCCTTTTAGCACTTACGTTACAGACAGGTGAACCATCAAGATTTAAAACAAATAATCCATTCACAATGGGTGCAAAAGCCATAAACATATCATTCTTAGAGATCACACAACCATTGTTTTCACTCGCAAATGAATAACCATCCTTCATCAAGCATGAAGGAGACAAAATGTTTCGACTTAAACTAGGAACGAAATAACAATTATTCAACTCCATAATAAATCCTGACGGGAGGTGGAGTTGCATCGTCCCGACGGTCAACGCAGCAACTCTTGCATTATTGCCCACACGGAAATCAACTTCTCCTCCTTCCACGCTTCTACTTCTTATCATTCCCTGCATCGAATTGCAAATATGAGCAACCGATCCGGTATCAAATACCCAAGAATTAATAATTGTATCAGCGAGAAAAATGTTGTCTATAACATTAACAACAAGCGTACCTGAGGTAGAAGTACTCTTACTTCCGTCATTCTTCAACGAAGCAAGGTACTACTTGCAGTTTCTCTTCCAGTGACAAGGTTCGTGACAATAAAAGCACTATTTATCTGGAGCAGGTCCAGGTCCAGCTTTAAGCTTGGGCGCTGGGTTTGGCTTGGACGTTCCAACCTTGCCCTTCTTCTTCCAAGAATTGCCCTTCTTCTTGAAGCTAGGCTTGTTCTGTATAGCCATCACATGGCTGGTACTAGCGCTTTTCTTGATGTCAGCCTCTGTTGTTTTAAGCATGCCACACAGCTCATTCAGACCCTTCTCCGTCCCATGCATATGGTAGTTCGAGATGAAGTTCCCATAGCTAGGCGGAAGAGAAGAAAGAATGAAATCAGTGGCCAACTCTTGGCCCAGTGGGAAGCCCAGCTTCTCCAACCGTTGAGTGTGACCCACCATCTTGATTACGTGTGGTCCTACTGCTGCGCCTTCTGCTAGCTTGCTCTCCACAAAGGCCTTAGACACATTGAACCTTTCAGTCCTGGCCTGTGTTTGAAACATGTCTCTAAGTGCCACGATGATATCGTGCGCCTCATGGTTTGTTTCGAACTGCATCTGCAGCTCGGGTGCCATGCAAGCAAGCATAAGGCAACTTACTTCGAGGTTAGGATCACATGCTTTCTTGTAAGCATTCTTAGCAGCAACGGGTGCATCATCAGCAAGTTCTTCTAGTAGTGGGTTGTCTAGAACATCTTCCTTTTTCTCAGCCCTGAGAACAATTCTCAGGTTACGGATCCAATCCGAGTAATTTGTTCCATTCAACTTGTCCTTCTCAAGGACCGAACACAAAGCAAACGGTGTAGTGCTGCTAGGTGCCATTTAATCTACAACAAAAGTAATGCAAAATACACTAAGCCAAACGTATCCATGATAGAGCAAATCACATTAAACTATTTTAACAAAATCTACTCACACTAAAATCAATATCACTCTATTGAAACTTAGTGATTCAGGATCCACAACTAACAAGTCTACTAGTGAGCTTTAGCATCACCGCTAGCAAACAAGGTAGATCGGTAAGCAACTTTTGCTAATCATATCACATATGACTCCTGTTGTTGGGTGACATCTTTATGTCTCGGCGCCCAACCTTAATGCCCCAAGGTCCTTAACCATTAAGATAACCTTGTTAAGCAAACCAACCCTTATGCGTGTAAGTGTCCGACACAAACCCGTCTAGTCAAGGAAAACTAGTGGTACCCTAATTTCATAGACCCACCACTAATTGTACAAGACATGGGACGGTGCAAGTTTTAGTTGGGAGGGCATACTAACTTAAACTTTGTGAGGGATCGTTCCACTTCTAACATCACAGGATGCAGAAAGTAAAACATAAACAGAATAGCATTCACACAGTTGTGACACAGTATGGCCTGTTTTCATATGGTGATCTCCATCTCCATAGAACCTGTTCACCATGGTGATCTCCATCTCCATGTTCCATGTGCGTCATCCTCCTGGTGATGAGTCCTCCAAGAACTAGAAAATGCTATTACGCCTAATAGCTAGTAAAGAAGCTAGTAATGAAGATTACATAGTTCCTTGGATCATCACAGATTGGTACGCAGACCATACAATAAAGTGACAACACATATGGCTCCTGCCGTGTTGCCGTACGCACGACACGCAGGTCACGAATGAGTTACACACATGCATCACATACACAAAGGGCCATACTGATCACAAGATACATACATCCTGCAAAACAGAGTTAAGCGTCCTAACATTCCAAACTTCAGATGCCCGATATTCCATCTTCCAAGCCGAATTTGGGAAATCTAATTTCGCCGAAAACGGCATAGCCGTTGAATTTCATTTGTAACTTTTTCTGTAGATCAATTTTTATATAAAATTCACCTCGATCCGAGATCGTACCGAAAAGTTACGGCTGATTTACCGAAGCATACACATACGGCAAAAATCCCGACCCCGGTAGTAGATCCCATCTACTATTGCACATCTAATGCGCCTAGCGTATGACCCTGGATTTCGATTCGACCAATCATATTGATCTTCGCTCACTGCAACTAGAATTACGTGTATCACTTAACTCCGATGGCGGAAACCGACCGGTAGGAGTATATCGTTACACTACCATTGCAGCAAGAGCACGAAACCAGGACATAGATCAAATTGAAAACTCGCATATCTCCATATGCACACATCCCGAATCCAAAACTAAACAGCTATAGCTCTGATACCACTGTAGGGATACGAGGTAGGCTACGCTAGCGCAAATCAAAATTTCTACCGCGTAAAACAGGGAAGAACTACCGTATAAGGATCACGGGATTACCACTCGACGCACTACTAGTGCGGAAGATGTAGATTTGCATCGATGCAGCGAAGACGATCAACATAGTCGTACGTAGTCGATCAACGTAGTCGTACGTAGTCGATCACGTCAACGTCCAGGAGCTCCTCAGCAGCTCGTCCACACGCGGCAAGATCGCCCTCGTGCCGCGGATCGTCGTCGGCTCGTCGTGGCTCGTCGGCGGCTCGTCGTGGCTCGTCCAAGTGCTGCAGGCACAACACCTCCAAGGTATCCACACGTGCAGGGAGGAAGCGTCGCAAGCTGGACTGCTAGATCCGCGAGTTGCAACAGGCGAGGGCGTGGGAGGCGCGGCAGATGTGTTTCGCCAAAAGGTGTAAACCCTAGGGCGCCTCCACCCCTATATTTATAGAGGTTCCTAACGAGCCTCTGGGTCCGAGGCCCATTAGTACTTCTAAACCTAATCCAACTCGGATCACATCCAAATTGGGCTTCCAGCCCCTTAAGTGTGTGACCCTATGGGTTCGGATACGCATAGACATGGCCCGAGTACTCCTACTCGGCTCAATAGTCGGTAGCGGCCTCTAGCAAGACGTGCCAACTCCTATACGCACACGAAGATCATATCAGACGAACCGTCACAACATTATGTACATGTTATTCCCTTTGCCTCACGATATTTGGTCTAGCTCCAAGCCGACCGCTCTTTCTCGATCCTGTGATTCGGAATCCCTTTGTAGGTTAACTCTTAACCGTACGTAGCATGGCCATGCATTTTCGGATCCGATCACTCGAGGGACCCAGAGATATCACTCTCAATCAGAGAGGGGCAAATCCCATCTTGATTGACCATGTCTCACATCATGCTTCCTGACAAACCCGAAAGCTACCTTTATAACTACCCTATCATGGTGTAGCGTTTGATATCCCCTAAGTGAGTCGATCCACATCTTGAGTACATGCGACAATCTCAGGTCTAAGGACAAAGCGTATATGTTGTTTAAAGAGAGAACTACTTCTCGTGTTTGGTCAGTCCTAGCACATGTCTCCACATGTGCCCACATTATTAGTTCAACATCTCCATGTCCATGACTTGTGAAACATAGTCATCAACTAATACATGTGCTAGTCTAATATACATGTGTGTCATCACATGAATTCCAACTAGGGACAACTTTAGAATAACCATACAAGTAAAGAGTTTCACATACAATTCACATAATTGCAAATCAATTCAAGTAGCCTTTAATGGATATTCAATGAACACAATATACAAATCATGGATACAAATGGAATATCATCATCTCTATGATTGCCTCTAGGGCATACCTCCAACAGGACCTTCTTCTGGGATAAATTTTTTCTTCCTTTTTGACCATTGGATTGATTATACTAATCGCTTCAATGCTCGGGGGCTACTCCATATGGATTTCATCTTGCGACACCCTCTATGCCTTTCGCTTCGACCTAATGGATACCCGACATCCATCAACTCGGCGCTCGACTTCGCTCTGCGCGTATGGCTCTGTGTTTGCTCAAATTTTCTTCTTTTTGCGCACTGCGCAGCCTTTCTGTCACTATGCCATCGCAGCTTCAGCCAACAACATTCCAAGCTTCACTATGATGTCCTCAGATTCCTCTTCGCCTGCACATCGCTTGGGGGCTTGAGCGATATGGGTACCCCATGGGTCCCCACCGACCAGGATACTGGACGGTCCTGACAAGTGGGCCCGCCCGACTAGAACATGCGGGCTAAGGATACGAAGATACTTGGAGTACAAGTCAAGGAGGCTATTGCGGGATACATATTGTAATCCAACTTAGATTGCTTTCCATGTAACAACCAACTAGATAAGATTCAAGGTGTGTTTGGTTGAGCTGTGGCTTTTGGAAAAGAAGCTATGAGTTGTGGGCCGTGGAAAAGTAGCTGTCAGCTGTGGACCGTGGGCTGTCGAAAAGCCATTTGGTGAAACAGATATGGCTTTTAGAAAAAATAGCAAGAAGACCCACATTTCATTCATATAGTGTGACATCTCAAGTAATTAAGAGCCAAATCAAGAGAAATTGAGAATAAATCAAAGAAAAATCAAAATGGTTAAGTGTTAAACCTTGTAATGATGCACACGAGAAGCAAATAAAAACAAATTTTATATAAGAACTTAATTTTTGCCAATATAAAAGTGATAGATCTTTCCAAATGGAGCAACTTCCATAATTTGCACTTTTCTTGATTTTGAGTGGAAGGTGTTCAAAAATTGAGTAGAAGTTCGACCGAAAATAAAATCATTTTCAAATCCAGTTTTGGCCGGCATTCCACCAAACTTCTCCTAAGTTTATCTCAAAATCCATCGAGTTTTTCATATGTCAGCTTTGACAAAAGTTGTAGCCTATACTTTGAACTCCAACTTTTATATTTAGAGATTCAAATGTGTAGTTCAAAATTTGTGAGAAAACTCGCATTGAAGACAACCCTTTTGCACGCCACGCACAAGCAATGCGCCCTGGGCGCGGTCACCGCACTCGCGACGCGATCGCCATCGCCACGTGGTGCACGATTCCTGCCGCCAGACTGTGCCAAGCCAGTGGCTGGCATGAGGTGATAGCACAAATGCGCGCAGCAGCTCGCCAACTCCCCGCGCGCGCGATCCCTTTCCCCGCACGGCAAATCCACGACGGCCAACCGCCGTCCGCTCCACGCCGCGAGCGCCAGCACACGCCACGACCGCCAGGCCACTCCCCACACGCTCGGCCACCGTCCCGCCGCGCCAGTGAGCTGCGAGCTTTGCCTCAACGCCTCACCCCTCCCCTTCCCCTTTGCCACCTATGAAAGGGCCCCGTGCCCATACCTCGCTTGCTGCACGCACCCCCGCCATTCTGTCATTGCCATCACACGACAAGCACCCCCTCCCGGCCATTCCTGTCGCTACCCAAGCACACGAGCACCTTCCCCTACCACCACTGCACCTCCCCAGCCCACAAACCTTCACCACCGCTGCCATCGTTGCCGGAGCCGAAGCTGAAGCGGCCGCGCCACCAGTGCTCCACCGCGAGCCATCACTAGCCCTCCTTCGACCCCGAGTCCTGCACCAAACCAGTCGCTGGTGAGTCCCTCATCACCCTTGTGACCCTAGCCCACGACCCCATGGCCCCACATCGCCGGAATCGCGCTCCCCGAGCCACCGGCCGGCCAAGGATCCAATTGCAATCTAGGTTTTGGTTTTAGGGTTCTTAGTGCAAAACACAGGGGCATAGTTGTAAACCTTGAAACGTTCTTAGGGTTGTTCTGTAAAAGAGAAAATTCAAGTTTGAATAAAATGCCTAGAAATAGCTGCAAACTTGGAACATGCATAGAAATGTGTAGAAAACTGATAAAAATGTGAATCTTACTTTATTGACTTCCTGATGATATCTAGTTTATTTCAAAAATATTTATGTCCATGTTACTATTATGTATCTGGTGCTATAATTTATTTTATCTAAGGGTCATTAAATGCCTTATATATCATGTGGTGGTCCAAAAATTATGAAACCAATTTCGTTAGCTTCCATTTATCATGTATGTTCTAGATCTGCAACTTGTATTAGTGGAATCTATGGTTTTCATGCTCTTTTAAATCTAAATACTTGTTGTTGTCTTATAATTGTTATTTGCATGATAATTAGTGGAAAATTGATAAAATGTTGAAACCACTTCTGTTGACCTTTGCTTCCACATAGAATCCAGGAAAAATGATGTTGATGCTTTTATGGTTGATTTGCAAGCCTTTTTGGATTTAATTTGCTCAATGGTAGTTTATATTGTTTATTTTATATCTCCACATTAAACATTGATTTTAAAGTGAATCCAATTCTCATGATATTTGCTATACAGTACCAAAATAGCACAACATGTTGTCTTTTGAATAATAAATTTCTAAAAATTTTATATGTGTACACAATCACCACCAAACTAAAATCTATGTTTTCTTTCCAACCAAGCGTGTTTTGTGAAGAAAAGAAATATTTATAAACTTGTTTAGGTGAATGTGGCCTAAAGAAAAGAAATATTTATAAACTTTTCTAGGTGAATGTAGCCAAAATACACCCCATGTTTTTGTAATGGTTAACGAAATAAAACCTACGTCATGAAAGATTATAAAAGAAATCTTATGCATATGCATCTCGTGTAGAAGCTAACATCATCGACGGAATGTACGAGCTCATCCCTGAACACGAAGAAGGACAACAGGAGGGTGAGCTAAACGTGATCGAGGCAAACCAAGGCCCGAACCAAAGTTCAAAAGTGGCCCAGGCTGATTCAGGGCAGGAAGGCAAGCCCCGGAGCATAACCTTGGTTTCCAAATTTATACAATATTCTTGTTACTTATGTGTGTGCATTAAGTCCATAGGAGTTGTATTGAAACCCTAGTTGCATGCTCCTAGTACCCATGTTTTGAATACTAGCATGTTAGGTCACTTAGTTGCTATGCTAAATAGGGACACGGTAAAAGTCGAGTGATTTCATGTCACTCGTGAGCTATAGGAGTTGCCTGTTTACTTATGTTGGAATCGTAAGGTCGACGGTTGGGGCTTTGTGCGATGTTCCTGAATTTGTTGATGCCCCGTCTATATAGAGGAAATTGCTAAGGTTGAAATGTGTCAGTGTTCGTGGTCAAGTTTTTGAACGTACTAAACACATGCTGAGAATATGGTAATCGGTAAGCCTAGTACCTCATTGAACCGGGGCGTGAAATTTTTCCCTGCTCTCTGGAAACGTTTCCCTTGGTGCATCATGTGGGTACAAGTGCAGCCATAGCACGGTGTCATTCTGGGGACCGGTGGGGCCTAGTATCCAAGAGAAGTGGGCCCTGGACATGCACTGGGGATCGATGGGAACTGTTGATAATGCGAGGACAAGTCACGATACGCGCATGTTGTGTGTTTAGGTCCACCTTGCAACGTTAAGAAATTCAATTTGAATCGTCTATTTGTCACATTTATTGAGACTGCTTGACCAATATGTTGCATTGAGTAAAAAGATGAACAATGATGATGCTAAATATTGAGGCTTGATTAAATTGCTTGTTCTACCATGCTTGCTTAGAATAGATGCTTATCTAGAATGGTGAATCAACTAGAATTTGATACTAAAACTTGAAAGCAAGGACCCACTTTAGAAGCTTTTAGTAAAAACAAACCCCTCAGCCAAAAAGCCTTGCATGTCTAGGAGTCGATTGATTAGATACCACCTGTCGGGTAAGCCTTGCGGAGTATTAGTATACTCAGCCTTGCTTGTGGCTTTGTTTTCAGGTAATGAAATTGATGAAATGATTGCTAGTATGACTTGCCCGTACCAGCTCCCTCCGGGATGGACGGTTGAGTGGGACACATCCTTGGCGGGCGAGGACCGTGGTGAGTGATATCATGGACAACTTCACCATGATGTCATGTATCGTCGTTATATTAATGTTTCTTTCCGCTGCACTTGAACTCTGAAACACTTTATGAATTTGAACTCAATTTTTAATAAATAAATATGGACCTCTATGATGTTTTCATCTGGATTGTTGTAATATCTAGGCTCGTCTTCGTACGAGTATTTGTATGCTTGTTTCGATCACAATTACGTGGTTGTATCGGGTGAACCCGACAAACTGCCATCTTGATCCGATTAAGGTGTCCGATCACGTTTAAGGTGATGTTTAGCACACTTAAGCCGTATTAATTTGGGTGGTTCTACCACATAAAGTACCCCATCTCCCTCTCTCACCGACGATCGGACTGGTCCGCTCCTTCTTCTCTCACTGACGATCGGACTAGTCCGCTCATGTAGTTCCTCTCGTGCACAGTTCCGCTCGTACAGCTTGCACTGGGGACGAGAGGAGCGGGTACAGAGAGCACCAGTTGCGCTGCCACCCGCTCGAGTGGTGGAAAGGGAGCAGCTCCCCTGCTGCTACTACTTGCGCCTAGGATGAGAAGAAGGGGCACCGCAGCTCCTCTCCTCCGTCATGGCTCTCGACTCCTCTCGCTCCGCCGCGTGCTCAGCCGGGAGAGGAGGAGCCCAAGGGAGGGGTGCCGCCACCAGGACAAGAGGGGCCCAAGGAGGGGTGCCACTGCTAGGAGAGGAGGAGGAGGGGCACCACCGAAGGAGAAGAGGGGCCGCCATCGCGCCTGCCGCCCACCGCCTCCCCTTCACTGCTGCTCGTGCTTGCCAGCTGAGGCAGCCCATCCCCACGCTCGTACACCGCCACTCCTCCCCTCCGCACTGCTCCTCCCCACCAGCCAAAATCCTTGGCCGTGCACATCCACCGCCTAATAGCCCTCGCCCACGCCACTTCCCCAACTACCTCCCCGACCGCTTCTTGCTGCTCACCAGATGCTCCCTGGGTAGAAATCAAAAGACTTCTCCCCCGCCATTGCCATCGGCTGAAGCTCCACCTCCTTTCCCGCCGGCCACGAACTCTGGTAATGCACCACCGGAGCCCAATAGCCCGCGCCGCCTGTCTCCTCCACCTCTGGCCTCTCCGACTACCTCCGCAAGCCTCCGCGTTGATCGCCATCCGTGCTCCGGGTGGGAATCAAAGGATTCCCGGCCACCATTGTAGTCGTGCCGCTCCAAGCTCAACCCCGGTGTCACTATCCGGGAGAGGAGGAGGGGCGCTTTCGCTGTTGGCCAGGAGAGGAGGAGCAAGGGCCCACCGCTAGCCAGGAGAGGAGGAAGGGTCCGGGGAGGGGAGTCCGGCGGGGCAGTGGCGCCGGCGGGGATCCTCCGGGTCCAACGGGAGTAGAGAAGAAGAGAAGATGATAGGAAAAGAAAGAAAGATCAAAGGGGTACGCTCCTTTACGAGTGGCAGGCGGGTAATTTTGGGCGAAAACCGCCCGCTCAGCCGCTAAAAGCAGGGTTCGAGCTGCTATGGGAAATGAACTACACGGAAGTTGGTTTCTTCAAAGCACCTAGGAGGAAGTTGGTCCCTTTGGTTGGCTTTCAGCTTTTCTTGAAAGCCAAAGCACTTTGAAAGCCCAACCAAAGCGACCCTCAAACCAACTTGTAACCCTAGTTCATCAGCCTATATATGGCGGCCAAGGGTGCCTCCCTAGGGCGTCTCAATTCTCAAGCAATACAAACCACCAGAATACAGGATGTAGGGTATTACTCTCCGAAGGTCCGAACCTGTCTAAACCCTCATGTTCTCGTGATCACCTTCAAGTTCTTATTTCGCAATTCTCCCTACCTACAAATCAACCACTTGGGTAACCCCCTGGTGCACTGCTGGGATACTAAATCCGACACTCGACTAGTCCTTGTCCTCCATGTAGACCACACCGTCCTGCACCATAGTCTCCATATGTGATACGTCTCGGTGTACAACCCCGTATCGTAGGACTGTCCAAGCCTGCCGGTGGGCTCATAGATGTATGGCCGACACATGGGATGACGGCGGCGCGGGAGGTGGATGGCGAGCAGTTGTGGCGTCTGAAGTTAACAAAGAGGAAGACGATAGATGTTGAGCTGTGTTCTTGTGAGCTGGTGCGCCGCGTCCTTCAGGCGACGCCTTCAGCGATATTAGTCGCACCCCTCCCCATGGACTGGGCAACTGGCCACCATATTTCTCATTGCCCCATGTCGACCACATCACCTTTTGTAGTCCACCACCCCCTCCGCCGATTGCTTGCGCGGAGGCGGAAGCGACAAGCATGGGCACGTGAACGCGGACTCGTGGAGCACTGCGTCAGCATGGCGTGGCATGGAGGGAGTCGCGGGAAGATAGGCCTGCTCGCCCACCAATGCCCAAAAATAACGTTGTCAAGTTCATTTCATAGAAGTGCAAGTGGTACATTTTAAGCTGTGTCGGAAGCAACACGTTTGGCACTACCTTATAGTTTTAAAAGAAATTTAAGTTGAGAAGATGGTATACCAAACCAAGGCCAAGGAGCTTTGCTCCCTAAACGTTTGATCGACCATGTGAAAAATGAAGCAGGTGAATAAGGTGGTCTCCACCTTCTCACTTTTCACATTTTATTTGGTCTTGAAATGGTGATAGACCAAAAGAGTATTTTACACACTCTAACTGAATGAATGTGCGGAGGCGCGCGAGACGGAGGATGAAATTGTGTGTGACAAAGTTTGAGTTAGAACAATTATTTTGATAGTTCAGGGATTAAATTCTACTTCGGCTGATAGTCCGTTTAAAAATTATGGTATCATTGAAATTATAGTTTTTAAAATTATTTAAATTCCATCTAAATTTTTTTCCTTAAACAATGATTTTATACAGTTTTATAGCTGTTTTGAAATACATTTTTTAATTCAAAACTATTACTTAAAACCACCTTCAAACCGACAAAACCACCAAAATACCTAGTTTGAATATTTGAAGGGTCAAGTTGTCAAGTATTTATATTTGTTTTGTGGATAAAATTTATGATGATTCAAGGGTAAAAAATCAATTTCATACTTATTAAAGGTTTGTCTGGCACCTCTAGATTGGCATCTTCCCCTGGAATTTCATCTCCGGAGGCATCGAATTGAGGGGCCACCCTAGTAATTTTTTTTATACTCCCTCCATCCCCAAAAAAAAGTCATTCTATGATTTAAAAATTATAAAAAAATAAGTTATTATACTCATTTTGGCATTATGTGCATGTGCATGTGGGTGTGACTACTGGAAACCTTGGCTTTAGTCCTAACTGGTAGGGGCCAAATTCTCCAAAAACCATCCGGGATAACTTTTTCGAGACAAAAGGGTGAGTCCTTTAGTCCCGGGTCATCCACCACGGACTAAAGGCCCCCTTTAGTCCCGATTAGTGTTACCAACCGGGACTAAAAAATTTCAAAAAAAAATAAACGAAAGCGGTGTTGGGGGGAAATATTAACGACCTCCTAATACCGCTCAAAGCGACAGTCATGAAGGCCCGGGCCCACCTGCGGTAATCACGATTACATCCGGCCCAGTGAAGGCAGAGAACACCCCACTCCGTCTCGCTTGACCTAGGGCCCCGGGAGCGGACAATCCCGACCCCTCGATGGAGGGACTCCGCCTCGCCCGACCGCGGTCCCAGGGTCGGGAGCGCCCGACCCCTCGCCGCAAGGCTCCGCCTCGCCCGACCGCGGTCCCAGGGTCGGGAGCGCCCGACCCCTCGCCGCAAGGCTCCGCCTCGTCCGACCCGGGGAACCAAGGTCGGGAGCGCCCGGCCCCCACCACAGAAACTCCACCTCGCCCGACTCTGGACGCGGGGGTCGGACTCACTCGGGTCCACGAGACGGATATTCTCCTCGGGCGCGGGCTGGAGGATCAGGATAACGATCTTGTGGGTCCCCCTATCGACCTCGCCATAAATGTGCCGCGGCCCTGTCAAGCCAAAAGGGAGCGGCGTCCCCAACGTATCCGGTCCCGAATACCGATGCACGGCCGTGCGGCGCGGCTGCAGTGGCCGCGGCTCCTTCTGATTCACCACAGGGAACTCATGAGTCGCACCGAACGACACAGGAGGACGCATCGCTTGCTCTCGCGCCCCATGCTCCCAACGGCAGTGTCAGGGATGCGACGTCCGGGTCTTACGGTAATCGGCGGGGCAACAGAATCGGGCCTCCTCCCCGGCGGCACGGATGCCGAGGCTGAGGCTCATCATCACACTCGACGGCGACGGCGACCAGGGAGATCATCGACAAGATCAGGAGGGAATCGCCCTCCCTCGTCGGGCGTGTTGACAGAGATCGGGGGCCGGAGCGAGAGCGGCGGCCTCGGTGCCCTCCCTTGCATTATATTTCTTTTTGGCTTATCCTTTCTGCTCCTTCTCCTAAGGCCCGTCTCAACTGTAACCCCGGGCTCCTTCTTGCGCTATAAAAGGAGGACTGGGGTCACGAGACTGGGGGTCAGACTTTCTTCCTCAAGTCAACAGCACACCCTCACACTCCCTGAGAGCACGAGCACACTCAAGAGACCTGGGATCAATTCCTCTCTCTCGCCCGTCTATAACCCCTACTACAGAACCCCGCGTGGGTAACATGAGCAGCCTCAATACTGGACGTAGGTCCTCCTTTGTCCGAACCAGTCTAACCCCGTGTCTCCCACGCCACCATCCGAAGCCTTACGCGCATAAAAGAAATTTACTAGTCTAAGTCTTGATCCGCAAATCTTGACAACGACAGTTGGCGCGCCAGGTAGGGGACCTTTGCGCCTATGTCTCCGGCTTCAGATGGCCAGCCACGACATCAGCTTCGCTCCGGGCTCCCTGATCCGCTTCGGGAGCCTCAACTTCCTCGCCACCGGGGAGGGGATCAAACTGATCCCTCTCCTCGTCTTGCCCGCTCGTCCCGCCATCTCCGGCAGATCTTCGGCAATGCTTGGAACATAGAACAGCTAAGGCATTTTTACCCCTAGTTTTCATTTCCAAGTTCTGTACATAGACTTGTCTGTAAATTCGAAGTTTTCCTTTTGCGGAAAAAGAAATTTCAAGGCGGTTCTTTTCACGTTTTTCCCGTCGAGCTCAGGGATATCCGACCCTGGCTTCGCTCCAGGGTCGCATACCCCTCGGGGGCTATCAGGGGCTCCGGCTAAAGCCACTTGGCACCGTCTAAAGAACATTTTTTCCCTTCCGAACCGAGCCTCCCTTTCTGAACTTTTGGGCATAAAAAGGAGAGAGTGCACGAACGGTGTTCAGGCAAGATTGATCGGACTGCAAAAAAAAACCTACGCCCCAACAGCTACGGCACCCTCGCTCATCAAAGCTTACTGACATACCCGGCAGCGCACTCTAAACTTTCCAGTCCAAAAAACAAGAAAGGGAATCGAGAACTTTCTTACGATAAGTTAGGGAAAAGGCCCCCATGGCCGTTACAAAATGAGTTTGAACCTAACGTATTTACAACTTGGGCACCAGCCCGGTACAGTTAGCTCGCCGGGGGATCTTCGGGAGGGACGGCTTCATCCTCCAAGAGCTTCGCCAAGGCCTCCACCGCGATAAACACTGATGCGTCGATCTCATCCAGCTTAGCCTCGGAGTAGCCAGCGGCGTATCCTCCGCTCATCTCGGCGACGTTGATGCTGGAATAATGGGAGCCGAAGACCCCGAAGGCCCGCTGCACGTCGGTGTGGAGCGCATCCACGGCGATCTCGCGGGTCCGGCGGTACATCCCGAGGACACGAGCCGTCAGGGAGCTTGACCCCTCCCCCTGGACCATGCCGAGGCCGTCACAGATGACGCGGACCGCATCCCGTAGGGCGCCGTGCTCACCATGCTCCGTGTCGAGTAAGTCCCTGCACTTGCGACCGGAGTTGACCGACCTCCACGCCAAGCTCGGCCGCCATCTTCTCAGCCTTGTTCTTCCAGGCCGCCTTGGAATCCCACTCCTGCCAGGCTTTCTGCCGCTTGCGCCGGATGCGCTCGACGGTCTTCTGAAGGGCATCAAAATCTCCCCTCATCCGTCCGAGCTCCTCGGCATCAAGGCGGGCCTTCTTGGCAGCAGCAGCCTGGATTTCCTCGCGGTCGAGGCGGGCCTTATCGACGACGGCTTGGAGTTTGGCTTCCGACCGCCGCACGTCCTCCTTCGCCGCCTGCTCGTGCCTTAGCAGGTCATTAATGGATGGAAGGCATTGCTCCCGGTTGGAATTACCAACTAGGATAGGGGGCATTGCTCCCAGATCTTCTCAACTAGGACTAAAGCCCCTCCCGTCAGTATCCTTTCGGTCCCTCATTTTTGACCCGAGACTAAAGGCCCTTTAGTCATGAGCCCAATGTTAACCGGGATAAAAGGGATTGGATGGAAGGTCAGTTCTCTGATAGTGTGTGTGGCTGTTAATTAGCACAAAATATCACTAATACATAGGGACAATCAAAGTCATTTTATCTTTTACTAATCTTTTCTAAAATTTCTAGGATAACTTATTTTTTTGGGGATGGATGGAGTAGGTTAGCTTGTCGCCGAATAGGCCTCATCCTCGCTCGTGCTGGCTGCGGGAAAGCCTGCTGTTCACGGTGCTCTACTTAACATGATGATTCATTTGGCCTCGATCCCAATGCGATCAGTGAGATAACATCCATTTGTCGAGCACGAGAAGGTTGAGGTGATACTGAATAAACAAATCACCTCCCCTCCATTTACCTAGATAT
This sequence comes from Setaria viridis, assembly GCF_005286985.2. Taxonomy (NCBI): domain Eukaryota; kingdom Viridiplantae; phylum Streptophyta; class Magnoliopsida; order Poales; family Poaceae; genus Setaria; species Setaria viridis. The sequence goes on along the minus strand of NC_048265.2, from coordinate 26,679,786 downwards.
ACCTGAGCTTGCTTATAGATTTAGTGACTTCCTCTCAGCCGCATCCTCTTCGACTCCGGTTAGACGGAGTTCGTTAGGACGCCCACCTCCATTGTCCACTTTAAAGCAGCAGTTCTTCCATAAAAGTGGATCAAGTTCTACCTTATCATCCTTGGTGAAATGTTGTCGTCAGTTCGGTTCTATGACGACCACTAGGAGACCCCACCAAACTTATCTCATGCTCCCCAACGCTAATCTCCTTCAACAATCCATGCCGCTGTCCTTCACCTAAGATTATCTGTCCCCACCTCAACCTCTGCAACAAGCAAAGAGATCCTTCAGCTCCGGAGAGCTTACCCAGCATACGTGATACGTTCTCGACATCAAGATTCAAGTGTTGGAGATGTCCAAGAGGGCCTAGCCCAATAAGAACATGCTGGCCCATTAAGCAAGCAATATATATCTAATCACTGGTCAAAGAGGTGATTAACCCTAGGGATAATCCACGTACATCCTGCCGCACGCACTGCCTAGTGCGCTGCCGCCGCCGCCGCATGCACCTGCATGGTGCACTGCTGCAGTTGTCCCTCCTGGATCAAAGGTTGATCGCGGGGATCTCCGAGTATGTGCCATCCTGTACATGTGGACTGCCGTAGAGGTGTTGCTCGGTTGCGCACTTCGTCAGATTGTACGACTACTTCCTCGATGTCGATGACCACTTGCGCTTCATTAATACTTTTGCTGAGACGCGCGACGAGTGAAAGTATAATCTATGATCATCTACTCGCAAGTGATCCTACTTACGCGGTTATTTTGTGTGCTAGCGAGTAGCATACCGCATTTTCTAATAGTGGTACCAGGGCTGTGCTTATGTTGTTTTGATCTAGGTTAAAAATTTATCATGGTTGGTTGTAGATCAGATCGTTTTGGTGAATAGCGTTACACGCGAATTGGACTATTTTACTCCATTCTTGCTTCCTCATTATGTGACTGGCTAACTGGTTGTCTTTACGATAGTGCGCGAGCATCATGCGGCCCACCACGAGGTGGTGGGTTCGTGTAGCGAAGCAATCGATACGTGGCGTGAACGGCTATGTCGGCTAGAACGCCATGTCTGTTAGCTTGCTAGCAGCATGCGAAAAATATGTTCTATCTGCTATCTGCTGACGAGACCAGATTGTGTTTTAAAAAAAAAGGGGGGATGGGGATGTGTTGCATCGTTCGTAGAAACACCTAACTCATTTTTGCAGAGAATGATTTGATGGTATGGCCTCAAAATCATGTGATGATTTGTGTGTAATAAATTCGTGTGACCTGCGTGTCACAAATTATTACAGTCGGGTTGAGGCTGTTCCTATTCAGCCTGCGTGCCACTCCTGTGATGTAATTTATTATTTTATTTTAGCTACTAGCGTGTATTAGCTTAATTAGAGTATGTAATTCTTCGACACGAGCGAAGCGACTCGGCGACCGTCGTACCTTGGAGAAGGCGTCCAAGATGTGATGTCTCAGCGTAGGCGTGCGCACTGGCAGTCGTCGACATGTGCTGATTTTCGTTGAATGAAGAAAGGTCATACTATCATAATAATTTGATTATCTGTGATGATTATTATTATGCACAGTCTGTGATGGGCATGCTAAATCCCTCACAAAAAATTAAGATTTTATGTCCTTCCAACAACTGCACCATTGGGGTCTTGTTAGTAGGTGATGGGTCTACCAAAGCAGGGTGTCATCTTCTACCTTGATCCATTGGGTGGTGTCGGATACCACGGCATAGTGTTGGTTTGCTTGACAGAGCTATCAAGTCGGACTTGGGCTTTGGGGCATAAGTGTTGGGAGCCAAGACATATGATGTCGCCCAACAAACAAGAGTCGCATCGGATGTGATTGGCAAGTGTTGCCTACCTTGTTCACTATGATGCTAGCGGTGATGCCAAAACTCACTAATATCACAGGGAACGTTGGATCTCGTCCTGCTATACAACGTTGGGGGACGTTCGCACAACATAGTAGGAATTCTTTCATTAAAAATGTTAATAAAAGAAGTGCTAACCGTTGCATATCTTACTATTGTAGAAAATGTCGAGTGCATCAAACTTCAATCTGCGATCGATCCTAGATAGAGATAAGCTGAACGGAACAAACTTTGTTGATTGGAATCGAAACCTGAGAATTGTTCTCAAACAAGAGAAACAAGAGTACGTTCTTGATACGCCTTACCCAGAAGAGCCTCAGAATGTCATGCACACCACTAGTGCATATCGTGCTTATGTGAAGCATACTAATGATACGATGGATGTGCAGTGCTTGTGCTTGCTTGCATGAACTCTGAGCTGCAGAAGCAATTTGAAAGCACTAACCCGTACGATATGATTGTGGGGTTACATGGTATGTTCAAAAACCAAGTGAGGGTTGATAGGTTAAATACCTCAAAGGCCATGTTTGGTTGCAAGTTTGCTAAAGGTGCTCCAGTCAGCCCTCATGTGATTAAGATGATTTGGGTAAATTGAGAACTTGCAGAGACTGGGTTTTCCCCTCGATGACGATCTCACCACCGATGTGATACTCAAGTCCTTGCTTGCTAGCTCTGAGCTATTCATCCTAAACTATCACATGAATGGTTTGAAGAAATTGCTAACTGAGTTGCATGGGATGCTTAAGACGGTAGAGGTGAGTCTTAGGAAGACTTCTGGTCATATGATGACACTCCAGAAGGGTAAGAAGCGTAAGCGTCCAGCGAAGGCTAAGAAACCTGCCGAAAGTGGGACTTCCGGGCAGGCATCCAAGGCCAAAGAAAAACAAAAGAAAGCTGGTGCCTCCCCTGACGATGCTTGCTTTCACTGTGGTGCTAAGGGGCATTGGTCAAGGAATTGCAATAAGAACATGGAAGATAAAAAGAAGAAAGGAGGTGCGACCTCCGCTTAAGGTATTAATGTTATTGAAATTAATCTTGCTACGTGTTCTAATAATGCATGGGTATTTGATACTGGTGCAATGATTCACATTTGCAAATCGTTACAGGGGCTAAAAATAATTAGACGCTTTGGGAGAGACGAAGTGGATTTGCGCATCGGGAATGGAGCAAAGGTTGCTGTGTTGACCGCCGGCACTTATCCATTGTCATTGCCTTCTAGATTAGTGCTAGAACTCAATAATTGTTATTTTGTTCCTGCATTGAATAAGAACATTATTTCCTCCTCATGTTTAGAGGATGATGGTTATGAATTCATAATAAAGAACAAGTGTTGTTCCATTTTTATGAATGGCATGTACTATGGGAGATGTCCCATTGTGAATGGGCTTTACATTCTTAATCTAGAAGATGCAAAAATTAATAGCATTAGTACTAAGAGAAATCGCGTAGATAACTCAAATCCTACTTACTTGTGACATTGTCGTTTAGGCCATATAGGCGAGAAACACATAGAGAGGCTCCATAAAGATGGTCTTCTCGATCCTTTCGATTTTGAATCGATTGAGACATGCGAGTCGTGCCTACGTGGAAAAATAACTAAAACTCCCTTTGTTGGACAAAGCAAGAGAGCAAGTGAGTTATTAGGCCTCGTACATACAGATGTATATGGCCCAATGAACTCGGTCGCAAGAGGTGGTTTTCAGTACTTTATTACCTTTACTGATGACTTGAGTAGATATGCCTATATCTATTTGATGAGGAATAAGGTAAAATGTTTTGAAAAGTTCAAAGAATTCCAAAATGAAGTACAGAATCATATTAGCAAGACAATTAAATTCCTATGATCTGATCGTGGTGGAGAATATTTGAGCCATGAGTTTAGCGATCATCTGAAGAGTTGAGGAATTGTTTCACAACTAACTCCACCAGGAACACCGCGGTGGAACGGTGTGTCCGAGCAGAGGAACCGAACTTTGTTGGACATGGTAGGTCTATGATGAGTCAAGTTGATCTTCCATTGTATTATTAGGGCTATGCACTAGAGGCTGTTGCGTTCACACTAAACCGTGTACCATCTAAATATTAGGAGAAGATGTCATATGAGATATGGATTGAGAAGTGTCCCAGTTTGTCGTTCTTAAAGATTTGGGGCTGCGAAGCCTATGTAAAGCGTTTAACGCCCACTAAACTCAAGCCCAGATCTGATAAATGTGTCTTTGTGGGGTATCCTAGAGAAACCAAAGGATGCTATTTTTATAACTGTCAAGAGAACAAAGTGTTTGTTGCTCGAAACGCTATCTTTCTTGAGAAAGAGTTTCTCTCGAAAGAAATTAGTGGGAGCATGGTGCAACTTGAAGAAGTTCAAGAAACACAAGAAAATATTTCAGTTCCCATTGATGAGGTGCAACATGATGAATCAGCGATGGTCGCTGACCAACATGATGAATCTCAACCACGAAGATCAACACGAGCACGTCGCGCACCTGATAAGTACACACTACTGATTACAGGGCAGCAGGACATCCTATTGTTGGACAATGAGGAGCCTAAAACATACACAGAAGCATTGATGGGACCAGAGTCTGAGAGATGGCTTGATGCCATGTGATTTGAGATAGAGTCCATAAGAGAGAATCAAGTTTGGAACCTGGTTGATCCACCCAATGGCGTGAGAGCCATTGAGTGTAAGTGGATTTTCAAGAAAAAGATAGACGCTGATGGAAAGGTTCACATCTATAAGCACGACTGGTAGCAAAAGGTTTTCATCAAATTCAAGGTGTTGACTATGATGAGACATTTTCGCCTGTCGCCATGCTGAAGTCTATTTGAATCCTTCTCGCAATTGCCGCATATTATGACTATGAGATTTGGCAAATGGACATCAAAACGTCTTTCCTTAATGAAAACCTAAGTGAGGATGTGTACATGACACAGCCTGAAGGTTTTGTCGACTAGCAAAATGCTAGAAAAGTGTGTAGACTTAGGAAGTCTATATACGGGCTAAAGCAAGCATCTTGGAGCTGGAATCTTCGTTTTGACGAGGTAGTCAAATCATTTGGCTTCTCTAAGAATAAACAAGAGTCATGTGTTTACAAGAAAGCTAGGGGGAGCGTACTCGTGTTTCTAATCTTGTATGTGGATGACATACTATTAATTGGGAATGACATTCCGCTTATGGAGGATGTCAAGATCTCATTGAGAAAGAGTTTCTCTATGAAGGACCTTGGAGAAGCAGTCTACATACTGGGTATAAAGATCTATAGAGATAGATCTAAACGCTTAATTGGATTGAGCCAGAGCATGTACCTTGACAAGGTGTTGAATAGGTTCAACATGAATGATTCCAAGAAAGGATTCATACCTATATCACAAGGTGTAACCTTGAGCAAGACTTAGTGTGCGTTGTCGCGTGATGAGCAAGAGAGGATGAGTTGGGTGCCATACGCTTCGGCTATTGGCTCGATCATGTATGCCAAGTTGTGCACGCGCCCAGACATTTCGTATGCTCTAAGTGTTACGAGCAGGTACCAATCCAACTCAGGTGATAGTTACTGGGTTGCAGTAAAAAAATATCCTTAAGTACTTTCGAAGAACTAAGGATATGTTCCTAATCTATGGAGGTTCGGAGGAGCTCATTGTAAATGGTTACATCGATGCTAGCTTCCAAACTGACCAGAATGATAGCAAATCTCAATCAGGATATGTCTTCTGCTTAATGATGGGGCAGTGAGCTGGAAAAGTTCCAAGCAAGAGACAGTTGCAGATTCAACAACAGAAGCCGAGTATATTGCAGCTTCGGAAGCTGCAAAGGAAGCTGTATGGATCAGAAAATTTATTTTTGAGTTGAGCGTGGTCCCTAGTTGCTTGTCCGATAGACCTCTATTGTGACAATAATGGTGCTATCGCACAGGCAAAGGAGCCTAGGTCGCACCAGAAGTCCAAACACATACTATGGCGGTATCACCTGATTCGAGAAATCTTCAATCGAGGAGATATGAAGATATGCAAGGTGCATACCGACCTGAACATTGCAGGTCCGTTGACTAAGCCACTCCCACAAGCAAAGCATGACATGCATACGAAGTCAATGAGCATGAGATGCTGGCATAACAGACTAGCACTAGTGGGAGGCTTATGATGATGTATTCCATAAAGGTAGTTATAAGATGATGACATCATGTCAATATTTGTAATCTGCACTTTTCAGTGATATGTTCCATGACTTTGTCATTGTATATGATTAGCGAATACGTGATTCGTTAGTCAAACTCCATGATACAATATTGACATTGTACTAAAAATGATCCTCAGCTTCCATCCGTCATGCGGGACTGTGACGTAGAGATAAGCTAGTACATGTGTTGGGTGGATGATCTTGTTTCACAGGTCATGGCAATATGGGATATTGCGCCAGCAATGTAGACATGTGTTAGGAACACGGTGCCGGATAGACCCACTATGAGACACCACGAATACACTGCTATCGGTGAGTCTCGTAACGACACACATATTATGTCCTTTGACTTGAGATCGGTGCAGAGTCCCGGATTGTGGAGCAGCGCATTTTGGGGTTGCTAAACGCTATTCCGTAACTGGGTAGTTATAAAAGCAGCTTTCAGATGTGGTTGAAGCAAGTCGCAGGGTGTACCGATTCAAGAAGGAATCTGCCCCTCCTGTTTCAGGGGAGAGACTCCTCTGGGTCCTATCGATGTGATGAACTAAAAGCGCATGGCCATGCCTCGACTAAAGGTTAGTCGATCAGAAAAGTTCTTCACTGAGCGAGAAATGGCTAAGAATAAGGGTAGCACTTCACTCGCCTTATACTTGGCTAGGTGTCGTGTGGCGGATGGATAAAATATTGGTGAGTGTTACATGTTATGCAAGATATGATCTTCATGAACCTTCGGGAGTCAGTACGCCTTGGCCAATGCTAACTATTGATCGAAAATGGTTTCCGAGTCATGTCCATTGGTTGCATGAACCTATGAGATCACACACTTAAGGGATTGGAACACATGAATACTTGCATAATTAACTCTTGTGCAAGTGGGAGACTGTTGGATATGCCCAAGAGGGCCTGGCCAAATAAGAACGTGCTGGCCCATTAAGCAAGCATTATATATCTAATCACCGACCAAAGAAGTGATTAATCCTAGGGCTAATCCACCTGCACCTTGCCGTACGCACTACCTGGTGCGCTGCCGCCGCCGCATGCACCTGCTTGGTGTGCTGCTGCAGTCCTCCCTCCCGGATCAAAGGTTGATCGTGGGGATCTCCGAGTACGTGTCATGGAGTGCTAGCACGCTCCGGTTCGTCATCCCATCCCGTATGTGTGGACTGTTGTAGAGGTGTCGCTCGGTTGCGCACTTCGTCAGATTGTACGACTACTTCCTCGACGTCGATCGAATCGACCACTCGCGCTTTATTAAGACTTCCACTGCGACGCGCGACGAGCGAAGGTATAATCTATGACCATCTACTCGCAAGTGATCCTATTTACGTGGTTATTTTTGTGTACTAGCGAGTAGCATACCGCGTTTCCTAACATTAAGATCATACACAACGATACGTCTCCCTTGTTTCTCTGTTGTAGGTGTGCAATCGGGACTTAGTTTGTGTTTTCTTGTTCTACTTTATTAGGCTAATTTGCTGATGTGGCAATATAGTTATGAGGAGAGATGAGGGGAGACTTTCATCACATGAGAGGGATTTCCGGCACGTTTGGTTATTTTACCAAATACTGTTTTATCTTGCCCAGCGAGGTCAGTCGTCTGGTACGCACAAAAATCCTTGCTTTGCCGAGCAAGCTGGCTCAACCCAGCAAGGAAATCCTTGCCCGCATGGGTGAGTGAAATCTGCTCTCCCGGATGGGCAAGGTCGGCTTGCTCGCGCTCCTCCTCTCCGGCAGGTACTATGCCGCGTCCAAATTGAAGCTGCCCCGTCCGAATTAAATCCTTGATGCTAGAAGCGAACTCGCTGTTATCGAATCCTCTAGATAGATCGGTGAGTTCGGCGCCTCCGAACAACCAAGTCGAGCTCTCCCTGCTGAATCAAGCCACTCCACGTTCAATGGATTAGCTTAGCGCATGAAGACCACAGATTTGATGCCTTGTAGTTTGGCCTGTCGATCAACAAGTTGGGTCCCCTGCTGGCGCTGAGGGGGAAGGGCACCCCTCATCGTTGTGCTTGTTTTAGGAGCGTTTGGATATGAGGTGCTAAACTTTAGTAGGATCACATCGGATATTTGGATACTAATTAGAAAGATTAAATATGAGCTAATTATAAAACTAATTGCACAGATGGAGTCTAATTCGCAAGATAAATCTATTAAGGCTAATTAATCCATCATTACAAATGGTTACTGTAGCACCACATTATCAAATCATGTACTAATTAGGCTTAATAGATTCATCTCGCGAATTAGACTCCATCTGTGCAATTAGTTTTATAATTAAATTATGTTTAATACTCCTAATTAGTATCAAACATCCGATGTGACAGATGCTAAAATTTAGCAGGGATACTCCCTTACTTCTGAGCTCCTTGCCGCCGCCTATGAAGATGCATGCTCTATTTTCTTTGTCTTTCAATTTCTCTCTCTCCACCTTCCGGTCCCTCTATATGTGCCAATGACCTACCGGTTTGGTTGACCATGAGAGAGTTCAGACGGCAAGGAAACCAAACACAACAAGCAATCTTGCGTTGCTTTGCTGAGCAAAGCCAAGCAAGCTGGGCGACATAAGGCGAGACTGGCAAGAGTTCCAAACATGTCCGAACGTCTCCATGACACATCTCTACTCTAAAAAAAGCAAAAGTAAGACTTTTTTTCGTACGTCTTTTCCTCCGTCAAACCTTCGTCCCGCGCTTTACTCTTTTACAGCCGTCCCCAATTGGATCGCAAGAATCTGGGCCCTTCCTCTCTCTCTGCTCGTCGCCTTCGTCCGAGTCTTTTCCTCCGTCATCCTTCATCCCGCGCCATACTGTTTCTCCATCGTCCGCGATTGAATCGCAAGTAAGATCCATTCCTCTCGCTGCGCGTCGCCTGCGTCCCCGAGCCCTCCTGTCGCCTCCCACAGCCGCCACCCCCGGAGCGCCATCTGGTCCCGCGTTGCCCGCTGCCACCACCCCTTCCGCGCCGCCCCTCCGGTACGCTCCTCCTCGCCCTGGACCGCCTCCTGCGTGCCGCCGGCTCCGGCTAGCACGACGCGTCGCATCTAGCACGCCGCCGCCTCACCATCGCTCGCTCCACCGGCCACGCCACCGCCTCACTGGCCCTCCCGCCTCGGACACCCGATCCGCCACTGAGCCGCGCCTCTCCACCGTGGGCGATTGCTCGCCGTCCCGCCTCCGTCTTCCATCGACGACCCGCCACCGCCCTCAATAGCCATCGCCACCAAAGGTATTGCAATATGGTCATTCTCTGCTTATTTTATTCCTGAGATCTGGCATTCATTGTTGGTAATAACGTGTTTTAGAACATGGCCTTTGTAGTGGTCTCTCACCCTGATGTAGAATAGGTATTTTAATGAAGCTTGTTGTCAGGTGATGCTAGTTTAGTCTTGTGGTCCATTTCATTAGGCTACTAATTCTTTTGTAGAACATGGCCTTTGTAGTGGTCTCTGAGATTGACGAGTCATTCTCCTCACTGTTCTTGTGAAGGCAGCTACATTCCCTCTTACAAAGACTATATATCTGGGCATGGTGGCAGTATTTCCTTCTATATCTTCAAGGATATCCTAGAAAATGATGATTCCTTGTAGGAATTTCTCATCAGATCCAGTTATTAATGCATGACCTCATCCTTTGTATATATTGTGAACCCCAGTCCATGTTATTGGTTTGAAAACAGGTTCGTGCACGTTATTGGTTCACGTCGTCGAGCAATGCCCAATCCATTATTCATTTGTTTTTTCTGCTGATGCGGGGAGGTTCCTGATCAACAGATGGATGGGTACACTGATGTGCCAGCACCATTGTTGCTGCTGGTGACATCTGTTTTCCCTCCTTCTCTTTTTCTGAAAAAATAAAGATGCCGACCCCTTCCTAATTTCCATGGATGCCGACCCTTCCTATTTGTCCCTGCAAGATGTGGGCCTCTTTGCATATTATACAGATTACATACTTCAAGAAACATTTAATGTTTGTACCTGATTGTACCTACCCTTTTCCTACTTCTGCACCCTTCCTTCGTGTCAGATGCTTTGTTTATTATGTGCAAGAGGTTAGGCCATGAAAAATGTTTCTTTCGCTAGCCATAAGTGTGATTCATTCAAGTGAAACGAAGACAACTAAATGCAGATCACCTTTTTTCAGTGTTTGGAAATACAGTTAAGTACAAAGTTCCGTTCCTACTTCTAGGAACCTTATTGATCCAATCCATGGTTCTGGTGCTAACATATGATGAATGTGTGCCTAACTAAACCTCAATAGGTTCGTTATCTAACTGACCTCATTGATATGAGTTTAGGCACACTAATTATTAATTTACCTACAACTTCATCCACAAATTATACCCCTTGCTGAACCAGAAATACCTCATGTTCAGAAACACGTTACTTATTATGTGTATCATTGGAGTGCTCTTCCGGAACAAGGAAAGAATCCTATTTCAACTTTTGAATTGGCTGCAGTAGGGTAGTGACTTCAACATTATTAATTTATTGATGGGATGTTTGTTGTTACCTGATGTATGCTGAATTTTATTTGAGACTACAAGGTTATTTGTTTCCCTAAACCAAAATATGTTTGTTCAGTTTATGTTTCGTTCATATATCAGGTTGCTCATTAGATATATTTTAATAACATTTATTAGGTGCGATGATCTTTATCCTCAAATATTATGATTATTTCAGGTTATGAATGTACTGTCAATGATCATGCCTTCATTGATGGTGCTAAAAAGATCTCAGCTGAACCAGGTAGGGAAGAGCTTGTACTCATCAATGATGTCCCGGTGAATAGGAATCAAATGGAGTGCTTATTTTGTCGAAATGGATACCTGTATGACGAGGTAATAACCCCGAGTATAAACTTATAGCAACAAAAATCTTTTTTATATTGAGAAATTATTCATGGTTGATTTTTTGCAGGTCATAAATGCATATATCCACCTATTGCGGACTCAACATAATATGATAAATAGGCCAGGTGATACATGCTACCTAGAAAATACAAGTATGACTGAGTTAATGAAGGGGGATGGTGAACAAAAACGGAACATGGAGGATCACTATCCCCCTGTGGTTCTTCAGAAGTTCCACGGTTGGCTGAAATGGTATTATCATACTTGCAACATGATATGGTAACTATTATTTCAACATTATGATATATAATTCAATTACCCAATATCCGTTCCGTGATTGACATTACGTTTTTAATACTTGATAGCTGTTCTTACCAATAAATATAAAAGATACACACTGGTATCTTGCTGTAGTGAATGCGCGAAGGCGTAAGATACATGTGTTAGATTCCTTTGGAACATTGTTTGGGCTCAAAGATCTCAAAAATACCGTGAGTTTTTGCTATCTTGGATATTTGTATTTTTTTTGCAAATTGAACATACCAATTAACTAGTACATGTACAAATATTGAGGATCCCACTATCCCATAGCGGTCAAAATTCACTAAAAGGGTGTCTGCTATGTATATTTAATTCAACCAAAAAAGCCATTGTTAACTGTAGAACAAATAAAATAAAATTATAATATACTTGTGTTTCTTACGAATGGGTAGTTGGATTCACTCTCTTGCAGTTTTTTTTAGGTATTTACCTTTTCAGAGTTATGATTTTGAAGATTTTTAATCTATGGTTGAAGAAATTGTCAAGCAAGCGCCAGAACCAAACCTGATATGGGTGGGTTCTATTTGGCACTATTTTCTTTGTTTTCTATATATTAGTTGCAGATGTCAAGAATAGAGTTTAGGATGCATGGTGATCACTATTACTACTTTGGTCAGTGGATGGATACTTCACTTTTCTAAGTTCCTATTGCTAGCACTCACAGTATGAGATAATTGATTGCACGGCACCAAAGATGAATCAAGCAGTAAGAATATAATTCCGGATCGCAACAAATTTCAGATGTGTTGTGCAGGCATGACTTAGGACTAACAAAAGTCAAAAGTAACAGGTGTGAAGTGCAGCATTTAAAAGAGTTATGATGCGCAAATCAATGCCACTTGAGAAGAACATAAAAGAGTTTCTAATTTTATTCTGATTTAACATGGTATTTGATACAGCTAGGGAGCATTATTTTCCATATGAAAAAAATACAATTTTTTTCAGTCTCGGTATTGAGGAGTATCATTGTATAATTAATTCTTTTGGTAATATCAGCTTGCATACTTAAGTTTGCCTCTATTATTTCTTTTATCAGCTTGCATACTTGGACATTCCAATAAACTGTGGACGAATTGATATGTGATGGCTTTCCGAGTTTAATATTATTGAATGACTCTTGTTTACCGAGTGGTAGCTTTATCTGGTGTGTCTATGATAAAGCTTTTCAACTTGGGAATGAGCAACAATCCAATTCAATGTACACCAAATTTGCCCAACAGTAGTAATACTTGTTTACACACAGTATTGCACTTTTACTATGTAATAATCTCCAGCTATGTAATGCAGGGACGTAGGTTCTGCAAAAGTGTTCTATCAAAACAGAATATCTCATAAAGATATATGGTATATACTACTTCCCTACCAATGATATTTTGAACAAGATTGAATGCTCATCAAGATATATATACTGCTTACCTACCAATATGAATTCTCCTAATTGTTTCATAATTATACTTATTTTCAACGGGTATTGCAATATGTTTTATTGTCTGTAGCAAAGCACGGGCACGATCCTAGTAACAAGTATAATTATTAAGTTCTTAGTCTTGTAACTTGTGCAATACACTATGCGTTGAGATTAGCCTCAGCATAAATATAACTAATTATAAAAAATCTCCTTATAAAGAATTTGCCGAGTCGAATCACTCCACCGGGCAGCGGCTGCGTGTGTGTGCGAACGCGAAGACCGCGAGGCGCGAGGGGCCACGTGAACGAGCCAGTTGCTCCTGCGCCTCGGATCGAGTTCGAGTCCAACCCAACTCCATCCCGTCTGCACTCTGCGCTGCAGTGGTGCCTCGAGTCCACGCCGTACCTGACGACGCGTCTCATCTCGCCACACCGCTGGCATAGGAACGCGCGCACCGCCCCGGCGACCGCCTACCACCGCGCGGGCCTGCCTCGCCGCCGCGATGGCCTACCGCCGGAAGCCCCAGCCCCAGCCGCCGCCCTCCTTCGAGCACCACCACCCGCCGTCCGTGGGCCCCGCCTCCCCGGACTCCCTCGCCGCGCAGGCCATGCGCGCCTCCGCCGCGCACCGGGACGCCTCCTCCATCGCCTCCGCCTACTCCTCCTCGGCCTCGGCGGCCGCCCGCCGGAGCCACCACGAGCCCTCCGTCTCCACCCCGTCCCCGGTAAGCCGCGCCGCGCCCCTTTTCTCTCGCTTATTCCTCTGCGGTTTCGCCTCTAGATGCGCTGGGGTCGGATCTGGCAGCCACAGCGACGAAGGGGGTTCTCGGAATTCTTGATTGGTAGTTCGGTCAGGCGAACGGATCATTTTTTGCCTAGGCGTAGAACCATCAAATTCGAGTAGGATTGACCGACTGTTGCACGACTTTCCCAGCTCGTCGCTGAAAACTGCTGCTATTCGTGTCTTGGGGCTCCCCCAAGTGGGCAAACTGTTTGTCTAGTGTTCAGGACTGATGTTTGTTTTCGTTCCGGTATAGGATTCTTCGGCCTATGAATACACGTCCATGAAGAGCTTGAACGAGGCCAAGTACGGATTCTGGGGTGCCCTTGCGCGGAAGGCAAAGTCGCTTCTTGACGAGGATGGCTCCCCGGGGCAGCACGAATCGCCAGCGGGGCAGCAGTCACTGAGAGATGGTGCGTCAGTCGGTGTCCAGGTGGGGATCTGTAATCCTCCTGCCATTATGTTTGCCTTAATTGATCACTTGGGTGCTAAATTTAAGTTAAACTCCTTGTCATGTAATTGAAGCTACTTCATATCTGTACCGATGGTTACTTTAATAGATCTAGTAGTACAGTCTAAGCTTTCAATTTCTGCTTTCAAGCTTGACAGTGGCAGTGCTTTCAATTACTACGATGAAGAGCTATATATTTTAGTTACAATCATGCTTTACTCTGTAAATCTTTGTTTCTGATTCACTGCCAACCACCGTCATCATTAAACTTAGTTCCTTTTTGAGATGTTCATGTGGGACACTGATGTTTCTCATGATGCTGCAGCATCCACGTTCACAGCAATTGCCAGGAGAGACATGGAAATCTGAGACACCTCCATCTCAGAAGAGATCTGAGGCCATAACTTCCTCCCTTAACTATATTGGAGGCACAATAAAAAACGCACTTGAAGTAAGTTGCTGTATCAATTTTTCTTCCGTTTACCCAAAAAAGAATAACCTGAAAGTAGATACATTAGTGTCGATTCTATGTTTCACAAGATCAACGTTATTCTGCACCAAGAATTGATAAAATGTTGCATATCCAGTGTAATATGTGGGAAAGGAAATTCCTTGCTTTTCCTTTTCTTTTGCTCCATAGTTGGTCTATTTCCTGCTATAGCAAGTGTCACCAAGCTTATTACTTGTGATTGTTTGGTTGCATTTGTGGGTTGATTTATCCTTTGGTTACACCACTTTTTGTTGTTGACATTCTATCTGCACTGAGAATTAGTTAAAGTTATATATCTTTACCATGTTGTTTTATTTCCTACAAATGCAATGTCAACAAAGTTGTTAGTTGTGAATTTTTTTCTTGACTAGATTTATGATTAAAATATCCTTATGTTATGTCAGATCCTGTTGTTGATTCATGCTGTGTACTGTATTTTGTCAGGAAGGTCGGACCATTGTAGAGAATAAAACAGCCGACATTATTCAGGAGACACGTAAACTGAACGTAAGAAGAAAAGGAACCGTTTCAAATACACAAGGAGAAGCTGGTCACAAACTTACTCAAAGATATCTTCCTCAAAATCCGCTTGACCATGAAACTCAGTTGAAGGCATCTCGCGACGTAAGGTGGCAAATATGTGTCACTAGATATGTTGCTTCAGTGCTCCATTTAGCATGTTCGAATCCACAGTACGAAAAAATGCCAAATTTATTTTGCTTGGCTGGGACAAGGAACACAATAATTTTCATTTGCTTGATAACAGTAAATTTGGCTCTCATTGTGCCATCTTTTTAGGTATGACTGAATTAATGTCTCCATCTTTTACCCATACAGGTTGCGAATGCCATGGCTGCAAAAGCAAAGTTGCTATTGCGCGAGCTGAAAACAGTGAAGGCAGATTTGGCATTTGCAAAAGAACGTTGTGCTCAGCTTGAAGAAGAGAATAAAATGCTGCGAGAAAGTTATGACAAGGGTGATAATCCAGAAGATGATGATCTGGTTAGTCTTTCTTTGGAGAAAAAACAAGAAACTTAAAAAAATCATTAGGATTATTGATTGCTTAAATTGTCTCTAGAAATGTATTTTGGCTACTCCATCCACATTTTAAATTCCTACTAAAGTACTATAGCCTATTTATTTTCTTACGTTGTTGTCCAGTTCTTTTAAGAAAACTTAGTGGCTATTGATAATCATTAGGAAATTATCTCAACACTGGGTGCAACTTCCTTGAGTATCATAAATTACATGTTCAATTTATGCTTTGTTATGGAAGGAGTCAAGGAGCTTTCCAATTCTCATGCTGTTTCTCATAGTTCCTAGCCAAGAGAGGGTTTTACTCTGAAGCTACATGATTTCAGACTTCAAAAATCCTAACTACTAGTACTAGTTGCTCATAGTTCGCAATGAATTAAACTTGCTTTGGCCTTATCTGTTGAATCAGTCAGTACACAGCCAGCAGCTCTGTGCAACCCATTAGCTTTGTCATAGCCCCTTTAGAGATCCCAGCTGGGCCTGCACCTTAGCTACAACTCTGCTCAGGCTACACTGTGCCTTCAGCTTTGCCACTTGCCTAAATGAGCCTTGCAGATGCATGTGTAGTCGTGTAATCATGTGCTTGTATTTGCATCACAGCCTTATTTGCTGTCACCCTCCTTGTTCAAATTTGAATCAATTCGTTGAGCCGGTTTAAAGTCATGTTTTCAGCATTTTGCCACCAACTATTTTTTTTCAAGTAGTAGTACTTCCTCCGTACAAAATTATACGGCATATTTTGTTACATTAGGACAAGACTTTGACCACTAATTCTCTATACATAATTTTTGGAATACAAAACTGATGTTATTAGATTTCAATTCAAAAGTACTTACGGTTCGTATCACAACATGGTAATGGAGTAATTTTTAGTCAAAGCATTGTCCTAAGGAAACAAAAATATGCCATGTACTTTTTAACAGATTTAGCTTTTAGCAATATTCATGAAGACAATATGGGTTCATGCGAAACAGCTATTAACTTTGTGTGACTATGTACTTTAGATGTTTGCTCCACTTAGCTTTAATGAAATTATTGAACCAACAATTAGTCCCTAGAAGCTTTTTTTTCTCTTGGCTCTGCTCAATAAAATACATATAGAGAATTTTATCCATGTTCGGTCTAATTACATTTCACGCAAACTTGTGGTTCATAATTGTTATATGATTAAACTTCTTCTATATCACCTAGCAAAAGAAACCCATTGTGTAATGTTTACCAAAGAACCATGCACAGTTTGAGTATAGCTACCATATACCGCATCTTTTTAGGCAACGAGTTCATAGACCAAGTAGTTTTGGAACATAAGGTGGAACACGAATAACAAAATATCACTTTGATTTGGCCCCTCCTGGCACTGGCAGGCAATACATTTATTTATCAGTTATTTTGAATAGCAGCTACCCCCATGAAAAATAAAAAGAAACACGATAGGTTTGTGTGATCAACAAGTGGGCCTGGCGTGTTAAGCACACTGGAAATGATGGTGGCTTATAGAATGGTTTTGTAAAACTTTCAAATAATAATCTGGTTCGAAATTGCTTTGTAGAAATTTTGCGACTAGAGAAGTAGCATTTGTAAAGTTTAATATGAACTTATATGTCTAACTTAATGGACAGGGTTCTAAGTCGACCTGCTACTGTGGTTGACCATACATTGTTCATTGCTTTTGCAGATCCGCCTCCAGTTAGAGACGCTATTAGCAGAGAAGGCACGGCTAGCACATGAGAACTCTGTATATGCTCGAGAAAACAGATTCCTGCGAGAAATAGTCGAGTACCACCAATTGACTATGCAGGATGTCATATATGTAGACGAAGGCATCGAAGAGGTCACCGAAGTGTACCCTACACAAGTATTACCCCGTACTGGATCAAGTGTTGGTCGTGCATCCACTCCAGCTACACCTAAACCTGCTCCATCATCAACATCCATTGTTGTACCAGAATCTTGCCCCGTTGTACCAGCTTCTCCAAAGTCCCTTCTGCGGGCTTCCTCTCTGAGCAATTGAGCAATAGAGCAAGCCCGCTGCCTCCAACCATCGCAGAAGAGCAACGAGGTGGTTGGTGGTGGGACATACATTTTATACTGCCATTGTTCTTGTAATCAAGTACCCACGGTTGTCATGCCTGTGTGTTGTTGCTATTGAGCTGTGGCCAAATGTCAAGAACCGTGTTCGTGCTTGGGATGCTTGTACTATCTATGTAACTTATACGAGTGACTATTTTGCGTCTTCAGTTCTGTACTGTTTTGTGTCAGTGCCAGATTTTACGTTTCTTGCTGTCCCAGATCGAGTTGTAGTGATTCGTCATGGGAATGTCCTTGCAAATGTGTTTCAGTTAGAATGCATGACAATGGGCTGAAAGGTGAAGACCTGATGGCCAGACAAATACTTTCATGATGTTCAAGAGGGAGAAGATTGATTAAGTATAAAATACCAAATGTCCGTTTTAGCAGCCTTTGGTTTGTAGCAAATATAGTAAATATGACTTGCATGACAAACAATCATGGGATCAGATTATTGTCAACTCTTCAGTTTCAAAACCAAAACGCTTTAAAAATCTCAAATGTGAAAAATATATTTACACAAATAAAATGAATCATATACATAGAACTACTCTCTCCATTTTTATTTATAAGGCTTATTTGTTTCACTAGGACAAACATTTAACAAGCAATTACTTCATCATTATTTTTTTTATGGCGCAGACTCGATCTTGTGATCGTAGTTTTGTATCACAAATGAGAAATTAAAGGATGTTGGGCAAAGCCTTGCCCTAACAACGAAATAAGCCTAGTAAGAAAACAATGGGGGTATAATTTAAACATTTCAAATATCTAGTTAAATTAAAACCAACCACAAATGCAAGGAAGCAGTATAAAAGCCACTCTTTGGACAACATTTGGTAATCGCAGCAGTGATGGTCGGAAAATTACATGTCACATCATCAGGTAGTACATGCAAACAGTATTACTAATTCAGTTCCTATTTGCACAAAAACTGGAGCGTCAGTCTAAAAACAACAAATTTTGTGACAGTACTACTGATTTAACTTGTTCCTTTCGAGAAAAGCTAGCCACATGTGATGTTTCCAATATTAACGTCCAATGGAATATTTCGATAGCCATTCATGTGGCCTGCTAGTTCTCATCCCACGATTCAATCTAATGCTACTGTACTTCATCAATGAAACAAGCACAAATTAGATTGTTGGTAGTGGCACGGTACCTAACACGAGCACCCTAAGTGACAGATCACCTCCTCTTCCTCAAACATGAAAGCACACACATGTCCGGCTTCGATACAGTTGTTCTTGACGAAGAGGGGCCATCCGTCAAGAAGCCTTAATTCTCCATGGATCATCGAGAAGTTGAGCTTACTTCCAAACAGGTTGTTGCCCGCAAAAACCTGGGTCTCGCACCCATAGGTACCCAGACGGGGGAATATGTAGCGCTTACTGAACTCTCTCGAGAATGCCTACAAAACAATACCAGAGGCACAAGGCAATCAGCAGCACGTTATGTTTTGGCATGCTTAGGTGCTGCACAGAATGTACCATCTGTCTCATGACAACATTAGACCTCTTCATGGTGCAAATGTATGCTGGAATGCCAGAGCTGCAGGTGCGCGACAAACTAAGCACAGCTCCTTCTTGCTTTGGCGTGAGTCTTGTGCTGTCGCCATACCATAGGTTAGGTTCTGCCTCTACAAAATGGAAGGTGTGATCAGTTTTTTCTTTGTGTATAGTCTAATGCCCTCATGTTTCTTATTATGCAAGAAATAAACATTAAAACAACATCTTATCTTAACTGCATGGAGCTGAATTAAATTCTTCAGCAATCAGCATCAAGAATTTCATTGGCCCTCTCTAAGTACAATGATTGGAGTGCATTTGTGCTTTACTCAATGCATTCAATTTTCTTGACTGCTGTAAAACTGGTCACTTCCTCTGCCTTATTTCGCCGTTACATATTATATTCCAAATTGTGATGGATTTAAAAATGATCCAGTTGCGAGTCAAGACACCAAGTCTATCGTAGAACCCCCAAAAAAACTGCACTAATCAGGTCACCTCATAGGCTCCGACAACCTGGAATCTATCAATTAACCTTTTTTTACGTCATCGCACTGAAGCATTGAATTAATACAGACTAATCAGACAGAAACGACTTGATAACAAATAATTTATTTACCTATACAAGATTTTACATTTCACCAGGCTTTGATCATTGGCACCAAAGTTAGTACTAACCAGTGTCACAGTGTTTGCCCAAAAATGATCTTTTCCATTAACCACAAAGGGCAGTTTGGGGTGCATATATAGGCCAACCATGGTTAGGTAGCTTAGAAGCTAAGCAAACCATCTAAAGAGTATCTAAGTAGATAAGTGCACATAGGCATATAGATAAATAGATAGATAGCACACCCAACACACACATGACTTAGTCTATCAATCTCCCCCTAAATCTTGCATGTCAGCAGCTGGACCATCCCAATCCTAGAGCAAAGTTCGTAGAACTTGATCCTTTCAAGGGACTTGGTGAGGAGGTCGGCGAGTTGGTCCTTAGTGTTGATGTAGTTCCTCCTAACACTCCCTTCCTCCAAGCAATCTTGGATGAAGTGGTACTTCACTCTGATGTGCTTGTTTTGCTCGTGGAAGGCCGGATTATTTGCCAGAGCCAAAGCAGACTTGTTGTCCACCCTGATCTCCACTGCTTCAGTGTCCTTGCCAAAGGGCCTGAGTTGAAGCGGAAGAAGCAGCGATATACTCGGCCTCACAGCTGGACAGGGCCACCACCTGGTGGTTAACCGACTGCCAGCTAATGAGACACTTGCCAAGGGAGAAGAGCATCCTGCTCGTACTCTTGCTGGTGTTGATGTCGCCGGCGTGGTTGCTATCACTATAGCCGATGAAGTGTGCTACCCCGGGACACCTGGATTAGTGGAGGCAGTACTCGAGAGTCCTCGCAACATAGCGGAGGATCCTCCTGATAGCCTGTTGGTGCTCCGTCGTCGGTCGCTGCATGAGCCGACTGACGTAGCCGACGGAGAACACCAAGTTCGGCCGCATGTGGGCGAGGTAGCGAAGGCTCGCCACAAGGCACCGGTACTATGTAGCATCCACCTCCTCAACCGTGCTGTCGCGGCTCAGCTTTAGCCTCTCCTCCATCGCAGTGAGAGCCGGGTTGCAATCGGTGAGCTCACCCAGCTCAACGATGGGCTTGGCGTAGGCAGTCTGTTGGAGTGTGATGCCGGAATCATCTTAGTGCACCTCGATCCCTAGGTAGAAGGAGAGAGGCCTCAAGTCGCTCATCTGGAAGGTGGCCTTCATCTTCTTCTTGAACGCTTCCACCTCCTCATCCTTGATGCTCGTGATCACCAAATCTTTGACGTAGTCACCCACCAGCAGGCTATTACCTCCGTTGTCCCACTGGTAGCTTGGCATTCCAAGCTCGCGGTGCCTACCGCAAGCCATACAGGGCCTTGCACAGGCGCAACAACTTATCCTCCTTGCCGGGGATGATGAATCCCAACAGCTAGTGGACATAGACCTCATCCTTCAAGTCGCCGTTGAGAAACGCCGACTTGACATCCATGTGGTAGATGCGCTAGCCCTCCTGGGCTGCTAGCGCAAGGAGGAGATGCACGGACTCCATCCGTGCAACAGGAGCAAAGGCATCATCGAAGTCGACCCTCTCCTGCTGCACGAACCCACGTGCCACCAAGCGAGCCTTGTGCTTGACAATAGCACCAGCTTCATCCTTCTTCAGCTTGTACACCCACTTAAGGGTGATCGCGTGGTGACCGGGAGGAAAATCAGCTAGCTCCTAAGTCTGGTTCTTCTCAACAGCTTCCATCTCCAGCTTTGTCGCAGCACGCTATGCCGCGTGTCCCTCAGCCTCAGCGAAGGAGCGAGGCTCACCGTCATCATACGCGAGGTACAACTCCACCTCCAAGTCGTGAGACACTAGTCTTGGCACCGGCTAGTCACCAAGAATGTCCTCCATGGTGCGATACCTCAGAGGCTTGCCATCGTGGTACGGGTCGACGCAGTCCTCGTCGTGAGAGAGCAAAGTGGCAAACTCCACCAGGCTATGCTCGTCGTGAGCTGATGCTGGTGTAGGCATGCCCGGAGAAGTAGCTGCCGGTGTAGGAGAGTGTGGCGTGGCCAGCTGTGGTAGTGGCGGTGGAGAGCTTGACACAGTCGGAGTAGTACTTGCCAGAGTCGGTAGATACCCAGGGACTGGGGTAGGCACCCTCAGCAAAAAAGAGTTGCCCACTCCTCCAGTTCCCTCAAAGTGGACGTAGTCGACAGTGAAGTCGTCGTACGTCGGAGTCGAGCCGTCATCCACCATCTTGCCCCACGCCCAACCTCACTCTTCGTCGAACACAACATCGCACGCCATGCGCACACGCTGTGTCTCCGGGTCGAGTATGCGGTAGGCGTTCACCCCCTCAGCGTAACCGATGAACACCCTTGAGGTGCTCCTATCTTTGATGTGGCTCAGCTCCTTGACGTACGCGAGGCAGCCGAAGACGCGAAGCTGGGGGACCACCGGCTTGCACCCATGCCAAGACTCATATGGTGTCATACCATCAAGAGCCTTGGTGCGCGAGCGGTTGAGGATGTGGACAGCCGTCAGCACTGCCTCTCCTCAAAAGATGGCTAGCATCCTCCTCTGCTTGAGGAGGGCTCGAGCCATGGCAACCATCATTTGGTTTTGCCACACGACGATGCCGTTCTACTGCGGGGTGTACAGCATGGAGTAGTGGCGCTGAATCCCCTCGTCAGCGCAGTACGACGCGAACTCAGCCGCCGTGAACTCGCCGATGTTGTCAGTATGCAGCACGCGCAGCTTGCGGCCGCACTCATTCTCTGCAGCAGCTTGAACGTGCTTGATGACATCCACAACAGCTCCCTTGGTGTCAAGGAGGATCACCCACATGTACCGGGAGACGTCATCGATGAGTAGTAGGAAGTAGCATCCCCCTCCAGGTGTAGCCGGCGTCACCAGCCCGCAGAGGTTGCTGTGCATGAGCTCGAGCCGCTCCTTGGCTCGGAAGCTCATCTGGCGAGCGAAAGGATGTCACTTCTGCTTCGTCACAATGCATGTGTCATAGAGCTGCTCCACATGGTCGACGCACGGCATGCCCCGCACCATCTCCTTGGTGCTAAGCCGCTTCAGGGCCTTGAAGTAGAGGTGCCCAAAGCGCTTGTGCCACTGCCAAGCCTCGTCGTCGCGGCAAGCAGCAAGGCAGAGTGGCTACGCTACCTCCGCATAGAGGACGTAGAGGCAGTTGCTCCCTCTCTCCACCTTGGCGAGTAGGCGCTGACGTCGATCCCAGATCCGAAGCACTCCGCCGTCGATCTGCACGCGCGAGCCACTCTCATCTAGCTGCCCAAGGCTGATGATTGAGTTTCTCAACACGCGGGCTGTAGAAGACTCCGGTGAGGAGTCGGTGCTCGCCAGTCTTGGCGACGAGAACGACAGAGCTGATGCCCTTGATGTCCATGGCCAAAGAGTCGCCGAACTTGACGGAACCATGTACGTCGACGTTCAGGTCATGAAGTACTCCCTGCGCCCGGTCATGTGGTGCGTGGCACCACTGCCGAGGAACCAGCCATCGATCTTGTCGTCACTGGTACCGTCACTGAGGAAGATGTGTGCGCGCGGCTCATCGAGGTGGAGGAGAGCCGCCGTGGCCGATGCCGCTGGAAGTAGCTTGATGCTCCCGTGAGCCAGGAACGGAGCCGACTCCTCCTCCTCTGCACCCTACGTGACATGGGCCTGGTCGCGCCTCGGCTGGCGACACTCCCTAGCCTAGTGGCCAGTCCTGCCACAGTCATGGCATGTGTCGCCTTGTACTGGCTTGCGCTCGCCGGCGGTGCCACCTTGGGCGGCCTCCGCACGTGCCGCCCTTGGCGCCTTGCACAGCTTGCCGTGCTTGCAGCTGCCTGTCGAGGAAGAAGGCTCCCCTTCTTCCGCTCCCTCTAGCGGGTGAGCCACCTCTCCTCGGTGAGGTGGAGCTGACCACCGGTGGTGACATCCCCGCCAGAAGAAGGCTCGTTACGGTCGTCGACCACCTTGAGCTGCCCCATTAGCTCCTCGGTCGACAACGCTGAGAGGTCAAACAACATCTCAATGGAGATAGTAAGCTGCAAGTACTTCTTCGGAACAACGTGCAGGAACTTTGCAACGTCTTTCTCCTCGTCGCCGTACTGCTCCAGCCACTACATTAGGCTAGAGAGGCGGAGGCCGAAGTCGTCGATGTCCTTGCCCGGCTTGAAAGCCAAATGATCCCACTCCTGCTGAAGCTTCTGCAGAGTGGACTTGCGGGCGCGGGCGCTGCCAACTCGGGCCGCAACGATAGCATCCCAGGCAGCCTTGGCAGTCCTCTTCCTCAAGAGGTTTGCCGCCATCTCCATTGGAACTGTGGCGAGCAACGCCACGAGCGCTCGCCGGTCCTCGTGGCTGTTGACGTCGCATCCCACATCTGCCGCACTTGGAGCTTCACCTTCATCACCGAACTCCATTCGATGTAGTTGGTCTTTGGTTCACCATCAGGCCTGAAGCTGAGCCAAAAGCCAGTAGTATGTCTTGTACCACCTTTACTTCCTCTTTTATTGGGTTTAGGAAGATTGCAGCATCATCGGCGAATAAACTGACTCTCAGCTTTGCTGCCCTGTGTTGTACTGGCGTCAGGTCCCCTTCTCTTGTTGCCAGATCAAGCAGCTTCTGCAGGGGTTCCATTGCTAGGATGAACAACATTGGCGACAGTGGGTCACCCTGTCTTAATCCCTGGTGGTGTTTAAACCATCGGCCTCTTGACCCGTTTAGCAACACAGATGTTGTGGCTGTGGATAACAGAGTTAGCACCCAGCTCCTCTATTTGTGTCTGAAGCCAAATTGTTGTAGCACTTCAGTGAGGTAGTCCCATCTAACACTGTCAAAAGCCTTTGCTATGTCCAATTTCAGGAATAAGCCTGGTATTTTTGCTCTGTGTAGCTCTTTGATCAAGTTTTGTGTGTACATGAAGTTGTCCTGTATGCACATTTTTTCGATGAAAGCACTTTGTGCTCTAAATACCAAATTGTTGAGGCAGCTGGCAAGCCTAGTCGCCATGATTTTAGATATGAGCTTTGACATGCAATGTGTTAGACTGATGGGCCTGTAGTCCCCCGCTACCCTTGCATCTGTTTTCTTTAGAAGCAGAATCACGTGTGCTGTGTTGATTTGCTTGAAGTGCTGATCGTGCTGGCTGTGAAAGAAATGCAGTGTATTCATCACCTCTCCTTTGATTGTCCCTCAACATGCTTGTAGGAATCTACCAATGTAGCCATCTGGCCCAGGGACTTCATCAGCTTGCATGTCTTTTATCACTGCCGAAACCTCCTCTTCTGTGAATTGCACTTCAAGCTCACTTAGATCCTGGCTCTGTAACCCAACAGCTTCCCAGACTACAGTATTTTGTGTACAGTTCTACCTTGATATTTCAGTTTTTGTATGAAATGTTTTCTTCTCCTCCCTGTCACTCTTAGGAAGAATAACTTGTCAGACGCTTCTGTGGCCTTGATCATGCTTAACCTGTTGGAGTTATTCCAAATTTACTCCAGGAAATAGGCCGGGCTTCTGACGGAGCGGAGGCTTCGTACTGATAATGGTGGAGAATTTTGTTCGCGTGAATTTAATGATTATTGCAGATCGGAAGGCATTGTTAGGCATCACACCATACCCCATACTCCACAACAGAATGGTGTGGCCGAACGCATGAACAGAACCATCATATCCAAGGCTCGTTGCATGCTGTCTAATGCAGGATGAGCAAGCATTGTTGGGCTGAAGCTGCTAATACTGCCTGTTACTTGATAAACAGGTTGCCTTCTATTCCACTAAATAAAAGAACTCTCATTGAGGTATGGTCTGATACGCCTGCTGATTATTCACAGTTGAAAGTTTTTGGATGCACTGCTTATGCTCATGTTGATAATGGAAAATTAGAGCCTAGAACTGTTAAGTGTCTTTTCCTTGGTTATAGTTTGGGAGTCAAAGGCTATAAATTGTGGAACCCGGAAACAGGAAAGACTTTTATGAGCAGGAGTGTTGTTTTCAATGAATCTGTGATGTTTATTGACAGTTTGCCCTCAGATCATGTTCCAGAAAAAGAGCTGCAGCGTATGCGCATGTAGGTGGAGCATGTTGATGATGATACAGGTGTGCAGGTGGAGCCTGTTGATGAGCATGGTGACCATGATAATGATGTTGCTGAGGATGATGCTCATGATGATGTTCAGCAAACTCCTATTTTGCAGTTAGAGGAGGATTTACCTATTGCTCAACGCAAGTCAAAAAGGACAATTGCACCTCCTAAGCATCTTATTGAAGAGTGTAATTTGTCTTACCATGCTTTGAGTTGTGCTGAACAGGTGGAGAATGTTCATGAGCTAGCAACCTATAAAAAAGCTATTCGTTGTGGTGATACTGAGAATTGGATTTCTGCTATGCATGAGGAGATGCAGTCTCTTGAGAAGAACAGTACATGGGAGCTTGTACCTTTTCCTAAGAATAAGAAGACCATCAGCTGCAAATGGATCTTCAAGAGAAAGAAGGGTTTATCTCCAAGCGAGCCTCCAAAGTATAAGGCAAGGTTAGTTGCTAAAGGCTACAGTCAAATTCCGGGTGTTGACTACAATGATATTTTCTCTCCAGTGGTAAAACACAGTTCAATTCGTACTTTCCTTAGTATTGTTGCTTCACATGATCTTGAGCTTGAGCAGTTAGATGTGAAGACTGCGTTTTTGTATGGAGAGCTTGAGGAGGACATATACATGGACCAACCAGAAGGGTTCATAGTGCCTGGCAAGGAAAAATATGTGTGCAAGTTGAAGAGATCCTTGTATGGTTTGAAACAGTCCCCTCATCAGTGGAACAAGAGGTTTGATTCATTTATGTTATCACACAGCTTTAAAAGATCTAAGTATGATAGCTGTGTTTACATCAAGCATGTTAATGGATCACCTATATATTTGCTGTTATATGTTGATGATATGCTGATTTTTGCCAAGAGTAAGATTGAAATCACTAAGTTAAAGAAGCTATTGAGTAGTGGTTTTGATATGAAAGATCTTGGTAGTGCTAAGAAAATTCTTGGTATGGAAATTAGTAGAGACAGAAAATCTGGTTTGCTATTTCTTAGTCAAGAAAATTATATCAAGAAAGTTCTTTAGCGTTTCAACATGCAAAATGCTAAGGCTGTTAGTACCCCTATTGCACCTCACTTTAAGTTGTCAGCTGCTCAGTGTCCTAGTACAGATGTAGAGATTGAATACATGTCAAGGGTTCCTTATTCTAGTGTTGTTGGGTCTTTGATGTATGCCATGGTTTGCTCTCGTCCAGATTTGTCATATGCTATGAGTCTTGTTAGTAGATATATGTCTAATCCTGGCAAAGAACATTGGAGGGCAGTTCAGTGGATTTTCAGGTACCTCAGAGGCACAGCAGATTCCTGCTTAAAGTTTGGAAGAACTGATCAGGGTCTTATTGGCTATGTGGATTCTGATTATGCTGCTGATCTGGATAGGCGAAGATCACTTACAGGTTATGTGTTTACTGTTGGCAGTTGTGCTATGAGTTGGAGGGCTACTTTACAGTCAGTGAAGCAGAATATATGGCTATTTGTGAAGCGTGCAAAGAATTAATTTGGCTGAAAGGTTTGTACGCTGAGCTTTGTGGAGTTGAATCTTGCATAAGTTTGCACTGTGACAGTCAAAGTGCAATTTACCTCACTAAAGATCAGATGTTCCATGAGAGAACTAAGCACATAGATATCAAGTATCATTTTGTGCGTGATGTGATTGAAGAAGGTAAGCTGAAGGTATGCAAGATTAGTACTCATGATAATCCTGCTGATATGATGACAAAGCCTGTTCCTGTTGCTAAGTTTGAGCTGTGCTCAAGCTTAGTTGGTTTAATTGGATAGTCCAAGAGACTATTGTTGGCACCAGTGGTTTTCTATCTTTGTTATGTTCAGGATGAAGGGTTGATTTATGATACAAGATGAATTTGTCTCAAGGTGGAGTTTGTTGGAGTTGTTCCAAATTCACTCTAGGAAATAGGCCGGGCTTCTGACGGAGCGGAGGCCGGCATATATACCCTTGCTAGGGTTTCGTGGAGACTTGATTCTCTTGTAAGCCGCCATAGGCGTGTAACCCAAAACTCTTGAGATAGTGAAATCATGTGTCTCCTCTGTGGCTTGATTCTTTACTTCATATTTCTATACGTCATTCATAACATAACCTCGATTGCTGTTTGAGCCTTAATTTCTCAACCGCTGCCATGCCTAAGTATCGAGCTTTAAGATCCCTTTTGAATTGAATTTCCATCTGGCTGAGCTGTCAAAACTCTGCCACCACATCCAAAATCCAAATGAGCTGTTTAGCAGCCGTCATCAGTAGCCTGTTGTTTCCCAGTTTCAGCCTTGCCCATTGCCTCAGCTTGACGGCTGTTCTTTGCAGTTTTGTATGCAGGCGTAAGTATGGGTTGGTGACTATCAATTCGACGGTCTCTCCCATTCTGCAGAAACAACCTCTTGAAAACCTTGTATCTTCGGCTAGAAACTCTCAAAGCGAAAACCCCTGTATCTTGGAACTGTTGCTCGTCTGACAAGAAGGATAGGACAGTGATTTTTGTTGGGAGTTCAGGTGAGATGGATGGTCATCCCTCTTTTCACGGATGAGATAATTTCATTAAATTTTTTGTTGGAAGAATAGAATGGTTCAATACAGTGTTTGGTTGTAACGAGGATGGATGTGGACGGTGTCTTCCTCCCATTAGCCACAGGGCCCACGTATCATCTACGTAGGATTGGGGCCACCTGTCATATGCCCAGAGCACAAGATTAAAAGGGGATGGCCATGGTGGGTAGCGCGCGCTTGCTGTGGAGACATTCGGCGCCCGCTGCTCCACACGCTGTCGAGCCTCGCGTCGTCCTGGATTTGTGACAGCCCCGCCGCCGCCACGCAGGCCCGAACCTGTGGCTCCCGCACTCGGCGCCACCCGCTTCCCAGCCTAGTGTCACTAGGCGCCCTGAGCAGAGGACGACCGCATGCGCTTGGCCTCATTGTCCTGCAACTGGGTCGCCGCGCACCTTCCGCGGCCTCGACCTTGCGCCACTCCATCTGCATCTCTCGACCGGTCCCGCTCTGCCCCATGCCACCTGGAGCCGTCCTCCTTGTCCCGCGCCGCCATCCAGCCTAGCGCGGAGGGACGGGATGATGCCGATGAGAAGTGGCGGAGGACCGGCAGCAGAGGCCTGGTAGTGTAGAGGCAATGGATGGGGCAACACGCAAGTGACAAGTCGGTCCGCCACTTTCGGATGGATTAGTTCAACCCCCGTTTTGGAGGAATATTGTTATTTTGATGTCATCCAATCCCATCTGATCCCAAACCAAACACATCTAAAAGTGGGAGGACCATGTTCCTTCTAGAAGAGGCTCCCGAAGTGACTCAGAGCTTCTTTCTTCTCCAAACTCTGATTCACGAGAAAAATAATTTTAGGTGTTGTTTAGTAGAGCTCCATCTGATTCTGGTTCTCTATGGGATCTGATTCTCTGAGAGAAGTGATTCTGTGACTGAAAGTGATCCTCTTTGATTCTAATAAGGAGAAGCTACTTTTTTCCGCTCCCTGTTCATTTCAGAAAATCACTTCACCGAATCAGCAGAGAATTAATTCTCTCTAAAAAACTGTTTGGCAGAGCTCTCAAAGCTAATTCGCTGCTGAATCCAGCAGGAGCTCTGCCAAACGCACCCCTAGAGTTAAATTCTTTAAAGTTAAATTTGAAGTATAAAGTAATACTAAGTGAAAGTTATTTTTCAGCTTCCGGTCCATTAATTCATTTTAAAGAACCACTTCGTTGGGGGCTCTTTTAATTCAGCTTGAAGTTTTCTTTAATAGACATCAACATTTATTTTCTATATGCTAATTTATAAGCCAAATTTCTTAATTTAGTCCCTCAAGAATTGCCTCCAAGCTAGGCCGCTGCTGGTCGCACTCGGTGGGGGTGAGGAGGCCACCGATTACGGAAGGCCAGAATGGCAGATCATCCCTCGGCTACGACATCACCATCGCTACAGAGCAAATTACTCCGAGCGAATATTACCCACCTTAAAAAATATCTTGGGTCTGACAACAGAATATTGCCGCACCAAACCTTGCTCAAATAAAATTTGGGCCAAACAATGATTAGCAAGCCTCGAGCGTCCCAACTCCCCAGGTTAGGGCGTTTGGATGTGAGCCCCTGCCAGCCAAGGCAAAAATTGGCCGTTGACCGCTTGCTGAGATGGCCGTTTAGAGATTTGGCAGGACCTGGTTCTTGCGGTTCATTCTTGGGCATCTGGCCGGCCAAATCGTCGGCCGCGGCCGATGCTTTGGCAGGGCTGGCGTGGAGCAGAATCCAAACGCGCGAGGTAAAGGGAACTGGAAAATTTGCACTCGGTGAACAAAGACTATAGCCTTTCAGAGGCAAGGATCTGAAAATTTTCCACCAATGTTAAACCAACAGACTTGATCTGCACATACATACAATTACGGAGCAAACTGCGCAACAGATTTAGAAAAATTGCAAATAAGCCGTGCCTGGTAGTATTTACTATTTACGTACTATTTTGCAAAGGATGTCACTTTTGTATACGGTTTTCAACATTTTTCCACGTAAAAAATGCTTTGCAGGTTACACTTTTTTTACCACTTTCCACCGACAGGTAATTCTTGCTGCCTGTGCAAGTCAATCCTCCAGCAATCAGAACTTGCAGGTTTCATTTACATCCAGGTAAATCCACACGTGCAAAAATTACCAGCTTTTTACATCGAGCAAACAGGCCTTCACACATCAGGAACGTCCAGCAGAATTCTACAGGCTCTGGAAGCAATTTGCTGGAAATATTTTGCCTCATGTTGCAACTGAACAGCTCTAAACTATTGCTTAACATATAGACAAACATTACGATCCGTGCTGGCATATGATCATCCTGAACCTTCTCACCTTGATCTCTACACTGAGGAAGATTGTCTCACATGGGCAAAGAAAAATGACCTCCACTTGAATATTCCATATGCAATTGCTTGTCCATTGTTATGTTAGAAATTTGCCATTTGGAATCTAAAACAACTGGAAGAATAGACTTGTTGAGCCATCACCAAATGAACGAATATCAGCAGGTTTTACCAGTGCTCTACACAAGGGGCACGTCCGTTCTCGCTCAAACCTAGAAGCAGCATAATAACACGCTGTCATATATGGATTACCAGATATAGGAGAATCACAAGTATAATTAATGACAACAACTATGCATTGAAATTCACCACTGAAAATAAGAGTAATTTAAGGGCATGTTTAGTTCCCTTGACACCGTCACGCTTCATCTAGCTTTGTTTGCAGGAAAGGAGGCATGTTATACTCCCTTGCACATACAAGTATTTCCTTCCTTGTGAGCCACTAAAAAGGCCCTAAGTATCTTGCTTAGGTGTACTAAAAATGGCTGTGAAAATGTTGTATATTCTGTTGCATCACCAAAAGCAATGGCCCACTTGTAAGGAAGATATCCAGGGACTAAACTCTAATGCAATGGCCAATAGTCATACTGTTTTCCTTTGTGAGAGATGGATTAGTCCTACATAAAGTAGATTAGCCATTCTATTTTGAATAATACCCTTTCCAAGACTTCAAAGGACACACAAGAGCTGTGCAAATATATTCAACTAGATGCCTGACTCGGAACGAAGACACAAAAACAGTGCATATGATACAGCAGGCAAAGCAGGTTACCATTCTGAAACACAGTCTTCGCAGAAAATATGTTTGCAGCAAAGGAGAACAGGCACATGCATCTTCTCCTGGCAGATGGCACACATATCACCAGCAACAAGTACCTGTACCAGGCCCAGAAATAAGCAGATCCATTAGCATTCAGGGGAAAATAACCTAGATAACAGACAACATTTTCAAATCTTCAAGACTCAAACCAAATCATGGGTAGTTGATATTTCGGATAACAATAACCTAGCAAGGTTCCTCAAGGATAGAAAAGATACCACAATAGCATTTTCTATTTGTACCACTGTGCAAGTGCCACATCTCATTTTTTCTGAATACCAAAGCTAATTAATCGAAGTTATCCAATGTAGACATTATGGCGACAATACATACAAGGCTCTATTTCACTAAGAAAGAATAGACTAGTGACAGACCCAGCAAGGAGATCTTTTTTACCTGTTCTGCAGTCGCATAAGACCCATAATGCACATCTTTACGTGACAGTGCTTTCACTGCAGCCAAGAATGACTGAACCTGGAAGCCACAATGTCAAGAATAAGAAGTATACTTTCAAGTGAGTAAATTATATACGGATGCAACAAACTGTAGTACCTTCTCAACTACTGAAGTCAACTTGAAAGTCAGGTACAGCCCAGTGGTTAAAGATGAGAAGAGACTACCATATTCCTTGTTCAGAAAGAACCGGTACCAAACAGGTGTCGGCAACAAGGCACGATAAAGAAGCAGAAGGTACTCCACAAGGGTTAGCATTTGGCCCTAACACACAGGAAGAATTGGAGAACCATCAGAAACAATTGACAAAAGGATCAAACGAAGGTTTCTGTACAAAAGAATCAAAACAATGTTCAATATTATCTTGGAATCATAATTAATGTTGAAGATAATAACCCGCAATTATCATTATCATTCTGTGATGCTAATCAGTTGTTGTTGACAGATGGACATATTCCTACCCTACACATACAGTACAACAATGCTCTTGGGATGGTAAAGCACGCATGGCAACCCATCTCTTTCCAAGAATCTAGCAACCTAGAAACAGCAAAACAGCAGCAGGAAGAGGAGGAAAGAAGGAAAAGAGAGAAGGAAAAAAAAAGGAGAAAGGACTGGGCTGGCCCAGCCACCAGTCAGCCCAAGCATATGATGTAATTTCAGATTTATTTGTTGCAGGCATACCATTGGAGCCTGTGTGCTCAAACCCATCGGGAAGAAATCAACCATTCTTGATTAAATGCTTGAAATGTTGTTAGGGCCAAGTCTAGTGTACATGCTTGTTAATGTTGTTCAGATACTGCAGATTCTACTTCAGTAAAAGGGTGTATATTGTATTTAGCTTTCCTTAAAATTTAAAATAAACCCTTCCTAACTAAGTAACTATTATCCAGAATCTCATCCTTTTGGCTACACGGCTATGGTTGCATTGTTGGTAGGTTCAGATTGGGAATGTGGTTAGGGAAGCTTTGTTTTTAAAGCTTTATCTAAAAAATGTCCTTCAGAAAGGCTACTATCACGGATAAATAGCTCTATAAAACAATACAATCCATTGTAGGAGCTAAAGGTACGGTCATACAGTCCACAAAGGTATTAATATGTGTGTAAATACTCAATAATGGCAGCACTATTTTCTGCACATTGTTCACTCGCTGGTATTGTGTTTACAAACTCCACATCCGTTGTCAGTATAACAATCACTTAGTCATGAAGAGTCATTAACTCATTATTAGAATAGCACCGACCTTCTAACACATCATTTGTGGAAGCTGTGTTATATATTAACCAACAAAACACAAGATATAAGATCTATAAACATGACTATAGTCCATGAGTATCAAAAAAGATTTTATAAAAGCATAGGAATTTTAAAAAGATGGCCACCTGTCTACGATAGTTACGGCCTCTGCAGTTCTTGTAGTACATAAGTAGCATGCACTTGACAGCCATAGCGGCTTGGCGAACCATTGTATCTGAAAAGAAATCAGTTACACATCAATGTTCATATTGTTATATCAAGTATCATAAACTGAGTGCAGCTAACATGAAGAATCTCTTTAACAAAACAGCACATATTCCTACCAGCTTATTCCTAGCAGCTTAGTGTGTGTGTCACTTTGGTTCGAACAAGTTTGTAATTTCGTTGCTTTTCAGTAATGAAATTCGGGCGGAGCCCTTAGTGCAAAAAACAAAACAGCAAATATTCCAGTGTTAACATGCTGAGTTAAACACAATCTATCAACCAGGTTTATGGCATTCAAGCATTCCCAGTTTTCTAGTATTGCTCTGCGTTGGAAATATATTAACTCATTACCAAGTGTTGTGATTTCATTGAATAAAACTTTATAAGTTTACAAGGTTTTACAATGACTCAGAAGGTGAACATCAACAGAAAAAAGTTGATGACATGAAAAAAGGGCTTCAGCGAAAGAGATCAAATAGTAGTGTTTCTGTTGTACCTTATAAAATCTAATAATCAGGCAGTGAAGTAAAAAAATTCATTTGCAGTTTCAGTGGTCAATTAGAAGTGCTAGATGTAACAATATATTTAGTAGATCAATATCTAATCTATGGTAAACTCAAGAAAGCTAACTATATGTAGCTTAAAGAATATTTAGCTGTCATACGATTGAGAAACTATATGAGCCAATTCAAGTTGAAGTACCATTGACCATGATGATAAAAATTGCATGCCAGAATGGTGGTATATCTTTTGGAGGAAGCATGAACAAGGGTCTGAGAAGATCATCATTCCTGTACCACCAATAGACACCAAACACATGAATCATGAAGATCACAGTAATCCCAATGAGTACAGATATTTTTCTCTCGCCCTGTAAAATAAAGCAAGAGTTGGAAATATTAAGATACTGGTAATAACAAACTTTTACATTATCAAAAAGATCAGTTTAACAAAAGCATGGCGGTAGGCAGAACAGCATGCTACTAATTGGTGTAATGGTAAAATATAAATCAAGACCAGCTGATATAGATCGAATTATGTATTTGCTGTTCTACTCTCCAAAAATGGACAGCATAGAATAAGGTTACTATGACAGCTTGTTAAAGCTGATACAATGATGTCTTGGAAAATTCAGCATTTGACTCTGATTTTATCTTTATACAAATGATTCACGAAACATCTTTGTTGCAGATAAATCATCTCATTGCCATTTCAAATGATGAGGTAACAGAAAAGAACAAGGGGTGGCAAATTACATACCACATATATTAAAAAATTAATTAACCTAGGTCAGCAATTTATAAGATAATGCATTAGTCAAACCTTCAAAGCAGTTTGCTTCCTCAATATATCATTTGACTTGAACATTACAGCAGCAATCCAAATTGTGACGAAGAAACCTGCACACAAACCAATCCTTCCATTAGTAGGCACTCAAATCCTCCACAAAAATCCTTGCCCAAATAAAACCAAATAAGTGATGGAAAGGAAAACCCAAATAGAATTACTGTTTGCACGTCTATATACTATAGTCGCAGAAACTATACAGCAGCATACTCCCCAAATAACAGATTAAAATAATTGAGAAAGCTAAATAGAGTGGGGCATGTCTAGGCTATTGAATGTAAAAGAAATGTTGGAGAATAACATGATAGATGTGACTGCTATAACACTCGATGCACACTCAAACGAGCAACGCATGAAGGTAACAACATTTTTATGCCCTTAGTTTTGACATACTGACATGTGCATTAGGCATGGCCAAGTAAAAGGTTCTTGGTTGAAAGAAAGATGACCCGATGAACCCATGTAGCATCAGGCATCAGCAGCAGTCCCAGGCTCCAGGCACACTGATGGGGATCTGAACTGTCTGGCTGTTGGCAGTTATGACCTATGCTGCACGGCGTATCGGCCAGATAAGTATACATGGATACAGCATTTTTCTAAACAACCCGATACGCAGATACGTTTCAATATTTACTTAATAAATAAATACTAATGCATATTAAAATTTCTAAAAGCATTAGCAGCCTAAAAGGGTATTGAAATTATCTTGCAATTGCAATTTTGCTCCTCTCATCACCATCAGGAAACAGGCACAAGTGGAGGCAAGCCAAGCATGAAGCATCTCCTTCACGAGTTCTCTGTGCCAAATCTTGCACCCAAAACCAAATAAGAACACATAAGTCTTAAGAGAACTTGATGGAGGAACAGAGGATTTGAGAAAGGGAAGTGCCGAACTGGAACTGCCGAAGGGGATCGCTCACTGGAGGTCGCCGGCCTGCTGCTGAATCGCTGCTGCAGGTGTAGGCGTGTAGCAGAGCCGCAGAGCTACTTTGCAGGCACGTTGGAGCTGCATAGCATCCTCTGTAAAAGGTTCTTCACCGGTGGGCAGCAGCACTAACACGTCCTTCAGTGGGCAGCGGCGCTCGTGTAGTCGTGTGGGCACCGTGCGGAGGCCGGCAGCGCGATGTGTGTGGCCGTGTGGGCGTCAGGATCAGGTTGGAAATGGGACAGTAGGGCAGCAACAGGGTTGAGAGGGTGTGGATAAGGTTGTTGTTGGGCTGGGCCATATTGCAAAGTCGGACGGATACGTATCAGCCCACATACCAACATTTATCGTTATTATTTTTATTACGAATACTTCTCAGTACGTATCCTTGGCGTATCCGATACGGATACGTATCAGATACGCGATACGTCACCTCTCCCACGTATCCATGTAACATAGGTTATGAACCATTTGTTGCTGCTACTCTTGTTGTTCCCTTTTAGTTAGAGTTAGCTTAGTGTAAT
The DNA here is from genome assembly GCF_005286985.2 of Setaria viridis. Taxonomy (NCBI): domain Eukaryota; kingdom Viridiplantae; phylum Streptophyta; class Magnoliopsida; order Poales; family Poaceae; genus Setaria; species Setaria viridis. The sequence continues at coordinate 26,643,799 of NC_048265.2, read as the reverse complement.
CCCTGTACATATTTGAATTGCTTCCTACTACAGTGAAATTGCAGAGCACCTGCCACAGTTCACTAAAAAGAAAGAAAGATGACCCATAACTCATAAGCTAATTGCAACAGCCTCCCCTAACAGACACATTAAATGCCTGGAAAGATACACACATCTGAAGTAGGAGTATATTGCAAAGCTAGAAAGATATAAGCACATACAAGGAATTCCTATTATGGTAAATGTAGATGTGCTCCTTCAAGCCATCACTTCAGACAAGCAGAAAAGCTCCAACAGATTGGTAAGGAAAATCAACAGCTGCTAACTATACAGGAGCCTGACTCCAGAAAGTCCAATTAGGCTTAGCTAGCAGAGCTAGCTTCCAAGACCAAGCTGTAGTGCTTATCCGGATTGGATTCATGATTGAATGTCAAAGACCACCGTAACAAACTACAAAATCTAACGACATTAGGAACCCAACGGCAACATCTGAACATAACAAACGTAAAACCCGCAACCACAGAATATTGGAACCACATCATACAAAATAGAAGCCATACCATACCATAGTACAGAAATGGCGTAGCACAGGCTAGCTTGAAACATAAACACAGGTGAACTAAGTAGTCGTACACCCCAAACCATATCCTTTTACTTCTAGCTTAGAATTCACAACAGAAGGTAGTAGAGCCTAATGACAAATGTTAACATAAGCGGACAAAGTTCTTGTCGACTCAGCACTAAATTCCTCGATTGTTTAACAACAGTCTTATCAATTTGTTAACAGCAAACTAGAATAGTCACAACATTAAGGTCGCACAAGTGCCAGTAATCATACACCAGGCATCTTTAGGAAACGAGAGAAATGTGAGCCAAACCTTGGAGATGCTGCCGAATGAAAACGACGAGCAGGAGCAGCGAGAAAGGCAGTATCTGCTCGATCCACCGAGCCACGTGGTGCACGTCGTACCGCTGGTACGCGCGGTCCCCGCCCCCGTTCCCCGACGCGCCGCTCCCAGCGCCGTTCGCCTCCGCGTCAGCACCGCCTGCTCCCCTCCCGGCGGCAGATGCCTGGTCAACCTCCGAGCCTGCTGTCGCCTCGATCGAGTCCTCGGACGAGGTCCCCGCGGCCGCCCCGCCCGCGGCCTCCGAGTCGCCCGGGCCGCCCTGGATCCGGATCGAGACCTCCCCGTCCCCGGCTGCCGCGGCGGAGAGGAGGCCGTCGACCTCGGACGCCGACGACGGCGAAGAGGGCGCGGCGGACGGGTGGTGCGGCGCCTGCGGGGCGGGGACGGAGGGTACGACGCCGGAGTACTCGAGGAGCGCCGCGAGGGGGGCCTGCAGGAGGCTGGAAGCGGAGAAGTTGAGGCCGTAGCGGCGGAGGCCGGAGGGTGCAGCGCCAGCGCCCGGTCCGCTCCCCCGGCGATCGGGGGAACCCCCCGCCGGTGGGTCCATCGCCGGCGGCAGCGGCGATGGCGAAAACCTATATGCCGGCAGCGCACGCGGCGCGGAGACCTCTGGAATGGGAGATTCGGGAGATCCCCTTGCCTTTGCTTGGGTTGGTCTGCTTTGGCTTTTGGTTTTGGTTCGGCGTCAGTTTGTTCACCGTCGCCGTGATGACAGCCGTCTAGCGCCTCTGTTCGTTTCATTTTGATGGCTTTTGTGGAAATTGGAGTTTGATTTTGGGTTAAACTTGTACAAGAAACAATCGTGACCATGTCAATTTTTCTTCTATTTAGGGTCCTGAGCTCCTGATGAGTTACCGGCCACAAAGTCTATTTTCTTTAATTCAACCAATAGTTTTTTATTCCAAAATGAATCTAATTTCTGACAAACTGGCAGTGTTCGTACACTAAATTTCTAAAGTTCAATACATACTCTTATGTCCATGAATTTGTATCCACAACCACTCAACATTAGAGTTAAAACAAAAAAAACTCTAATAACGATGGATCGCATGACCGAGAAATGGAACATAACTAAGAATGATCTTTTTTTAGATAAGTCTGACCATATCAAGAGTGATCAATAGTGAAAATAGCATAGCAAATATGATCACCCTTGAAAATAGCATGCCAAATCAATTTATGGAGGACTGGAAAGGCGACTAGAGAGGGGTGAATGGGAGCCGATTCCAATTTTTTTCAAAAATCTCGACTAAAATCCCCCAACCTCTCTTCTAACAAAATCAAGTCCAATTAGCTATGAACGAGCTAATGGACCTAGAAATGATGCTAGTAACCCAATATGATACAAGCGGAAGCAAGAAAGAGTCCAAATAAACTTCGGAAGAGGAGCTTTGAAAACTAACACCTCTGTGCGGAAAAATCCGAAAGAACCTTCGGAAAATTCGGACGTGCGGAGATTCCTGGAGAAACCTTCGGAAATTTCCGGAATTAGGTCCGGAGATTTCTGGAATTCCAAAACAGCCTGCATGAGGAGGAAAGAAAAATCCGAAACTTGATCAAATGAACTCCAAAAATCACGAAATTTCAATCATAGCCTCACAACATAGTAAAGAAGCTTCCCCTAAGAAAACATCCCCAAAAGATTTGTCAATCAAAGGGAATTCCAAATTTTGTGAAGAGCACTATTTTTTCAACCCCTAAACTTGAATCGCTCCGATCTCTGAACTCGTGAGGTTTCAATCAAATCCCTTTGGTGGAAAGGTTCAATTCACGTCCTAGTTCATCTCAAAATAATCGGTTTGACTCAAAACACCCCACAACTCATGAATCGAACAAAAACGTGAAGGGGTGGAGAGGAAGAAGCAAGAACGCGAAGAACACAAATGGAAATTGCAAATCCAAACGGGATGGAACAAGATAGCACGAAATAGATATTTGGATTACTTCATCATGTCCGGTTACAAGCTACTCCTTAGCACAATCAAAGTTAGGATGGCGAAAAAATCAAACAATACATACTCTTATGTTCATGAATTTGTATCCACAACCAATCATTCACTCAACATTAGAGTTAAAACAAAAAAAAACTCTAATAACGATGGATCACATGACCGAGAAATGGAACATAACTAAGAATGATCTTTTGTAGATAAGTCTGACCATATCAAGAGTGATCATTAGTGAAAATAGCATAGCAAATATGATCACCCTTGAAAATAGCATGCCAAATCAATTTAAACAAACAAGGTACATCTAAAGCCACTTGATGAAGAATGATGCAAATGGTGATGCAACTAATTATACATAAGAGAAGCCTAGGATTTTCAAAATATAGCAACTAGAAAACCTCTAAATAGTTTTTTCAGTTCAACAAAACAGTTTAGGTCTTAAGAAATCATTGACCATTAACACAACATGTCAAATGAACAAAGTTTAGGTCTTAAGAAATCATTGACCATTAACACAACATGTCAAATTGAACAAACCATTCATCTGTAGTGGAAACAAACATGCGCATTGTTCTTCACACATATTTTGCCACACAAACCACATTTGACCCGTAGATGTATTAATTTGCCAAGATGTTGCGCGATATTGAGTAGTTTACGAGTTGCTGCACCAATCTACACATACTCATTAAGTTTGTTGTATGGATGTAAGTTACTCAATAGTTTACCAAAGATTTTCTAATGACTTGGTTAAACATCAATTTTGCAGACTTAAAATATGCGCCGTTCATGCAAAAATCTAAGTTTTGAGTTGACTCTAAGTCAAATTATTCTAAATTTAACCAAATTTTTAGGAAAGAACAATGGTCTTGTTTAGAACTGCGTTACCAACATGGGTTGTGGGGTAAGCTAGAAGTCGCAGATCCGTGTTCGTCTTATTATGCCACACTCGTTCAAATCCCACTTTTCACGTGACACGTGTGTCGGTGTTTTATATCCGGCAACCTACCAAGGGGTATCCCAAGATAGTAGATTGATTGGTGGGGGATCGCCGGATCCGGAACTCGAAGGTAAAAGTGAAGACATAAGACACAGATTTATACAGGTTCGGGCCACCAGAGTAGCGTAATGCCCTACGTCGTGCTTGGGGTGTTGTATATTATACCCTGCGCTTGGGTGTTGTTTGGTGTTGAGGATTTGGTCCTCTATTGTGATCCTAGGAGGTCTTTGCCAACCGATCTAGGGACCCCTGCAAGGGGGCGAGATTACTAGTTGGTTACAAGGAGGAGTCCTAGCAGGATTACATGGTATGAGTCCTAGTAGAATTACAGAGGAATCTTAGTAGAAATCCATCTTCTTCCTTCCTTGCGGGTACTGGGGATGTATCCCCAACAAGCCTCCGAGCGCTTCATAGTCGAGTGTAGCGGCCTTCGAGTACTTTTCATTTCCTCACCGACTAGTTTTGGGGCTCTTCGAGTACTTTGTCTGGTTAAATTTTCAAAGTTCCTTAAAGCTGCCATGAGGCTACGGTGTGTTTAAACCCTTGATCTTCTTAAATTTGTAATCTTCATCTTTGCTAATATGGAGGGCGGCGGAAGTTGCACTCCATATGGAGTAGCCCTCGAGCCTTAGGTTGAATCGAAGAATCAGGCTGAGGGTTAATAAAATCTTGAATCTTCTTTCTTCAACTTGAAAAAAATCAATTGTTGGGTGTAGCTTATCAGCCCCCGAGCCTTGGAATGATTAAATAATCAATCCGAGGGTCTTTTAGTCTTCATGCAAGTCGTCTTTCGAGTAGTCATTTGGCGTCTAGCCCCCGAGCTTATGCGCCAGGTGAGCCGAAGAAGTCACGTCGAGTAGTTATTTGGCGCTTAGCCCCCGAGCTTGGAAGCTAGCTTAGCCATTGGAGATATTCTGAGAAGTAATTGGCGCTTAGCCCCTAAGCCTGTTGTCGGTTTTTAGACCCGGCAATCTACCGAGGGGGTGTCTGAGGTAGTGTTTAGTGCGTGCGGCTCGCCGAGATCAGGAACTTAAAGGTGAACTCGAACACACGATTTAGACAAGTTCGAACTGCTAGATTGCGTAATACCCTACATCATGTGTGTTGGTTGTATTAGATTGCTTTGGAGGGGGTCCTTGCCTCGCCTTATATTGTTGGGGGCAGGGTTACAGGTTGGTTGTTTATAAGAATACTAGTCGGATTCGACTAGTGAGTCCTACTCTAATTGCTACGAGTAGTTTCCAAATCCTCGACTAGTTCCTGTCTTGCCACGTAGACCACGCCGTCCTGCACTGTAGTCTCCATGTCTGACATGTCTTAGTGTACATTCTTGTATCTATGACTGTCCAAACCTTCTGGTGGGCCCATAGATGTATGTACGACAAGCCCTCGAGTACTTTTTAGTCAAATGCAGCAATTCCGAGTACTTTTGTAGGCTTTTCTGACTAGTTTTTGATGCTCTTCGAGTACTCCATCAGGTTGAGTCTTCAAACGTACTCGAGTACTACCATGCAGCTAGAATGTGCTCAAACCTTATTTAACTTGACCTTGAATTTTATATGGAAGTGCGACAAAAGTCGCACTCCATATGGAGTAGCCCCCGAGCCTTCGGTTGAATTGAAGAATCAGGCTGAGGGTCAATATGTAATTTTGCATCTCTTTTTCCTTAAGATCCAAAGAAAAAACTTTTTAGCCGATGGACACGTGGCACACAACCCTCGAGCCGTTACACGACTAGTTGGGTATAAGGGTTAATCACTGGTTAACGTGACCGTTCGCCGACAGTAATCTTATCTCTTCCGAAAATATTGGAAACTATCAGCCAGGTGCGAAATCTTTGGCCGTTTAGAAATGGAATATTTATAGTAACCTCGCTACTATTTTTACTGCGCTGTGGTTATAAATAACGGAGGAAAGCTTCCCTGCCATTTCACCTGTGCAATTTGCTCTTTCAACTTTCGCATTGTGGCCCTAGCACCGCCGCTGCCTGATCCTCAAGCTCGAGCGTCACCGTTCCCCACCACTTAGCCCCCAAGCGCATGTGCAAGAAGACCCTCGTGGCAGCACGGATGGGGAAGAAGGTGACTTCAAGCAATGCAGCAGAAGGTGGGAAGAAGAAGGCAGAGAAGAAGAAGGAGATCCAGCTGCCAGCTCCCAAATATGGCAAGACTGACTAGACGGCCCCGCCACTGCCCGCGTGTGCCTGGAAGAAATCCGTGCTGAATGAGGCGGACATCAAGACATTGGTGGCAGCCAATCTGCTCCAAGGGCAAGACATCATCAATTGGAGAGCTGCATATGGCAACCTCTGGCCAATGGAGACATATGTCGACTAGACGGTAATATTCACCCACTTCATTGAACGCGGTTTCACATTGCGGCTTCTGATTTCTTCCGCGGACTCTTGGAGCATTGCAAGCTAGAACTGGTTCACCTTAACCCCAATAGTATTCTGCATATCGTAATTTTTGTTCATCTGTGCAAAGCCTTCCTGGGAATCCAGCTGCATTTTCAGCTATTCCGCAAGTTCTTCGAAGTCAAGCCCCAGCCCAAGATAGAGCATAGAAAAGTAGTCGGCAGGGCTGGAATCCAAATGAGGGAGAAGGTAAAGGGTTTATACTTGGATTACGAGTTGATTGACTCACTCTTCAGGTGGAAGGAAAGGTCATGCTACATCGGCAACCACGAGGCCAAGCTTTCCAAGGTGACAGGCCACCGCCCGATTTGGAACAACAGGTGGTTGGACAAGCCTACCCATGGAGACAGCTTGCAGCTACCCGATCTCCTGGAGAAGATAGCCAGATTCAAGCAACAAGGACTGACATGAGTTGGGGTGGCCTTTAGTTTCATGAAGAGACGGATTCAACCCCTGCAACTGCGGTGCACATGGGGGTACGACTACTCCGACCCCAATGATCCATCTCGGATGTCACCAGAGGACCTCACAATGGACGAAGTCATGGTGCGATTGAGGTGCCTTTTCAAGCATGCAAGCGAGATCCCAACAATCGTGCGAGAGTACTACACCACCAACCCGCCAAGTAGTGTAAGTACCCGTGGCCGTAGCCCTCGAGTACTAATTTTTGTAATTGTTGATGTTCTGACTTGTCTTCTTATGCAGGAAGATGTACACTTGTTCTGCTCCGCTCCTCCTCCTCCCAGATCAAATGGCTTTGATGCCGCTCTGCGCGTACACATGGCTGCAAGTGTACAAGGGGTAGTCGAGGAGGAGGATTCAGAGGAATTCTTGATGAGGACATCGTCATGCGGGACACGCACGAGTCATGGTCTTCCCTAAGTTACAATTCATCACCAACTCAGTCGTCGCGTTCGTTTTGGATTCAGCCGACACCCTTGCACAGTTTTGGCCATATCTCCCTGATACGACATCGAAACGAGGTGTTCTTTGATGTGTTGGAATGGGAATGACAATGCCGTTCTTTTGGTTTTGGTCCTTGCTTTGGAAGGTTCATGGATCATTCTGTGTGACCACGACAAGGTGCTGCGTCATAAGTTTTGGGCCAACTTAGCCTTGTATCGTGTCGGGCCTTAAGCCCAAGTTGTGGGTGCCCCCTTCCTGGTCGCCCCAACCCTAGTTCGCTCCTTTTGATATAAACTCAGTAGCGGCCACCTTAAAAACTTGGGTTTTGTTTAGTTCTAGTTTTCCTTTGAGAAACTGAGATTGGTTCGTTGTAACTATGGCGACAAGTCCTTTTACAGTGATCCAGGGCCCCTGTTCTTGTTCTCCTCGACTGTGTTGATTAGTCCTTTTGAATTGAGAGCTTGAACCCTTCTTACTTCATTCATCTGCAATATTAGATTGCATGTTTACACTTTCTTGCTTGTGTCCTTCGATTCGCTTGCAGGGAAAGCCTTCTCGGCGAGGTCAATCAAGTTGTGCTAGGTTGATAACCAACGGAGCAGCGGTGTAGCGGTTGTAGGGATTCGAATCATGTATGATTAGAAGCTTAGATCGTCAACGTCGAGTCTCCACCAATCGAATTGATCATTACCTTTTGGAAGATCGAGCCAGTGCTACATCAAGTGGTATCAGGATTCCAGGTTACCCGTGAGGTATACTATTGTGTTTCCCCGTTAGATTCAGTTCGTGTTCAACACCTATAGTCCACAAAAAGCCCAAAAATATTTACATTTTCTGTTATCCTATCACCTTTTTAGCCTTTGCAATTTCCGTTTTAGATTCGCTTTGTTGAGTTTGTGTCCCTAGTCGAGTCTTGTTGCTGGTTTAGTGTGTTCGTGGTCGTAGTTTCAACCGCCCATCGCTATTTGATTGTTTCCGCCGCTATCCCATCCACCTTTACCCAAAAAACAAGTTGAGCCCCCACATTAATTGACTTGCCCTGCTAGCCGCCTTGTGTGAACTCTCGCCGCGCAATCCCTAGATAGGTTGCCAGCCACTTTGTGTCGCCTTTGCATCGTAGCCCTTCTTGATTCATCTGGCGAATACCTAATTCTTGCATACCAGGGACGTTGGTGCCCCTATATTGCTTGCTGAGAAGCTTTGCTCAACGATGATCAGCGTTGGACGGATAGGGACGCTTTGCCCTAGCCGCCGCCACCTTACCAGCCGCGTTGTGCCTTTCCGAAACCCTGATTCGGGCGACTTTCCTTAAAAAAGGCATAACTTTTCGCTCGGAACTCCGATTGATGTGATTTTTTTTTCTAATTTTCAGAACGAAAAGTTACACATACAATTCAACCCCTTTGGCTTTTTGCAATTCTTAGCTTTCCAAAAAACAATCAGGATGTGGGAGTTTTCAAGCCTCTAAGTTGTTGCACTGTTTTCAGCAAACGTGCCTGTTTTTTTGTAGATCACATCACACCTCTATTTAAGGTGCAAATTTTTGTGGTTCCATCTTGTATGATTCCTATTTAGAGAAAAATATAAAAAAATAGTTGAGAAAAATAAAAAAGTGGCTTCCTACTAGTCCTGGAGGGAAAATAAGGGAAAAGAATTAAAACAATTGCATGAGTTGCTGCTTGCTTGTTCTTTGAGTTCTATCCATCGTGGCTCATTCCATCTTGTTGTGCTACGTCTAGGGACATGTCTTAGTCAGCAACTGTGACTTGTACTTTGGATACTTATTGAACTTTGCTAATCTGCTTTGGCTATTGTTTTTCCTTGCTACCATATTGTGCCTGCCCAAAGCTCCACATATACTTCTGTCAGTACAGGTTCACCTTGCAACTGTTACACCCAAGCTTGAAAACCGATTGTACCACCCTGTTGGCTTTGGTAAGAACACTTGCAAGACGGTAGTAAGCCATTTGAGATATTGCTTTCCACTTTCGCCACCACCCATTACACTTTCTTACTTGTGTCCTTCGATTCGCTTGCAAGGAAAGCCTTCTCGGCGCGGTGAATCAAGTTGTGCTTGGTTGATAACCAACGGAGCAACGGTGTAGCAGTTGCAGGGAAGATCATCAACGTCGAGTCTCCACCAATCGAATTTATCATTACCTTTCGGAAGATTGGGCTAGTGCTACATCAGTCGTGGCTACCCTTGTAGTCCCCGAGCTAGAGGTAGAGGCTGAAGCTGTTGGAGTGCTGGAAGTATTGGCCTCCATCCTGCCTTCTGAGGCGGATCCGTCGACTAGCCACGCCTTGGTTCCTCTTGGTGCAACAATCACCGAAGAGCATGAGGAACCATGGATAGCTGAGGGGGTGAACTTGGAAGACATCCAACTCATCACTGACCTGCTGCTCACCATAGAAAGGGAGGTCATGATGATGGAGATGTATCGCCGTGTAGGTGAATACGCAGCTGTAAGACTCCTCCTACTTTGTCCATAACTTGAAATTAGTATTTGTATCTTGATACGAGTACTTGCTCTATTTTGCAGGATTTAATCAAATGCTCCCGCCGGAAGTCTGAGATGCTCTAGGGTTATGGCGACACTATAATACGAGCTGAGGCACTCAAGTGGGAACTTGCCAAGGAGCGGGAGTACTCATCTCGGCTGTTGATGAAATATGACGGCCAAGCCGTTGAGTACTGTCGTTGTCAGGATCAGCGGATCAAGACTTAGACTAGTAAATTTCTTTTATGCGCGTAAGCCTCAGATGGTTGCGTGGGAGGCACGGGTTTAGACTGGTTCGGGCGAAGGAAGCCCTACGTCCAGTATCGAGGATGTTCGTGTTGCCCACGCGGGGTTCTGTAGTAGGGGGTTACAGATGGACGAGAGAGGGACTGGTCCCAAGTCTCTTTGGTGCTTGCGTTCTCAGGGAGAGTTGTTGTGTGCTATCGCCTCTGGAAGAAGAAGCCGATCCCCTCTCTGGCCCCGGGTTCCGCCTTTTATATCGCAAGGGGGGTGGCCGGAGTTACAGGTTGGGATCGGGTAAAGGGGACTGTAAAGAATAAAAACGTAGGATGGTAAAGGTACAGCAGGAAGGAGGAGCCAGATCCTAGGCGTCCGATGCCTCTGCCGGCCCTGGACGAGTGCCGGCGCGCATGCCGGAGGAGGAGGTCGCCGTGTGCCAAGTGTTGTTGCTCCCCGCAGATAGCTCCTCCGACGCCCGTAGGCGTCAGATCATGATGAGGGCGTTCCGTCGTTTCCCCAGCGTCTGTTAGGGAGGACGGTGGATGCTGCTGCTCCGGCGATGGCTGCTGAGAGGGGGAGCGTCACATCCGTGCTGCTGGATGCGCGGGACCCGAGGGTGCGTGGGACCCGAGGACAGGCCGCTCTCTCCTTTGCCCCGGTCGGCGCAGGCCATGAGTACCCTGCGGCGAATGGGAGCCGGCCGCCGGCACTGTAGCCTGCACAGGGCGGTCGTGCACGGGTACTTGCGCCGGGTTGCGTGAGGAGCACGGCTGTCCTGCGCTCTGCCAGCCCTGCGGTGCATTTATGGCGAGGCCGACGGGGGGACCCACAGGATTTTGTCTGTCTCGCCCGTCTGGATCATATCCGAGGGGGATCCCTGCCTCGAGGGCCCCAGCGCACCCGACCCCTTCGCTTGGGGTCGGACGAGGCGGAACTCCGTGGCGAGGGGTCGGACGCCCCCGACCCCGGGGTCGCGGTCGGGCGAGGCGGAAACCTTGCGGAGGGGGGTCGGGCGTTCCCGATCCTGGCGTCTTGGTCGAGCGAGGCGGGGCTTTGATCACGTCTTGGTGGGCCTAGGCCTCCGTGTTTGTTTCTTTAAGTGGTTTTTTAGGGGATCGTTAATATTTCCCCCCAACAAGTACCGCAACACCGTGCAGCAGTTCGAGGAGGAGAAAGACCACCTCCGGAAGTGCAACAAAGCCTTGAAGCATCAACTAAAAGGTAATTGGTCTTCCTCCGATTAGTCGTCGAGTACTGATTCCACTTGGTAGTGCTGAATTCCCTTTGTGTTGTTCTTGTAGCACTCAAGAAGATAAAGGAAGATCTCCAAGGCCAAGCCACTGATTGGCAGAACTCCTAATATAGGGCGATGGATTAGCACGAAAAATTGTTTGCTCTGTACGAGAACTTGGAGCACCACCTGGAGAAGGAGAGGATGCACGCAGATGGAGAACTCGACTTGGTGAATGCCATGAAGACCATACAAGAGTGCGAGGCTGAGCTGGCGGCCACAAAGCTTGCTTTGAAGGAGCTAACTGAAGACGCTCAGCCCATTGCCGATATGGTGGAGCCCCCAGCGGAAGGTGTGGAGCCCTGACCTCTGTCGGAGGTACTCAATGAGGTGCCTACCAAGTTTATTGGCTACGTCTAGAAGATAGTCGAGTCGGTCTCCAAACAGTTGCTAGGTTTTGTGAAATCCTTTTATCCGCAAGCGGATCTGGCTCATTGTGGAAGGGATCACAGAAGACTGCTCTGATGACCAATTCGAGCAGTACCTGTAGAAGGTGGCTCCTATCGCAAAGGAGGTAGTTAGTCACTTCAGTAGTATTATGTAAAGAGATGAATATCAGCTCATTGTAGTATAAATATGATATGAATAAAATGTAAATTATTTGAAGTCTTGTTGCAAGTTCTATTTATTGTCAACTTGTGTGTGTTTTTCTTTAGCGTATCTCACGGACTACTCTGATAACTGCTCGTACGATACTCGTGAGTGTCTGCGCACAAGGCTACTCTTGTGAGCCTCCTCAGATACACGATGTAGAGTACTTTTAGGGTGCGACCTCTTTCTGCGGAGTGCGAGGACTTAGGGCATCTGGGTAGTCAAACTCTTTAGGCACGTAGACTCTTCAGGATTTCTTCAGCTGGGCCTAGCATTGCAACCTATGGGTTGTTTAGATGTTGTGCTCCCAAAAACCTAGAGCTGCAGACTTGTTATTAGAAGCCACGACTAGATAGACTTTGTCTAGATAAGAGCTCGGGTAGTCTAAATAACTCCGAACTTGCTGTCGGCTTCTTTTCTGAAGGACGTCGAGAGGACAGATTTGTCCCATGAGCGGAATAACTCACAAAATACTTTTGTTGACTTGTATGGACGTGTGATTACAAGTTGTGAGTTGGGCGATAGTACCCGGGGTGCTGAATAGCTCTGTGAACTTGCTCTTGCAAGTTGCAATCAGGCAGAAGTAGTTGTTTTACGATAAAAAATAAATCTTCTTTATTAAATTGTAATTATACAACTGAGGCCGATGGCCAGTTTACATGAATATATAAACTAAGGGTAGAATCGACAAAGTTGCTCGATATTCGATGAGTTGTCGACGTTTTCGCCAGATAGGTGTTGGAGCCTGTACGACCTAGGTCCAATGACCTTTGAGATAATGAAAGGACCCTCCCATGGCGAATTCAGCTTGTGCAGTCCCTTGGTGTCTAAGATACGCTTGAGGACCATATCACCTACGTTGAACAAATGTTATTTGATGTTGCGATCATGATAGCAGCGGATTCCTTCAAGATACCTTGCCGACTGGCCGAGTGCTGCACAACAAGCTTCTTCGAGGCTATCTAAGTCTATACGCCTTGTTTCTTCTATTGCGCCCTCCTCATACTGGTCGACTACTAGAGATTTCCACATGACGTCAGTGGGGAGAACGGCTTCTGATCCGTAGACTAGGAAGTAGGACGATTGCCCTGTAGGCTTACATGGTTGAGTGTGAAGCCCCCAGAGGATATTGGGTAGCTCCTTGAGCCACTTGCCACCTTCAGTGTTTCCAATGTTGTGTAATCTTTTCTTGAGAGCCTCTAGTAACATCCCGTTGGCGTGCTCAACTTGGCCATTAGCCCGCAGATGAGCGATAGAGACATACCGGACATTGATCCCGCTATTCTCGCAGTACTCCCAGAACTCGTGGTTGTTGAAATTGGAGCTCAGGTCTGTGATAATGTGATTGGGGAAGCCGCAACGATGGACAATTTCATCGAGGAAGTCAAGTACCATGTCTGCCTTGGGGCAAGTTACTAGCTTCACCTTGATCCACTTGGTAAACTTGTCGAGCGCCACGAGTACTCGGTTGAACCCTCCAGGTGTTGTAGGCAACGAGCCAATCATGTCTAGCCCCCAGCATGCGAAGGGCCAAGAGGGTGGTATGGTGATTAGCTTGTAGGTAGGGACGTGTTGTTGCTTGGCGAAGAATTGGCACCCCTAGCATCAGCGGACTAGTTCCTCGACATCAGCAAGAGCTGTAGGCCAGTAGAACCCTACTCTGAAAGTTTTACCCACGATTGTTTGCAAGGATGCGTGATTGCCGCAGATGCCTTTGTGTATTTCCTCCAGTATGTCCTTGCCATCTTGTCATGAGACGCACTTCATGAGTACTCCAGATGATGCGCCTCGTCTATAGAGCTTGTCTTCGACTAAAATATAATTCTTACCACGTTGCGAGACTTGTTCTGCTTCTGTTTTTTCTGGAGGTAACTTGTTCTCCTTGATGTAGTCGACAAAGGGGGTTCTCCATTCTACATCAATCATGATAACCTCCCAGTCTGCTGCATCATGACCTCGATTGGTAGTTTTTGATGGCGCCGGCTCTGCTATGGATGGCTTGTGTCGTTCATGGACAAAAACCCCAGCTAGAACTTGAGCACAAGTAGATCCAAGCTTGGATAGGACGTCTACGACTACGTTGTTATCGCGGGCTACATGGTGGAACTCCAGCCCAGAGAACTTTTTCTCTACCTTGCGTACTTCCAGGCAGTATGCATCCATGTTGTCCTTGTGGTGATCTCACTCGTCATCGACTTGATTGATTACCACCTGTGAGTCGTCGTAGACCAACAATCGCTTGATTCTTAGCTAGACTGCTAGGCGGAGCCCATGCAGAAGCGCTTCGTATTCAGCTTCATTGTTGGATACCTCCCAAAAGATTTGCAAGACATATTTGAGTTGTTCGCCTTTGGGAGAGATTAAGAGTACTCCTGCACCGGTGCCCTCAAGCTTGAGTGATCCATCGAAGTACATGACCCAATGCTCTAAGCTCTCTGCCGGTTTTGGTACTTGATTTTCCCGCCACTCTGTCATGAAATCGACTAGTGCCTATGACTTAATGGCAGCTCTTGACTTGAATTCCAGGGACAATGCTCCGAGTTCTACTGCCCACTTGGATATTCTTCCTGTTGCATCTCAATTGTGGAGAATTTCTCCCAAGGGAAATCTGTGATGACGGAGATGTTGTGTTCTTGGAAATAATGTTGTAGCTTCCGCGAGGTGACTAGAGTATTGCGTATAGCAATTTCTGAACTAGCAGTGTGGCAGAATGTCCAACTTAAACTGGCTAAAGTGCACCTAATCTCTGTCGGAATAGCAATTATTCAAAATACACTTAAAACAGTTTAAACCCGGTAGTCCGTCGAGTATCCCTAGGACGTCTCGAAACATCCACGACTTGAATCGTAGCCATACATCAGGATCGCTTCCGCGAAGGGAAAGCATCAACAAATATTGCATTTTTACATACATACTGGAGGTACAAATTATTATAAACCATAGATTGAAACAAACTTAGAGTGCAAGTTAGACCATTCTAAGAGTTTCAAATATAGAACAAGTCCGGGAGGTAAAGTAATTAAACAACTAGATTTCATTCTAGGGTATTTACGAGACCTGTAAAATACCCTAGTTCTTCGGGCCTTCCTCTTCGGTTGACCCCTCCTGTACATCTGAAAACAACAACAAGGGATACCCTGAGTACGAAGGTACTCAGCAAGACTGACCCGTCTAACTAGTATAGATAGATTTAACAGTAACATTTCAAGGAATATGATAGCTTTTTAGTGTACTAACTGACTCACATTTTTGCAGAAAGCTTACTACTTGTGGAACCTTAATTTTATTATTTTAATCATGATTAGTTCTTACCTAACCATTCTAGGTGAATAAAATGTTTTGTTCACTCAAGTGGAACTAAACATCATACAACAATATTAATTCAAGGAAAACATCATATTAAACTTGATTACTCTACGATGCTTAAGCGATGATCAAGAGCATTCATAACCGAGAATTGCGGCCATTCGAATCGATTTGTATTTTGCAAGAGATACTTAATCACCAGCCATGCATAACTGATCGGTTTGCGCATAACGACCTTTCGATTAGCCGTACCCAAGATGCACCCCCACATGGGACCCCACGTCTGGCCTGATCTCCATGTGAGTTTCAGGCTACGCCCCTGCCTTTCTTCCACACGCCAAGGACGGGTAAGAATATTTCCAATTAGAGAGCCAACTAACCTATCGGGCTTGCTGGTCCCTAAAGACAATAAGCAACTAGGTAATATCACTTGATCAGCGGTTAAAACTACGAACGAGCCTTAAACAGATTAGTTTTAGTGGACAAAACTACCATCTCTAGCTTATGTCCACATCTTCAAAATTCAAAGTCATTTCCTTGATCAACATGTATGACAATATTAACCTTAGGTGGTTGAGTAACAAAATTACTTCAAGGGAAATCCAAGCATTACTAAGCATAGAATGGTTACTAATTATTTTGAACAGATGGCAAAGATGTCCCACAAACAAGGTTGGATTATGCACAAGAGTAGGTTTCAATCAAATCCTAGACTTAATGCGTAAATAAGGAAATACCCTATAATTTGGACACATGAATAATAATTTCTAAAACTAGATAGGTGTAGATGCACCAGGGCTTGCCTTGGTTCAAAAAAATTAGTTTCTTCGGAAGATCCTTCAACATAAGGAACCACCTCAATAACCTCCTCAAATTCCTGAGGTTCTTCAGAGAAATCCAAGAAATCCACTTTCGGAGCTTCAGGTTCTATGGTATGATGCATGCCATAGTTAGAATATGCAAAACTTTTTAAAATATTGACTATACAACTTATCTTCATGATAAAGTTGCAAGCCAACCTAATCTACCCATAAAAGATTAACCCACAAATTAATTTCTTAACTAACCTAACTTAAGCCTTTTCTTTTATTTAGAAAAGCATTATAATTAAATTTCTAATACTAAAACTTAATTCCTATGGATTAATAAGTATTTGCGAAGAATAAAATATTATTCAAAATTTTATAAATTTCATAAAGGTTAAGTATTTATTTAAATACCTTAATAAAGGAACCTAAATAATTACCCAACTTTTTTTATTATCTTTTCCTAGGGTTTAAGAATTTTTTATGCATAAAGGAAAATAAAATACACCTAATAAAGTTGGTTTCACTAAATTTGGATAATTCTATAAATTATAATGAATTAAATATGAAAATAGAATTTAAATCTAATTTCTAAAAGTCTTAAATCAATTTCTTCCTGAAACCCCCTTGGACACCTTCTGTTACTCACCCCCACCTTAACCCATCTCACTGACACGCAAGCGTGGACCTAAGCACAGTGTCCCTGGCCCAAACCGTCGGTTCACCATTGGGTTGAGACGGAAACTCGCCGCCGGCAAGGTCTCCAGCAATGGGGACTACCCAACTAGAGTCGCCTCGACCACGCGCATCTACTGGTGGTGTTATTGGGGTAGGTTGGCTAGCAGTAGAGGTGAACGGCAGAGGACAGCAGTGGAGCCGGCGACGCTAAGGTGCCCGGCGTGAACGGCGCAATGACGGCGACTCTCTGCCCACAGGCTACCTCTAGAGCTATGCCTCGACCTAAAATGCCTAGCGCTCGTCCAAACCAAAGCTCCCCGTAGCCGAAGCAAAGAGCTCGACTACGGTGGCCATGGCGGAGGCGCGCACGCGGTGGCGTAGGAATTCCGGCCAAGCCGGCCATGCTCCAGGCCAACAAGCTAAACTTAAACTATCTACGGCTCACGCGTGAGACACCCATACACTAAGACGGTGACCAAAGCTATGGCAACATAGCGCTCCACAACGGTGGCCTTACTAAAATAGAGAACTTGCCGGACTTGGGGAAGATGACAGCGGGAAGGTGCTGTGGTGGATGGGGCTGAACAACAACTAGTGGGATGGGTTCAGGATGTCAAGGTGGTGGTTCTGGTGGAAGGGAACGACCAGCAGTGGTGGGATGGCGGCGGAACTCGCCAGCGACCAAGGTGCGGTAAAAAGTGAGCGGCGTGGTAACAGGACAAAGATGGCTGGTGGGAGCGGTAATTTATACAAATTTTCACCGCCTCCTTGACGGCCACATCCTGCCCGCTTGCCTGGTTCGCGTCGCACGCCTGCGCCGGCTTGTGGCACAGCAAAACTGCCCTTGCCATAGGCGACAAGCAGCTGCATGGCAGCAGCTCAGCTCTGCACCTCCCCTTTTCTTTCCAATTCCGTGCAAACTTCAAACCAAACTTGCGTCCGATTTCCAAATCAAACATCACAATCTCTTTTAACCAAACTTGTGGAGGATCCTTAGGACTGCATTATATAGATTTGCATTTCTAGCAAAAGATCATTCTATCACTTGAATTGGAGCCCTGAAAATTGGTGCTAAGCACTATCTGTCAGTGTTTACTGAAAGTGCCATTCAGTTTTGTTAGACCCAATTTAAACAACCACTTGTTCCATTTTTGAACTCAAATTTAAATGTTCAAACTAACTTCTCCTTGTCCAAGAACCACTGTCAATTGTTAAGCACATATCATAAATCCCATTTTGCATGTTTTTGTCCAACACCTGCATATAGGAATCTTTACAAAATTTTATCCCAAGTTGGCCATTTATTCCTGATTCAGAGCCCCAATGGTCTGTGCCATTCAGTTTCGACAGTTAACTTGAAAATAGTTCATCTTTCAAAATTTGGACTCCCAGCAAAATTTGAATTCCTTCCTTTCTTTGTCCAACAACATGTCCAATATCTTCGCTGGACATCCAAGTTAACTTGTGTTCCAAAATCTTACTCAGCTTAGATGAAAATTTCTTATGAAATCAATTTCAAAGTTGAATGCTCGTCACTATTTCAGACTTGGCAAATTTTCAGATAGGAATAGTAACTCAAGTCAACCACCTTTAACTATGCATTTGAGATGCCTATGACTTGAATTTTACTTCAAACTTGATTTCTTTGAAGTCTAAATACCTTCAAAGCTTGATTCCACATTTTTGTCAAATTTTTCCGAATTTGAACCTTGAATTTGAATTTTTGGTCATATTGACTTGGCCCATAATACTCTATTTTTAATCCAAATTTTACCATTAACATCTTAGTGACCATTCTTAGGCTTTTAATAATACTGGGTGTTATAGGCGGGTACCTGATTTTGAAATCTGACAACACCTCGCCGACGAAGTACACGGGCCTCTGTACTTTATATACATAGCCTGGTTTTGGTCTTTCAATCACGATCGCCGTGCTGACGATATTGGTAGTCGCAGCATTGTAGAGCAACAAGTCTTCGCTAGGATTTAGCGCCGTGAGGACCGGTGGCTTTGATAGGAAGTCCTTCAATTGTAGCAGCGCTTGATTCGCCTCCTCGGTCCACTAGAATTTGTCTTGCCGCTTGAGTAGTTTGAAGAAGGGTAGTCCCCGTTCTCCAAGTCTTGAGATGAATCTGTTGAGGGCTGCCATGCATCCAGCCAGCTTCTAGACGTCCTTGATGCATGATGAGGTGTGCATATCAGTGATGGCGGAGATCTTCTCGAGGTTAGCTTCAATCCCTCGGTGACTGATAATGAACCCGAGTAGTTTTTCGGATGGTACGTCGAAAACGCACTTGGTTGGGTTTAGCTTCCAACGGAATTTTCGCAAGCTTGCGAAAGTTTCTTCCAAATCCGCAATCAAGTCATCGGGATTTCTGGTCTTCACGACCACGTCATCCACGTACACCTCTACATTACGGTGTAGCTGTTTTTTGAAGTACTCCTGGATTGCCCGTTGATATGTGGCGTCTGCGTTCTTCAACCCGAAGGACATTGTAGTGTAGCAGAAAACTCAGTATGGGGTGATGAATGAAGTTTTTATTTGGTCTTCTTCCTTGAGAGCTATCTGGTGATACCCCGAATAGCAATCGAGGAAGCAGAGCAGGGCGCATCTAGCTGTCAAGTCGATGACTTGATCAATCCTAGGGAGCCCGAAGGGATCCTTTGGACAATGCTTGTTGACGTCTGTGTAGTCGATGCACATCCTCCACTCATTGTTGTTTTTCTTTCGCACCAAGACGGCATTGGCTAGCCACTCTGGATGATAGACTTCTTTTCTAAAGCCCGCCGCGAGTAGTTTGGCCAGCTTCTTTTTTATTGCTTC
The DNA here is from genome assembly GCF_005286985.2 of Setaria viridis. Classification (NCBI taxonomy): domain Eukaryota; kingdom Viridiplantae; phylum Streptophyta; class Magnoliopsida; order Poales; family Poaceae; genus Setaria; species Setaria viridis. The sequence continues at coordinate 26,624,404 of NC_048265.2, read as the reverse complement.
TGTTATTCTTGGGCGAATTGACGTAGGCATTGTCTTTTTGGCGTAGCTTTGGGATCCACATTCAGTGCGTGCTCGATCAACTCCCTGAGCACCCCCAGCATATCTGATGGCTTCCGTGCGAAGATGTCTCAGTTGGCCCGGAGGAAGCTGACGAGCGCGGCTTCCTATTTAGAATCCAGCCCTAAGCCAATCAGGGTTGTCTTAGAGCTGTCATCAGTCTTAAGGTCAATGGCTTTGATGTTGACTTCACTTGTCAACTTAACCTTGGTTGCCCCCGACTTCTTCTCTGAGATCTTGAGTTCTAACGGGAAAGTTTCTTGAGGCGACGAAGACTTGCATCATCGAATTTTGCACTTGAGTAGTCGCTGCTAACTCCACGGCTTCTGTGCCTGCTTGCTCTGCACGCGCCGCATCTTCGGGGCTAGGGGTGGGAGCCCCGCCGCCGCCGATCTTCCGCGGTGGACGACGCCTCCGCCACCGGGAGCCGCTGCCCTAGTGGTGACGAAAACCTGGAACCTCGCCGCCGGCTGGGTGGCGCGCAGGCAGTATGGTAAGGACGCGCGTCTTGCGGGAGGCTCATGGCGAACTCAAGCAGAGGAAGATAGAGGGGAGAAGAGAGAAGAGAGAGGAAGAGTAGGGGAGAAAGAGAAGAGGATGGTACGTGGGTCCATTTACAATGGGTAAAATAGACCATTCATAACATGACCTCATGTTTGTGGAGCTGGAGCATTGCAATCAGCCAAACACGTACATCAACTCCATATTTTTCTGGAGTTGGTGGAATGGAGTTGGTGGAGTGGAGCTGTTTTTTTTTTTTTTGAGGTGAGGTGCTGCCTCCTAAGAACCCGGATGACAAGTTTGAGACTTCATGGACCTAGGTAAGAATCCATGATAAGTTCACGGATCTATGGTGAAATTCACTCAATAGCAAATGACCCATATTGGTTATCATATTACACTTAATTCATTTTCATTTCACATCTTCATTATTGCATAGTCACAATATTTGAAATTAATTCTAACTCATTTATGTTTCCTAATCAGTGATGCTCCCTGGTATATCGCTTCAAGTGTGAGCCAGCACATGACAGGCGATCTGCATCTCCTCACTGACTTTGTCACCGTCCGACCAAGCCATACAGTTCAGACACACACCGGGGCAAGGCTGCAGGTGTGCGGCGAAGGATCAGTGAAGACTGGGCTATTCAACATTCCCAACGTATCCTATGTCCCAGGCCTAAGTGAGAACATCATCTCTGTTAGCCAGCGCACTGACACTGGTTTCACCGTCATATTTGGTGCCGATGGCTTCACTGTTGAGAAGCGTGCTGATGAAACAAAGGTTGGCTCTGGCTCTTATGGTGGGAATCAACTCTTTCACCTGGATTCTCTCGTGATCCCCATCAGCAAGTGACAGAGTCTTGCAATGAACTTGTTCTTGTGAACTTCGGCAAATCTAAAGGGGGTGATACCGTTAGCCTCGTTGCCTTGTCGGTAGGTGTTTCTATATCTGAAAACAGTAAACATACGCTGTATGTTATTAAGGCTGGGATGTTCCTGCAGGATGATTTTATGAATGGACGAAACCCGAAAATTTTGATGCAAATAACTGTTTGATTTGCGTGATGGTGCTTTTGAAGCTGAATGCTTTACCTTCATGCGAGTTAGTTAGGAGGTGTTTGGATACTAGGTGCTAAACTTTATCAGTGTCACATCGGATGTTCGGATACTAATTAGAGGACTAAACATGAGCTAATTATAAAACTAATTGCAGAATCCTTGTGCTAATTCGCGAGACGAATCTATTAAGCCTAATTAATCCATCATTAGCAAATGGTTATTGTAGCACCACATTATCAAATCATGGACTAATTAGGCTTAATAGATTCGTCTCGCGAATTAGATTCTATCTGTGCAATTAGTTTTGTAATAGTCTATATTTAATACTCTTAATTAGTATCCAAACATCCAATGTGACACGTGCTAAATTTTAGCAGGGATATCCAAACACCCCTTAATATCATGAAAGTGTTTAAAAGTGATTAATTTACCTGTCTCAGATTTTTTTTTTGCTATGCAAGATGCAAAACATATTCTTGTTTGTTTTGCTTGTTGGTGCTGTAAACTTATTGACATGTTGATGAATGGCACGATGTGCTTTTGGGAAGCACATATGCTGCATGCAGATGGACTGATGGAGTAAAGGGTTTTGGTGCTCAATTCTGTCCTAGTTTCCTAAAATTGTCAGTTTTGGTGCCCAAAGTTCAAAAATGTTTCTTGTAAACTGTAGGTCTTGATTAGTATATAGTTTGGAAACAGTGCACTTAACTGTCCTCTATATAGCGATCATTTTACCTTTGAATTGGGGGAGGCTGAGCAAAGTTAGCGGAGGATTTGTTTGAACAAAGATTTGGCCATGACCCGGAAACCTTTTCTGGACCAACCCATGACTTCACTAGGACTAGATTGTTACCTGCTTAACACTTGGAGCATTGGAGACATTCAGGTGTGTACAAAAACATTGCATGCATGATGGATCTCATAGCCACATATGGAATCGCACTCATCTTTTCTTACTCGTCAGGGTGCTGAGAAAGGACAATTACTTTTGCTAAGACTAATGCCATGTGACACTAGCAAGAAATCTTTCATGTGATTCTGCTTATTGGACCATTTCAATTCCTTGTCAATGTATGTACTTTGGCTTAATTATCCAATTAGTCTTTTCAATCTATACATATCCATTGATATTTGTGCCCAAAATGTAAGCGGTTTTTACAGAATCCCGCTCCTGTGTCATAGGACTTGTAGCTCGGCAGTACCAGGTAGGTTTGTTTATATCCATCCTTTTTCGAGTGTTTTTCCGAGTGTCTTCTTTGAATAGTTATAGCGGCCCATAGACCCTGGAACAAAAGGGGTAATCTCGTAGTTCTTGATATGTAAATATGTTATTGTGAAACTTTTTCTCAAAAAGACAAACATTAGAAAATTATTTCCTATCAACAATATATCTTCTACTATAAGTCTCACTAGCATTGAAAACACAAGGCCTCCACTTCGTCTTTATGATGAAGCCAAACCCTTTGACTATTTTATGTTTTCTTTAATCTATATGTGAACTTCTAAAATTTTTTCAGATGAATAAAACTTATGAATTCAAATAGTAAATCATTTCTCTTTGAAAAACTGTTTGGGAACCTAGAAGTATGCAGCCACGCAGGCCAAATCCGAGAGTCAAGTACTACTTGTAGTTACTAGATTTCTTTCATTATATCTCCTATCATTCTCGCCACAACCTCCCCACGTCGCCCCCTGCTTCAGCGACTTGGGAGGTGATCGGAACTGTAGCCACCGTCTCCCACCCCATCCCCCTCCCTTCCCCTTGCCGTCACTAGAGGGGGCTATCGGAAGTCCGTGCGGCCACCCAAGACGGCGGCGGGGGGCATCTTGTTCGATGTGGTCGCTCACACTCGTCTTGAGCGGGGACGGTGTGTAGCGGCCATGGCGACCCGGCACGGTGCGAGAGGCCGCATGGTGGTGGCGGTCCTGGCACGGGGTGCGAAGTGGCCTGACGCGGCGAGAGGGGCCGCACGACGGCAGTAGCCTGGACATGGGGCACGGAGGCGACCTGGCGTGGCGCGAGGTGGCGACGCTATGGTGGCCTGGTGAGGGATGTGGAGGCAGGGCAGCGGCAGCAGGTGCGGCGTGAGGTGGCCAAGCGGCGAGGGCTGGGAGGAGTGGGCCACGTGCAGCGTGGCTCAGCTCTGCTGCGGCAGATCAATGGCACCGCCGGGCATAGTGGTAGCTACAGCGGCGGTGGCCCGAGGGAGGCAGATCTGGAGCCCTACAGACCGTATCCGACGCTCCCGGGGCCTGATCTGCAAGGAGCCCTGACAGCGGGTGTGGGCGGCCGTGCGCGTGAGGAGCGGCCGTATGTCTATGCGGTGGCGAGGAGGCCGGGTCTCTAAAGGTATGGTAGTATGGAGACCACGTGGGTAAGCCACGACGGCGTGTTCAGGATCTGCGAGAAATTGCAGCGGTGAGGCCAGTGGCAGACAGATGGCATGGGGTGTCCACATTTGTCGACAATGGAGGCAACTTGAGCTGCGGGTGCAACATGGACGCCTGCAGCACACGCAATGCTATTGCCTGTTGCGGGCTCTATGGGGACACCCGTGGTGCCAGCGGCGGCGCTTGGTGATGATGGGGATGCCCATGGTGCGTCACTGGCGGTTGATGTCTCTGACTATGCTGGCACCATGAGGGTGAATTCTTCCAGGTGAAAACCCTGTCCTTCCGGGACGCGACGATGGCGCTTTGCATCCAGTCCCTTCTTGAAGTTATCATCTTGGGAAGTTCCTCCTCAGCTGGGCAGTTCAATGAGGGTGGACACCAAGTTGTGCACTCGAGGTGCGGACGTCTGTGGTGGTGGATGGCGGCCAAACCGAAGGTGTTGGCGCAGCGATTGGAGGGCATGCATTCTGCTTAGCAGTTGCAGGCGATGGTTTGGTGGGCCGTGCGCCGATTGTGACCACGAGGTTGGCAAAGAGGCCAGCGTGGATGAAGGTGGCCAGCAGAAGTGCATCACCAAGGAGACCTACACAGTGTGGCGATGGGTGGTCCTGCATAGCAAGGGTCGTTTGGCGCGAGGAGGCCTTTTGATGGTCCCGTAGGACACCTATTATCATACTTCGATAACACAATTGGGTGGCCGGGAGCTTGAGTGCATGTGGCTGGGTGTGGATGGATGTGGTCGGCATGATGACGGCCAATGGCGGTTCATGCACCAGCTTGCAGCAGAATATAGTGGCTATCTCTGCATAGCAGGGTCTAGTTTGGTATAGGACAACATCATGTGATGGTGCAAGCGGATCTGATGAAGTGGCCGCCACATGGCTTGCGGCGGCCTGCGGCGGCTAGTCCTACTTGGTAGGGCTGGCTTGGTGTGGGACATCGTCAGCAACGATGGCGCGAGCGGTGATTTTGCTTTGTCGACTTGATGACTTTGTCGACCGGGTGCAATGTGGCAACTAGCTGGGTGATCTTGCAGATATGTGGTGTTTCCTGCCGTGAGTTTGATGCTCCAATCCAACCAATCAGTTATCGCGGCTTAGTTGAGTGGTCGTGTATCCAACTGGCTGAGTGTTGTTGTTATTTTTTTCTTTTCTTTTCCTAAATTTGGTCTCCACGCCTATTGCCTTGTATTTTTCTGCTATATCCATAGGAACTCGCACTATAATGTGCGGTTCATTAAAAAAAATTCTTTCATCACCAATATGTTTTCTTGTCCAAAATATTTTGTATTCCTAGCCAGTATTATCTTAATAATGATTTTTGCATGTGTGCATATCACTACTGTAACTCCTCTTAGCTTTTTCTTTCTTTCGAAAAGTGCCCTTTATGGTCAGATGACAGTCAAGATACTTAAACTTTTACACACAATATATATTATCGAAATATTTCAATGAATCTTTTTAAGATGGAAAGCAAGATTCAGCGTGTTGCTTGTTATTTCCCCCGGCCGGTTAATGAGCAACAATGAGTAAGCTTCTTCCGTAATCTTGTCGATGTATAAGCTCGAATTACATACATTGTTTACACTTGACACTTGAGCCACGGTTCAGCGATTGCGCCAAGCACCAGCTATGCCTGAACGTTTCGCGACGGTAGACGGGTAGAGTGACAGCGCCAGATAGGATGTATGGGCGTGGACCACTGGACCTGCTGCACCGCCGTCGCCTCGTCGTTAGCCATTGCCATCAGACTTGCTGCTTCCTTCGCGACGAAGGCTGCAGCCTCCATCTTCTCCAGCAGTATCCTGTCCTGATTGTACAGGGAGCCGGGCCGGAGGATTCAGGCCTGGTTGCTTATTTTTAAACATCCGCTCACATCGAATGTTTAGATACTAATTAGAAGTATTAAATGTAGATTATTTACAAAATCCATTACATAAGTGGAGGCTAAACGGCGAGATGAATCTATTAAGCCTAATTAGTCCATGATTTGACAATGTGTTGCTACAGTAAACATTTGCTAATGATGGATTAATTAGACTTAATAGGTTCGTCTCGCTGTTTAGCCACTACTTATGTAATAGATTTTGTAAATAGCCTACGTTTAATACTCCTAATTATCAAACATTCGATGTGACGGGTGCTTATAAAAATATTTTTAAGCAGACCAACCAAACCAGGCCTCAATAATAACCGCCGCCTGCTGTCTCCTGTCCTGATTGTCCTCCCCTCCCGCAACCAACCACAATCCGTCGATCCATCATCCATGGGCGCGGAGCCGGAGCGCGACGGCGAGGAGCAGCGCCGCCCCCTCCTCTCCTCCACCTCCTCATCCTCTCCGGCAGGTGGGTTTTTCCGCCCCCATTCGCCGCCGCCGTCGTTGATGCGTCTCGCCTCATCTCATTTCATCCCGTGTTTATCACCTCTGCAGCATCGGCGGCGGAGCAGCACCAGCAGCAGTACCAGTTCCTGGGCCGGAGCAGCTCCTCGGTACTCCGCGGCGGCGGCCTGGCCTGGGGAGGACCCGAGGTCAGCGCCGATGAGGTCAGGTCCGCCGCCTCCTTCTCCCCCGCCGCTGGCTTCTACCCGCCGCCGCAGGCCCTGGCGGCCCACGGTGACAACCTCTACCCCTACCCGCCGTCCATCCACAGCGCCGTGCTCTCCCCGTCTCCGTCTCACGCCCCCTCGTCCCCGCATCCGAATGGTAAGTCATCCCCGGTTCTCTGCTCTCCCACGCCACTTGATCGTCCTACCTTTGTTCTGAGTTTTCGACAATCGGAGTTGGGGTTCGACTGTTTGTGTTGGATTGCAAATACAGAGGGGCTGGCGATTGTTCCTCAAGGGCCGTACCCGTATGGTGGTAGTTACCAGCCTTCGGAGAGCGTCGCGAGGTGAGCATTTTCAGTCAAAACTTCCTGCTCTTATATGTTCTTGCTGCCTTACTAGGGTGTAATCAGAGCATAGCTCACTAGCTGCCATGCCATAATTGAGGGTGCTTAACTTGAATTTCGTATTTTTCGTAATTGATACAATGATCAAATATAGCTTTTATCCTCGTATCATTTTTCGTTAGGTGTTTGATGTAACTGCATTCCCATGAACTGACTCTTCAAACAAAGATTTTTGTACGAATGATAAAGAGAGACAATACTTGTGCTATTAGTATTTCAAATGGAGCCATCTGAATGCTGGCTTGATAGCTATTATTGTAGGCAAATTCATCTAGTGGCAGATACTTATCCCATGAACCACCGAAGGTTAGAACACAGGCTCTCAACATGTCTTCTATAATCTGATTTACTCTTTCTGTTCGCCCTCCAGTTTGTGGATGATAGGCTACACAGAAATCTAAGTCAGCCCCCATTGCCATATTGTAGACTTTCCCAAAATTTGGCGACAAAAAATGATCCCCTATCTGACACAGTCTTTTAGGTACTCCATGTAATGTAACTATTCTCTCCAATACATGTTAGCAAGTTTATTATAGGAGCACTTTTTTGTGGTTGGTATAAAATGAGCAACCTTTGTAAAGCGATCAATTACCACCCAGATCTTGTCCATCCCTTTTTGAGTCCTTGGTAGTCCAAACAATAAAATCCATTCCTATATCTTCCCACTTCCATTCCCCTATCTGGTGCTTGATGTTCTATTTTGACCTTCTTGCAAATATCACATTTGGCTACATACTATGCAATATCTTTCTTCATACCATTCCACCAGTAACTACCCTTCATGACTATACATCTTGGTGCTCCCTGGATGTATTAGTATAAGGAGTATCCTGAGCTTCCCTTAAGAGTTAAGATTATTTGCGAAATTTCAGTTTGTGCAGGCACACACAATCTATTATGCAACCATAAAACACCTTGTTTGTTGACCTTGAATTCTGATGGTTGTCCTGCCTTGATTCTCCTTATCTCTTCTATGATAAATGGATCTTTCTTCTGCCCTTCTTGAATCCTGGATTGTAGGTTAAGCTGTATCGTTAGTGCAGAAAGTTGCCCATCTTAGGCCTTGTAATCAACTCTAGTCGTGATCGAACACATCCAGCATTAACTTACTTGCAAAATACAATGTTGGGGCTGATCCACTTGTGTTTTTCCTGCTAAGAGTATCAACAACCACATTTGCTTTGCCTGGATGATAGTTAATATTGAGCTCATAGTCTCTGATGAGTTGTAGCCATCTTCTTTGCCTCATATTTAGTTCTTTCTGAGTAAAAATGCATTTGAAACTCTTATGGTCAGATACAGCTCACATTTAGACCCATACAAGTAATGCCTCCATATCTTGAGTGCAAAAACAATAGCTGCCAACTCTAAATCATGGGTAAGTTTGCTTCATGAGGTTTTAATTGTCTAGAAGCATAAGCTATTACCCTGCCATTTTGCATCAATTGCTATAAATCCTGATTACTATACACCAAAGCCACTATAACCAGAATTATTTGAATCACTGGCAATTTCAGATTTTGTAGTTGAAGCCTTACTTTAACAAGACATCCCATAAGTAACTAGCTAAAACATGCACCAGCAATCAAATAGATGACAAAAGCCAAAAGGTCAATTTTTTTTATAAATTTGAAATGAATTTTAAAATATTGACTTAAATTAACTGATAATACACTTGTTGCAGCTGCACTCCTAATAAATTTTAGTAAGCAGCAACTAGTGACCGGAATCAAAATGATTTGGTGCTTATGGTTCCGAAGAATTTACATTATCAGTTGCCTGGAATATTGGTCTGGTTAATGGAGTGCCTAAAGGCTAAAACAGTTAAATGATGTCAAGAACAAGGGTTACCAGTTTTGCAATTAGCTTAAATAGATTAAATAATTACCCATCTTTTTCCAAAGAAGTGTACTTTTGCTGCCCTGATCATGGCTTTCCCTGTTGGCATGTCTATGTTTGCATTGCTGTTGTTCAATCCTGATAATGGAATGGTTGGCCGTACTGGCAGGGATGTACTGGATGAGGTGGAGATCCGACAGCTGCTCATTGATCATGTTGGGCATCGATGCTGTTGGGGAAGTTGTCCTGCCCGCACATGGAAAATTACCTCCGTAGAGGACTGCAATGTTTATGTTGGGACTCTTGAAACCTTCATTGAGGAAAGAGACATAGTACCAAGAAAAGAACCCTGTGAAAGTGGGAAAATAGATGGAAGGGACAAGGGTCCTGTCCTTGGAGTGTGGGAGCTAGATTTGAGGTCTGAGTTTCCTCTACTTTTTGTACCAGAGAAAGAAGTGATGGTCAAGATTCCTCATTCAGAAGTCATTGAAAAATGCTCAGGTATGATGTTTATTTTGCTTTCAATGCCCTTTGATTTTCTAAAGATGGTCACCTTGATGTTTGTACTCCAAAAGATTTAATATAGCATTCATGTAGTAACTTAATTGCTTATTAGCATATGTAGGTTCATAGCCTTAATTACCGCATTTTGAATGCTCATATGATGGCAGTTCCTTCTGTTTTTACAGGAACTATTGTAATACTTCTCTTTATGTGCTTTGTCTGTGTGTTTAAGCATAAGTTTAGTCTCGATTTTTTCTAATATCTTGAAAATAAAAAAAAAGTGTATCTGCTGTATTTTTTTCTTTTTTTTCTGTAGTTTGTTTTTTTTTTCAAAGTCAGTGGGGGAAGCCCCTACCTATTTTTTTTTTATTCCAGACCCGTTTAAAACGCTCCCACGGGGAGTTGAACCCGGGCCTGGATGCTACTCAGGTGCTCTGACCACTAGGCTAGAGGCCCTTTCGCTTGTCTGTAGTTTGTTAATTCCATATCTCAACAAGTTGAGTTTAGTTTTGGAATTTATATGCATGTATGTCTCCCCCCTCCCCTCTACTTGTGGGTTTTGTTTTCAGAATTTTTCAAAGTTTTAGATATGATATTTTTTTTGAGGTGAGGTGGGGTTTCGCAGTTTCCTCAAGGGTGGTTTGCATTGAATATTTTCCTTGTAAGGAAACACCTTATATTCTGTACTCCCCACATGCAAGTTACAGTAACTACAGTTTATCACCAACATGGGCCCGTGTGGCCATAACCTTATTACACGTGAACTTTAGCAATTTTCTTCTTTCATAACATCGGTTGCTTTGTGGTTACACCTGTTTTAATTTAACATGGTACTGCTGTAATTAACTAATTATTTCATATTGTCCTTAACATTTTTTAAAAGCTTTTAGTTGTTGTATAATTGTTCTTTTTATCCTGACAGATTGTGAGGGTCGTGGAGAGAAACCCTGTCCTACTTGCAATGCTGGTCAGGAGCACGGGTTTTACAAAGCAAATCAGATGACCCGCTGTGGTGCATGTCATGGCAGAGGTTTACTCGCTCACCAAGATGGATCGGATACAGTGTTAGTTGTTCTACTTCCTTTGCTTAAGATCTGAAGTTTGTAGTTCACCTCAGTCCTGGAATACAGATCTCCTTGATGGAATACAGATCTCTTATAAAAGATTGAATTATTAATGCGGTATTGTTGCTTCTATGTTTTGGTCCAGTAACCTTTTGAAGTTTGTTAACTTATCTTTATTTAGTCATTTATATTGAGTATACATATGGAAAACAACCTGATATTACAATAGACTCTTGTCACGAACTAATTTTTATTGTTGTTATTATTATTATTATTATTATTATTATTATTATTTCACCTCAGTTACATAAACAATACCACCTTATGTCACAGATATTTATTATGCTTGTGTATCCTTTTTTTGTCACAGATGTGGAATGTGCAATGGTAAAGGGATGTTGCCTTGTATAGCATGTGGATCGCGTGGCTTGGTGACATGCAACACATGTACAGGATATGGCTCCCTTCTTGCCCAGAGCATTGCTCATGTTCGATGGTAATCTTGAATCCATTTTTCTGAAGTCTTTATATTGGTTTGAATGTGTAAATTGATGCCTTGTTTGGTAAGTTCCAAGAGTATGTTACTATACTGCTTTAATTGTGAAAACCATTCTTATCCGTTTAATAAATAATAATCCTAAAAACATCTGGATTAGCAGATATGCTGCTGAGCAGTTAAAAACTTGAAGTTGCAGATCTTGTTAGCTGACACTTTCTTTGTGAATTCAGCTTAACATGTCATGTTGTGTAGTGTTACATCATAGAAAATAAATTATTGATACTCATTTATGTTGAGGCAACCAATTTGTTAGTATGCCCATGCTCTATATCAAGAGGTAACTGCAGAAACATGCATGTGCACAACCAGGGAGTTCAGTTAGAGATTACTAGTTGCCACTCCAGTTGTCTCCTAGCAGGGATTGGCCTTTTGTATACTTGTTTTGTCTAATGATTTTAAGAAACCACATCCCACAGATGTTAGCAATTACCTGATATATTGATCCAACTTGCATTCTTGCAACTATTCTGTTTCCAGGAAGACACTGTCATCTAGAAAAGTTAGCGCAACTAGAGGGGCCGCCTCGGTCCCTGAAGAAGTATTCCACAGAGCCAAAGGGGTGCAACTATGCAACATACAGGCATATCAGTGCACTCCTGCTTTCTTTGCTGATTCATACCCACTTAACCAATTCTCCTCAGAAGTCATCGCCAGCCGGCTGCCAGTTCCACCATCCGCGAGGGTCATTTCTGAGAGACACATCATTTCAGTTGTGCCTGTAACCCGTGTTACCATGGCCCATCGCAAGCAGTCCTTTAGCTTATATGTCGTCGGCTACAGCAGGGATGTGTTCATAAGGGACTATCCTTCCAAATTCTGCTGGGGCCTCTGCTGTTGCTTCGAGTGGCTGGGGAAATAGTTGTTTTTCCTGGTATGAATGAATGTCTCCTTTCAGTGTGCAGTATCACAGCACAGAAGTGGGTTGTGTTAAAATAAGCATTGCCAATTGTTGTGTTTTCTATCACGGAAACTATCTCTACGTATTAAGACACTGTATATTGGATCTCTGGGGCATGTACAAGTACAACATCATTGTACATATTGTTCGGTGAATAAAATGGTCATGTCTGGCCATCTCAAATGTGATGTACAGTTGTTCTGGGACGGTTTTGCCGTTCTTGTAATCGTGGTCCTTTATTCCACCTATTAGCGGATTATATGTTTGTTGCACAGTTTTAACTGGTAAAATACATATATTGTCGTTGAAAACATGCTTGGCTGCTGGAAATAGTGCTGCTGCGATTCTTAGGAATAAGGTTCTTTATATGAATGGAGTACAATTGTACAGGTCAAAGAGACTCCCTATCATTTCTGACTCCTGCAAAGGTAATTTAAAGCTTGCACGCTTATGTTGGAAAGTTGAATCTCCGTATCATTTTCGATTCTCCAAGACGAATGTAAGAGTGGCAACATCATTCATCTACGCAAACGATTCATACATGGCCTGAACAAACTAAATGACTTAAACAAAAGAATGAAAAAGGCTACATGACCTGAACAAAGGAAAATGATGAATCATATAAAAAATTGGCAAGCGTACAGCTTGTAATGAGACCCTGATTAGCGTACAAAGAACTTCAGTTCCTTCTATTTCAGCGTGTAGTCGTCTCCTGATACCTTAAGGTTTCTTTTAAGACATATAAGCATAGCTTGCTTGGTTGAAGTTCTTTTTAAGGCACCGTGGCACTAATCCTTCATGGGTCACCCTTGATCCTCGCTACCGTGGCTGACAGTGCCCTGGCGCCATCGTAAACATCTTTTAAGCTCGTGATTTATACTGGACTCAGAAAACCCCTGGCATAACCATAGAACTCGAAGGAGATCATGCGAGCCGCCATTGATTGAGATTGTTCGATTCAGAGGGGATTGAAAAGAATTGGAGGGGATTATCCCCTTGGAGAGGGAGTTAGCTGAAAAGGAGTTTCACAATTTCTAATCACAAAAAAAGGAAGCATGTGAAAGAAAAATACACAAAAGGATATAAATAAAAAAATAAATTTAGAAAAGAATTACATTAAAAGATATATACAAAAATGTAGCTTTCTTCATGGAATTTGCAACTTCACAGATTTTTTTATAAGGAACTATACAGTTTCAACGCCTCCATTCTGTTTCCATTCTCCTGAAAACTGTCTTTTTATTCTCGATCTTGCCATTTCCAATTCTCCCCCTCCTGGCATCACCGTTGCAACAATCTTGCACGCCGGGTAGGTGTTGTCCATTTCAATTCCTCCGAACACGATCAAGAATCCGTTGCAGCCCTGCACCGAAGGAATGAGCAGGCTCGCCGCCGGGGATCCGCACCCAAGGACGACGAGGAAACCATCGTCAGGCTTCACGTCGGCCGCGGCCCGTCTCCTCCTGCGCCACGGCGGCGGGAGGGAGGTGGCCAACGGCGAGAGCATCGAGTTCTTCTCTGCCCTGCGCAAGTGCCTGCCCGATCCTCAAATCTCCGGTCAAAACGGTGAGATCATCAATTGTATATTGCTCTTACCATCTTCCGGTAGCCTGATTGGTGTGCTCAAAGAAAATGGAATTTTGCAATGATAAATGTAGCTGCGCAAGGAACGGCCCAACCGGCTGACGGGAAGGGAAAGGCGAGGCGGGGAGGCAGCGGCGGCAGCGCCGACGACGTGCTGTCCCTGACCTCGGGGATCGGGAAGCATGACTACGATTGGTATGGAACTGTGGATGGATTAATTGACACAAATTGTGACGAGAAGCCATAGAAATGTAGTTGTGCCTTCATTCTTACATGTTCAATTGCATCGATAGGCTCCTGACTCCTCCGGGAACGCCTCTCTGGTCACCGGCGACGAGTACCTCAGGCGACCATCAGGTCTCCTCCGCGGTGCCGAGACGGCTAGCAAAGGCTGGATCGGCATCATACGGGAAAAGTAATTCACGGGTCTGCATTGTTCTTCTGTGATCAATGATTGTCAATTTGTAATATAGCTAATTTTTTTCTAGATCAGTTCACAAGAGATAAGGTCCTCCGTGTGTTCGTAATTTTGCCATTGATTCAGGTAAGCCCGACGGGCATCGGCGAGAAGGAGACCCCGAAGGCGTCGAGGTTGTCCAACTGCAGCTCCGCGACCTCCGTCAACAACGCCGTGCCGTCGTCCGGTCGCCCGTTGCGCATCCGGATATCGTCGGCGTCGTCGATCAACACCGCAAGCAATGCGTCTGTGAGCTCCACGCCGCTGTGGTCCGGGGGGTCGAGCCCCCGCACTCCGGGCACGGCGGGGAGCCCGGCGGCGGCGACCGCGATCGCCCAGACCCGTCGCCGCGACAAACCACGGCTGGCCACAAGCTACGTCGTGGTCCAATCCATGGCGCCGGCGTCCAAGCCCAAATCTGGGGCCCCGTCGCCGACGTGCACCCGAGCACGTCCTGCGCCGGGCGTCTCGAGCCCGAGGTCAACCGCCTCCACGTCTTCTCGGCAGCCGTCACTGACCAGACGTGCCGACGTCGCCACGGCACGTTCGAGGCTGGCAAGCCAGAGCGGCGGCACCGGGTCAACGCCGCAGCCGCGTGATGCGCACCAAACCAGCAGGGGCCGCGCATCCGGCGTGGCATCGTCCAGAAATGGTGTCAGGTCGTCGCGGCAGGTGACGGTGGCCGTGGAGCAAGGCGGCGTGGCAGCGGCAACGCCGGCGAGCACGACGACACAGAGGTGGCGGCGGTCCCTGGCCCCGGCGATCGCCGCCGCTCGGAACGTGCGGAGGGGGAACGCGTTGGACAATGGTTCACCAGTATACAGCGCCGGCCAAAAGATCAACGACGACAAGGCAAGGCCTCATCGTACCGCCGCCGCAGCCTCCATGGGCAGTGGACTCACGAGGACTGGCTCACGGAAGTCTGCAAACACCGCCATTGTCAAACGCGCGGTGAACGAGAACGAAGACTGCCGACGGCGGCAGGACGCCAGGCACGGTGGTGCCGGCGGTGCTCCCGACCACCGGAAACCGGCGCTTCTCCAGGGGACAAGGCGCTCGGTGACGACAAGGAGCCGTCTCGGCCTCGTGGCCGCCGCGACCTCCAAGAGCGGCTGGATCGCCAGTGGTCATCAGCATGAAGCCCCGGGAGCAGCCGTGGCGAAGGTCGCCGGGGTGGTCGCGTTCCCGAGCATGCGGTACGACGCCATGCTGCTCCGTGAGGACCCCAAGAACCTGACGTGGCTGCGCGGCTGCGATGAAGAAGGTGACGGCGGCAGCGTAGGTGGGATAGATTTGGTCGACAGCTCGCTTGAGCTGTTTGACGTGGCGACTGGTTTGAGCAGGACGGCGGTGAGGATTTGAATGAATTTGGCGCCAATTCATGTGGGGGCAATCTGTTTATGTAAATCTACTACATATGTTGTAGTCTTTCAGCACATGAGGGTATAATATACAGCGTGTTTGGTTAGCGGAGTGCCCCCATCTGGAACCAGTTGATCCAGCATGGCATCATTCCTTGCATGATTGGATGGTCCTTTGCTATGTTTGGTTAGTAGAATAGAGTGAATAGAGTGAACCGATGCTTTGTTTGGTTTGAGAAATGATGCACCAGTTTTGTAAATCAACATACAAGATAGAAAAAACCCACTCAAGTAGATCTGAAACTACGTCACATTCTGCTACAAGTTAGGTTTCACATCCGTCTCAGATACATCAAACAGCTTTTGGATGACTAGTTCAATTTTCAGAATGACTCATCCACCATCCGTGTTCCAATAAATAACAAGTTCAATGTTCAGAGAGAAGTATCAGGCTCAAAGAAAGTCCTTGACATACCTAGAACCCCACACCATCTCGTGTTCTTACCAGGGGGGATTCGCTCGATTGACAGATGATTGCAGGAGAGGACGTGGTAGTGTATGAAGAAGAGCTGAGGAAACCGGAATTAGGTTCGGGGCTATTTTTTTAGACTCTAAGTGCAGTATTATGTGTTATCTTATTGTTGAAAAGATTGGAAATGGGCTGCTGTGGGAGTTCGTATGGGCCTCAACCCAACTACGAACACAAGCAAAACTAATCTAAGAAAAACACAAGCAAAACTGTACTTGCGGGTCCAATGGGCTCAATTCCAGGGGGGGACAGTTGTGGTCGTCACCTTTTCATCCAAACTGTTGTTGTGCCGTTGTGCGTAAAACCGGTCCAAGTCATTTCCCTTTCTCTTCGTGGAGGATTCTAGCAGAAATCAGAGCATGCGTAAAAGGATCTCGTTTAGGGGCACAATGCCGGATTCTTATTGCAGCACACGAGTTAATTAGCACAATCAGCTAGGAGAACAACTCGATCATACAGCTGTCTGGTTGAGGCAAATAAAACTAATTCTTCTCCACAACAGGATGGCTCGATCAAACGATCACGACACACAGGTCAACGGCCATTGCACAAAACAACACTGGTGGGCAACTTGGAATCACTATTGACGCAAAAATGACGTGCGGTGGATACACACGTCCTACTACGTATGCAGCTGGAGCTGGCCAAAGATTTTCTAGTGACTTGTGCGTGTCTTTGTCTAGGTTCCATCCTCTTGGTTCTTGCTTCGCGCCTAGCTTAGCTACAAGTCAATGGCTTTTCCACTATCTTATATTTGTTTCGACGGCCGAATAAGCAAGTTGAGGTTATTCTATTGTTTGCCCTTAATCCCTCTTTCAGGCCTGAAAATTTTTCTATTGGGTGAGGTCGCTGTAACACCCAGACAGAGATCTTGACGGCTGACTGGCTCAAGCACACCATGGCTTTGCTTGCCATTGTTTTCTAAATCCAAGGGAAAAAGAATGGCAACTAGCCAGCCATTGTTTTGGGTGCTTCCTGTCTTCTTTGATTTTGTTTAGCTCTGGTGCTTGGAATGTTCGTCTGTTGACATGGACTGGTCTGATTTATTCCTCCCTTGCACAATTGTTTCAAGGGTCCTACTCCTACCATGTAGGCATCTGCGACAAGGCCAGTACTTTGGCCTTTCGAGTTTCAACTCATACTGAAAACAAGAGCAAGGCGTGGTGCTATGCCTAAACAGTGTTTGGAAAGCTTGACAATAGCTACTTTTTGTTGGCAACATTTGTGTTTTATCGTAATTTATAAATTGATTACCAAGGTTGAATAAAATCTAAGACAGAATCTGTTTCAAAGTTTTGTTGAAGTTGCCAATCATATATATTCACAATTCATATATCCACACGGCTGGAAATTGAAGAGCAAATTATCTGCTGGGATTCCAGCCAGCCGGTATGTTGGCATCAGAAAGCGATAGGCCCCTAGAAAGCGATGGAAAATGGCTCCAACCACCGCTAAGAACAGACAAAACGGAAGCAACGTTGCAAGGAAGGAGCGGGGAAAAAAAGAATCGTGCAACAGAGCAGGCACGTGGAACCCAGAAAGTCCAGGCACGGGGCCCAACGGCCCGTCACGCCACGCCCCACTCGGTGCAGTGCAGGTGTCGCTGCGGGCCCACGTGGCGGGGCAGGCACCGATCCACGGATACGGCTACGGATGCTCGCTTCGCTTGCTTCAACAGCACTCCCATCCCTCTCTCGCGGTCTTTCGAGTTTCGACGCGGCGCATCTTTGCTGAGGTGGCGTCGCTTATCCAATCACAGAGTGGGTACTGGTTAAGCGTACGGATTGTTTGTAATTTTGTCAAAGTTGCGAAGGACGTTACGTTGTGAGAAAAACTGACGAGGTTTTTAGACGCTGGGGTGTTTGATGCACCGGACTAAACTTTAGCATCTGTCACATCGAATATTTGATACTAATTAGAAGTATTAAATATAGTCTAATTATAAAATTAATTGCACAGATGGAGTCTAATTCGCGAGGTGAATCTATTAAGACTAATTAATCCATCATTAGCAAGTGGTTACTGTAGCACTACATTAGCTCATATTTAGTCCTTCTAATTAGCATCCGAACTGCTAAAGTTTAGCACCTCGTATCAAACAGCCCATTACTAGTGAAACATCGTAAAAATATCGCATGGAAATATCTAGTTTTAAAATCTCATGTGCCCTCTCCGTTTCAAATTGTAGATCATTTTAGGTTTTTAATATGTTTAGATGTATAATAAAATCTATAAACGAGTTACAATTTGGAACGGAGGGAGTACTAGAGATCAATTAGTCGCACAATCTAAAATGATCTTCTACTTCAGTTTAAAACTTTGGTTATCTTTGTCTCTCCTAAATCCATGTCATGTCCTTATAAAAAAAAAATCCATGTCATGTGAGTACTCCAAGTCCCCGTGAAATAATGGCTAATATGAAGCCAATTTATCCATCATGGCTCTAGGGATTTGGTCACCGCAAATAATAATAATGTTGTCTTGTTATGATGGGTTTTTTATAAGAGCTATGATGGGTTAAGGTGGAATAATGCATCTGCACGTGACTTTCTTCATCTCTAATACTCTCCTCTTCCCAAGTCGTTTTAAATTTTTATATTTATAAATATTATTATGCATCTAGATATAGTGTATATCTAGACGCATAGTAATATCTATAAACCTAAAAAGTCAAATCGACCTGACCGTACGTGCCAAGTGGCAAGTGCAATGTGCCATTAGAGACTTGAGGCCAAATGCCATAGAAAAATCCCCCCGTCATTGGCAATCTCCAGTAGCATATTTGTCACTTCTACCTCTTGTCTCACGCATGCATGTAGTTACTGTTCTACCAAATCTATTTCCATCCGCTTTGGAGCCTAACCGTGATTTAATTATCATCAAGACATATCCAAAAGAGAACGCAGGTGCATCGTGATCACTGCTTTTAGCCCATAATGACATCTTAGTCGTCTTTGACATGGGCTCCAAATCGGCACTTGAAACCGACTTAATTATATAACTATAAGCTCAAGGTTATTAGTACCAGACGACAGGAGGCTAGCTAGTCGTTGGCTTCACCTGCGCCACACGTACATGGACGGCGGCGGCGCTTCCGTCGCCTCCCCTCCCCTCTTCCCAAGCGGCGATCCCCAACTTGTCCACCTCGACGTCCGGATCCAACGGCGTCGCCGTTACAATTAAGAATCCAACGACGTCCCTTGTCACCATCGCCGGCGTCACTTGCAGCTCCACGCGGCGGCGCACGAAAGCTTCGCAGCGCAGCTCGTCGTTTCTGGCTTTCTGCCAACCCGCACCGCAATTAGGAACCGGGCATGCTAGTTGAGGTGATCTTGAATATTGATCATCTTAAAATGACGGGGCTACCCCTTCCAGCTAGCCTTTCCCCTGCCATGTTCAGTTTTGCAGTTTCGGACCCCTGTCCGGATGCATAAATATCAATTGGAGCTGTCGAGCTGAATAGCTGATATTAGCTTCAGTCAAAGATAATTGTTCCATGCTCCTTTTTTGGAAAATGCATGGACAGCTGATATTTAACATACTGATGGCGATCTACACATTTTTCTAAATGAAGTTTGAACCGTATCACTCATATTTGTATAAGCCTACAAAAATGTTATCAAAAACGAATTTCAGTGCATACCTTATTCACTGCCGAGATCATTCGTGGAAAAGCATTACGGCCTACGGCACACGTGGACAGGTTGACATCGGTTTTTGATCAGAGTCAACCACCGTAGATAAAGTTTTCATAGCCGATGAAGAAGAGAGAAAAAGACCGTTAATGACTCCGCGTTGACCAAGACTAGCCGCGAGAGACCAGAGTTCCAAAAGCCAATAGAAGATCGAAGGGGCCCGATTTGAAGCAAAATCGACTCCACCAAGAAAGGGAAAGGGTGGAGATTTATCTTTAGTGGTTTTTAGAATAGCTGTAATAGTCATGTCGTCGACTAGGATTTTTATTTGCTCCAGGGTATAAATATAAGCCCATGAGGCCTTGTAATCAAATAATTATAAATCAATCAATACAACATTTCGGTGCCACGCCACCAAAACCCTAGGAGTAGGAGTAGAGTAGTTTCGACGAGTTATTTCTGCACGCACAACTGCATTGGCTTCGATCTCAGGCGAGCTTGTAAGTATCGTCACTCGGTCATTACGATCTCTATCAGAACTTTCTAAGTTAAGTCTTATATTCTGCTATTCGGTTGTGTGGCTAATTATTGAGTTATCTTGTATTGCAAGAAGAAATTTAGACTTTATCCAATACTCTCCTTGTCTTCGACATTGCTCATAGTTATCGAGTTGATTTATTAAGTTGCATCATATCGATCTCTTAGTTTTATCAAGAGCTCACAGTTATCGAATGGCTTAGATCTGGTTAGGTTGTCTTCATCGACTTGTTGACCTTGTTTAAGCATTCACCGGTTATCTGATCATATCGGCTAGTTAGATCTTGCATGCTTTTATTTATTTGCATATGCTAGGTTCGATAGATCTTTACCCTTGCCCCTCGTATTGCTAGCCATCGGATCCTTACCGCCATAACGCTACTGTTGAGAGCCGATGCACGATGCATCGGCTGGGTATTATCCAGATCTCACAGAAGCATGATGACATAATTGAGCCGATAGGTACACGTATGAGGCCTTGATGTCGTAAGCTTGTCTGTTAAGTTAATGGGCCAAAGTTAATATCCTCTCATTCATGTTATTTTGTCTAAGTTCAATACACTTATCATGACATTAATTAGATTTGTTAGCTTAATTAGCTTGTAAGCGGTAGGCAAGAGATCCTTATTTGTTGTGTTCTAATCTTTTAGATTAATAGATTGATGTTAATGCCTTCTCAATCATTTTACCTTGTCTAAGTTCAATACACTTATCAAGACATTGACTAGATCTGTTAGTTTATCTGATGTGCGCATGGTGAACAAGGGCTCCTTTTATGGCTGTTATTTTACATTGTTTTATCTTAGCCCGTCAACTCATATAGCCGATGGCACGTACCGTTATTGCTTCTATTTATTTACACCGCATGATTACCTTGAAAACCTATCTGTGTGGTGTTAATTCCAAGAACGCCTACCCATGAGTTCGAAAGGCTTCGCCACCAATCGACTCAGGAATTTAATGTTTACCTTGTCAATTTTTAGGTTAAATTGACTGGCATGCATTGCACCACTCGCGGGCCAATTTGGAGCCTACACTGGAGTTGAGAAGATCTCCCAGGTCCTCCGTGTTGTTTAACACAAAAGCCTAAAGCCCAATTTTTGTGTCAACATGATCTTGGCATGCCCAGTGGGACAAATTGTTAAAAGTTAAGCCGATCCAAACAGTCGGCTCAACAAAAGAAGTCCTAATGGATGCTGCAACTGATGACATTGAAGGCAAACTAGGACAAGGCTTTATGTCGGCTGACCTGCTAGAAGAGATTGATATAGGACCAGGCGATAGACCAAGGCCAACGTTTATAATTTCCAAGTTGCCTCATGAGTTTAAACAACGATTGATAGCATTATTGAAAGAATATCAAGATTATTTTTCTTGGGAATACTATGAAATGCTAGGATTAAGCCGTACCATTATGGAACATCGGGTACCTATTAAGCCAGGTTATCAGCCGTTTAAACAACAAGCTAGAAGGTTCAAAGCAGAGTTGTTGGTTAAGCCAGGTTATCAGCCGTTTAAACAACAAGCTAGAAGGTTCAAAGTAGAGTTGTTGGAAGACATTAAGGTTGAAATTACTCGGTTGTATGAAGCTAAGTTTATTAGACCCTACCGGTATGCGGAGTGGGTCTCAAATATTGTTCCCGTCGTCAAGAAGAACGACAAGTTAAGAGCTTGTGTAGATTTTTGCAATTTGAACAAAGCCACGGCAAAGGATGAATACCCTATGCTAGTTGTGGACACAATGGTTGATGCAGTGTCAGGCTATAAGATTTTGAGTTTTATGGATGGGAACGTGGGATATAATCAGATACTGATAGCAGAAGAAGATATTCCAAAGACTGTGTTCCGATGTCCTGGAGCTCTTGGACTTTATGAGTGGGTGGTTATGACCTTTGGTTTAAAGAATGCTGGTGCAACCTATCAAAGGGCTATGAATTATATTTTCCATAGTATCATTAGTAGGATTGTGGAGATCAATATTGATGATGTGGTGGTGAAATCCAAATCTCTTGAAGAATATCTAGCCAATTTACGC
Organism: Setaria viridis; assembly: GCF_005286985.2. Lineage (NCBI taxonomy): Eukaryota > Viridiplantae > Streptophyta > Magnoliopsida > Poales > Poaceae > Setaria > Setaria viridis. Next base: position 26,602,438 of record NC_048265.2, on the reverse strand, counting down.
GAGATGTTGGAATGTACAAGGAAGCATGGTTTAAAGATGAATCCAAATAAGTGTGCTTTTGGTGTATCGGCTGGAGAGTTTTTGGGTTTCATGGTGCATGAAAGAGGAATTGAAGTTTGCCAAAGGAGCATCAAAGCTATCAATGCTATTATGCCACCGACAAACAAGACGGAATTGCAGTCTCTAATTGGGAAGGTCAACTTTATCAGAAGGTTCATATCCAACTTGTCAACACGTATTGAACCATTCATGCCATTGTTAAAATTAAAGCCTGATCAAGAATTTGTTTTGGGAGAGAAGCAACAAGCTGTCTTGGATGAAATCAAGAGATATCTGAAAATGCCACCGGTTTTGATTGCACCGCAACATGATCGGCCGTTCAAATTATACTTATCAGCTGATGAGCAGGCGATCGGATCATTTCTGGTTGAAGAAGTTGATGGGAAGGAACGGGTGGTCTTTTATTTTAGTAGAAGACTTTTGGATGCAAAAACAAGATACCCACCTATTGAAAAATTATGCTTGTGCTTATATTTCTCGTGCACAAAGTTACAACATTATCTATTGACTTCTGAGCGCATGGTGGTATGTAAAGCTGATGTGGTCAAGTACATGTTGTCGGCTCCTATCATGAAATGAAGGATGGGCTAGTGGATTTTGGCTCTGACTGAGTTTGATTTACGGTATGAATCAGCTAAAACTATTAAAGCTCAAGCTATGGCTGATTTTATCGTACAACATCGGGATAATTCAATAAACATGATTGGACTAGTTCCATATTTACGGTCTTATTCTTTGATGGATCGCCATGTGACAAAGGATGCGGTGTTGGCTTCTACATTGTGTCGCCTCGAGGGGCAACATTCGAGTTTTCTTTTCCTTTTAAGAAAGGATGACTAATAATCAGATTAAGTATGAGGCAATGTTGAAAGGACTTCATATTTTAAGAGAATCAAGAGCCGATGTCGTGGAGATTTTTGGCAATTCATTGTTGATTATTTATCAATTACTGGGGATTTATGAATGCAAGGATGATTTGTTACAAGAATATTTCAATGATTGGAAGCAGATATTGGAAGGATTTGGAATAGTATCATTGCATCATACTCCACGAGAGCAGAACGAAGATGCCAATCGGTTAGCTCAGCTGGCGTTAGGATCAAGCCGACGACTAGAGAAAGGAGATAATTGATTACTTGAAGAATCCTTCCCAAAAGGTTAGCAAGAAATTACGATACAGGGCTACCAAGTATGTGCTACTTGATGAATCCTTATATTGTCGGACAATTGATGGAATCCTACTGAAATGCTTAAGTTCAGAAGAAGCTAAATGTACGGTAGATGAAGTGCATGAAAGAATTTGTGGTTCTAATCAATCGGCTCATAAAATGCGATGGGTAATATTGAGGACTAGATATTATTGGACGACGATGCTGGAGGATTGTTTTAAATATTATAAGGGTTTGCCAAGAGTGTCAACAATTTGGCTATGAATCCAATTATCAAGCCTTGGCCATTTAGAGGGTGGGGAATTGATCTCATCGGCAAGATTTATCCATCATCAAGCAAAAGTCACAAATTTATAATTGTGGTGACCGATTATTTTACAAAGTGGGTGGTGTTGACGCTCATTATTGACACACCACTTGGCACCTGAAATAACCTCATTTTCGCATATGCATTATATTTTGGAGGACACTATGTTTTCGCAGGAAATTGGACTATAATGGAGCATAATTGCACAAGGCCCCGAATGAGCAACAACCCAGAGAAAGACGAAGGCTAATGAGCCCAAAAAGGGCCTAGGGCGATCGGCATATAGAGGCCCAGGCCGATCGGCCTAGGGTCCTCCTCGATCATGCTCATTCTTGGTGAGCACTCCTCCAAGAAGACTTAAGGGCTAAGTTTCACAAGATATGGCTAGTTCACTTTGGGATCAAAAATTGAAGCAAGCAGGACTTTGGAAAGATATCAAGATCCAACCTTATCCCAGGACTATCGACGAGCTAGGCCCACAAGCATACAAAAATAAGATTCCACACCATCAAAGGAGACTTGGCGATGAAGGAGGGTGCGAGATGATGAAAGGAAGGCCCAGGCTGATCGGCCTAGGGTGTTCCTTCGCCCAATTGCCTTTCAATTTTGGCCAGGCGCTCTCTAGACTATAAATACCCCGAAAATTCACCGAGCCCGAAGATCCATCCACCAGAAGTCGATGAATAGAGGGACGCACCAGAGGGAGCTGAGGGCCACTGCAAGTTTTCAAGGTTGTCTAGGAGATGGCTTAGGTTAGACCCTAGCCACCATGGTCGTCCCTGCGCGGTGAAGCCATGGTGGAGTTCTGGAGCCGAGCCTTGTAATCATCCCGGCTTATGTACACACTATGGTGATATCAATCTAATCTTGTGGTTACTTTGATCTACTATGATGCATGCTTATTCTCATATATTTAGTTAGCATATATTCTTAGTAGGAATATATGTAATCATGGTGATTAGTCTATATCTTGCGGATACATCTTAGTAGTGCGTAGGAAGTCAGTGTGATTACCTTTGCGTGGTGACAGCACGTGGGAGGGAAAATGCCGAACGATTGCATAATGTTGAGTAGGATCGATGGCGAGTAATGTGGGAGTCGTTTGAGGTAAAGCTTTAGGAATCCAGAGGCATTAACACGCATCTCGCAGTGGTGACCACAAGAAAGTAGGCTTCTTGCAAGCCGCCTTTCTGAGAAATGACTCTTTATCAAGGTGCTACACAGATTGGTTGGAACTACAATAAGAAGACAATAGGCTCATGCTAACTTTTGGTTGTGTTACCTCATATATATAGATGTGATCTGTTTACCCTACCTGTAATACTTATCTCTAGATTGGGTTTACCTTTATATGCAATTCATGCTTCTTGATAGGACTAGATCCGTTTAGCTAGATAGAGAACCCTAGTCAGTTCGCTGCTGATCCACAGATTGATAAACCTTGGATGAATGCTCTAAGGGAAAAGCTACGATGATCCATGCGCTTGCGGTTCACAACTTGGCATGCTAACTGCTATCAACAGGTGGAAGCGATTCCTCTAAAGAATGCCAGTTCGAGTAATGTTATTGATTTTATTAAAGAGCATATCATCCATAGATTCGGCAATCCTTAAACCATTACAACTGATCAAGTGTCGATGTTTATGTCTGGAGAGGTTGAGGAATTTGCTGATGGATTGGGAATTAAACTGTTGAATTCTTCAACTTATTATTCTCAAGCTAATGGTCAAGCAGAAGCTTCCAACAAGAATGTGATCAAATTGATTAAAGCACAAGAATGATGAAACTCCCAAGAGATGGCACACAACATTGAATGATGCATTATGGGCCTATCGGATGGCTTATCATAGAGCTATTAAAGTTTCGCTTTATCAATTGGTTTATGGGCATGAAGTGGTATCACCTTGGGAAGTCAAGACTGGGTCCTGAAGGGTTGATAGTCAAGATCAGCTTTCAGCCGATGAGTATTATGGTTTGATGAAGGATGAGTTGGAAGATTTGGTTCATCATTGGCTGATTGCATTGGAACGAATTGAAGCTGATAAGATTCGGGTTGCCAAATATGATAATAAAAAGGTGGTGCCTAAGTGTTTTCAAGAAGGGAAATTGGTTTGGAAAATAATATTGCCGATAGGGACAAACGATAATAAATTTGGAAAATGGTCACCCAATTGGGAAGGACCCTATTGAGTCAATCATTGTGTTCCTGAAAATGCATACATTTTAGAAATCCTTGAAGGGGAAGTATTCACCAAAGCCTTGAATGGAAAATATTTGAAAAAGTACTATCCTAGCATTTGGGTTGATACATGACTTTATCACCAAGGAATCAAAAGTGAGACAAGCATGTAAACGTTATGTAATAGCCGACGTAAGAAAGGTATAAAGTGTTTTTACAAGGTCCTCTCAATGGCATCAATTGCACACAAGCGAATTTGATCTACGTCGGCTAGCAGCTTTAGATCTTCTTCATCTGATCCTAAGACCTTGTTGATGATTTGGTCTTGGTGACGGGCTTGATTAACGAAAGTTGCCAGCTCTTTCTTTTTCTATTGAATGGCAAGAGTATAATTCTTGATCCAATGCATGGTAGCCGTAATCTTTTGATCGAATTGATTTAGTTCTTGCATCAACTGGTCTCGTTCAGCTTCCAAGTCTTTCAGACTTTGCTCTGTAGCAGAAGAAGAAGCAACCAAATTGTCAAATTGTTGTTTGACTTTCTTGACTTTTATCCGACTAGCTTCCAACTGAGTTTTCAATTGTTGATTCATTTGCCTGTCGGCTATACGTTTTCTAGTTGACTGGACTTGAATATAGTTTGACTTAATAAAAGCAGCCGGGGTCAGCACTGATGTCAGTTCTGGAGTTAAATGAGTCCTGATTTGCCTAAACAACTTCTGTATTGGCTCTGCATCCTCCATAAGGGTAATTGTGTTCTGGCGAAGCATCTGCAACATAGCCAACAGTTGGTCTTTGATATCTAAAGGAACTTGGTGGGCTTTGTGACTTGAACTTATTTCTTCATCATCCACGTACTCCTCAATGCTGAAGGAGAATAGAGCTGACGATGATGGCTCGTTATCTTGCACAGAGGCCAAGTGAGGTTCATGTTCCTGTATGCGACACATTATTGAAAGTGAAAATGCTTCATACTTGGGTAGGGATCTGTTGTTGCAAATGAACATCGGTGTGAGTGTGGTCTTCATCGGCTGTAGGCCTTGGCAAGTTAAGAGGATTCTTAGGTGATGCTGAAGCCAACAAAATGGCCCCTGGTTGGTTAATTTGTTCTTCCCAGACTGTCTCTTCCTAAAAAAAGGATATGAGTTGACGTATGGCAAGATTGGGAGGGTGTTTCAAGCATGAATTCTTCTTGAATTAGTGGTAATTGCTCCTGTTGGATTGGATTTTGCTATTCTTGCAAGACTTCATCTTCAACAAAGGGAACCGATGTTGAATCTGATGGTGTCTGAAGCAAAGGAAACTTAGCAATAGGGACATTTAAAAGGGTGGAGAAAAAGAATGAAGACCGTACCCCTAATGCTGATTAAACATGTAGTTGTCTTTTCTTCCTCTGGTGTGTGTCCTTGGTAGGCAACTTGCATTTGCTGAAGGAAGAAGTTCCTTTGAGAAGAGCAGACATAGGTGACGCATTGGCTCCTAGGATTGGAGCAGAAATCGGCAGACCATAATCGATCGGTCGACCAAAATTACTCGTAACTGGGACTTCATTGTCAATTTCTTCCTGGACAACATAATGGAAAGAAAAGTAAGAGGGAGTGATAAGAAAGCTGGAATGAAATGGGATCGAGGTCCTTACCTCACTAATCGAATCATATTCTGGGAAGATCTTCTTACAATTGTATGTAGCTAATTTGTTGGCTAGATGATCCCGCCATTCTTTCCACCATCAGACAAAGAGCCTTGAGGCATATCCCGAGAGATGTTTCCTTTCCAAAAGGATGGGAAGAGGAAGTGAGGAGGTTAAGTTCTTTAATCTGTTGAACTCGAGGGGTTTGTTCAGGGGATCCCTGGCTCTCACTTTGTCCATGAAGAATAGACCGACTGGGACCTGGCCAAAGCCCAGCTGACGAGCAAAAATTGATGGATGATAAAATTCATATGAAGGCTTTAGAAATGTTCCTTGACCAAAGATGACGGGGAGTACATAGGGGGAAATGCTTGTTATCAAGATAGTTGTGCTGCGATTGTCGATGCCTCCTTGGTCAAGGTCCAGGTCAGTTGGAAATTCAAAATTGTTGTTCTTGTCTGCGTACATGAACCAATGAGATGATGGTTGAAGGAATCTGCTGTATAAGATCTTGAATAGATCGGCTACTATTGATGCTACCAATGAAACTCCAGGGAAAGCTGATGCTGCTTCACCAAAGGAAGTACATCTACGGTGTGTGACCTCATTACCTTCGGCATAGTTGGATGGGAAGGAACTCACTGTCAAATTTCCCCCAAATCTTGATGTTGTGTAAACATTGAGCTAGAGTTGGAGAAACCACCATGGGCCATTGATTGGGCCAATAGGAGAATCAGTTCTTAGTTTGGCCAATACTTGATGCATCAAAGAATACACAGCGCGCTTCTCAGCAAAGCATTGTGAATCTAATGATGGGATTAAAGTTGATCCACAAAATACAAAATTCTCGATCCACATGTTCAAGAAGGCTATATGTTCCTGATCACGGATAGATTCTGAGGCCTTGCTATAAGTCGCTATATATTGGCTCCAATTCATTATGCCTTTTGTGTCCAGCCTATGCTTGTTGATGCTTTTGGGATGAAAGGGAGAAGCAGAGAAGGTAATATCAAGGTCTGTCAATAGGTATACGTCAAGTAGACTGGGGGCCATTAGACCATCCCTAAACATGAAGGCGTTCAATGCATTGAACTATAAATATGAAATAGCGGTGAGGATAGGTTCATCCTTTTCCATGTCAGACAAAGAGATCTCAATGCAGTGGTCGATGCCCAATTCGTCTCATTCTACCCTTTTTGATGCTGACATCCTATGGTACCATGTCTTCCAGCCTTGAGATTTGCACGGCCATTGTTGACGGCAGTTAGAATGCTAATTTATGAACCACAAGCGTACGAATTAGTTGTATCTCTTCCCATAGAGTAATCCCCCAAGGTTTATCAATCCGTGTAATAAGTGGATTTACACGCTTAACTAAGCACTAATCTATGTAACCGAAGGTTCTTTGTATATGATAAGATTGATGTAACAAAAGAACTAGTGACTTAGATTAAAGCAGATAGAGTGTTTGGATGTAAACAAGATAGATAAAATGCTTGTCCTAGGGATCTAGGATCACTTGTAGATGTAATTGTCGTGCATGAAAGAAATAGATCTAAGTGTTATCGTGAGTGGATGTGAACCATGCCAAACACTTTCCCTCTCGTAATTTTTTACTACACGAGGGTACTCAATTATTGAACAATAAGAACACGACATGATGATCGTTCTAGGTAAGCAAATAAGCAACCCAAAGTAGCGCTAGCTAGCCATTACATGAAAGAGCATCATCGAGATATGATAGGTAACAAATAGATCTTAAACTAGAGGTTCAGCGATTACAAACCAAGATCTCCATACAACCCCAAGGACAAACAGAGAGTTTACCCCATGATCTTACACATGCTGACATAATTCTGGGCAAAGATCAGCCTGTAGATCAACTGGATCGAAGATGATGACAAACGGGGGTAGAAAAGCCCCAAGCCGATCGGTCTGGGCACCTCCAACCCGATCGGCTTGGAAGGTTTCTCCCTCCTCTTGTGCTCCGCTTCACGTGGCTTCTTGTAGATCCAATCTTCTCTCCATTTTTTTCTCCTTGTGGCGGCGGTGGATGGTGTTTGCATGGTGTTTTCTCCTCTCTCTCCAACTCTCCTTCCTTGAAGTCCATGAGGGGGTATTTATAGTCTCCAATAGGCGGCGGCTCTAGGTCAATGTTGGTAAAAAAAACCTAGACATCATCGTAGACTTCACGCTGAAGAAATGGGAGGTCGACCAAGCCCTGGAATAGACTAGGCCGATCGGCCCAGAGGGTCCCAGGCCAATCAGCCTAGGCCCTTCCTAGCCCTTCTGGTCTTCTCCTTCCTTGTGATGGCTTCCCTCGAGGACCCATGTCCAAATATCCATTAAGCTCTTTATACAAACCCCCTTGATTATATCGTATTTCCAGCCGAAATACAATATGCTCCAAAATACAACACATATGCAATAATGGAGTTATTTTAGGTGCCAAGTGGTGGGTTAGTATAATAATAAGTATGGAAACACTGGTTAAATAGCACTAGAAGTGTGTCAATAATGAGAGTCAACAGCCATGAACGAAATCCATTTTCCCAGATAGTTAAATCCATGGAAGAGGTCTTGTAAGGAATTCTTTGGGTTTCAGCGTTGATGAAACCAGTGGGATCCTCATCACCCATGGGGCCATGGAAGAATGCATTATTCATGTCGCTAAGCAGAATCAGAATGTGATCTCTAAGCACCAACAGACCAAAATCGGAAGGGGAAGGAATGAGAAATATAGCGGAAAAACAGATCAGATCTAAAAAGCGCTTCTGCGAGGTGGTGATATGAAGATACCTCGGGAATGAATTGGAGCTCGCCATGGATTGTCTTCAAATCTGCGGTGGGAGGTTGAAGGTGATTGCTGTTGCGGATGCCGGGTTTTGATCTGTGGTGATAGAGATCTTGGTTAGCTTGGGATGGAAGAAGAAAGGGCAAAGCAGTTATATAATAGCACTATCGATCAAGTGAATCCTAAAAATCGAGGGTGGCGCCATCGTGAAGACTGGGGAAAGGAATCATGATTGCAGCAATGACTCTTTTTGGTTTTGAAAAGATATCGGCTCGAGACCTGTGAAAATACTGACAAGACAAGAGAAATTTGGAACATAATATTATATTCCAAAATTGGGGGGCATGTGTTGACACCAATTTTTTACCAGAATCAACTAATGTGGATAAGGTTCTGATAGACGATGAAGGAGAGAGAAAAATACCGTTGATGACTCCGCATTGACCAACACTAGCCGCGAGAGACCAGGGTTCTAGAAGCCGATAGAAGACCAAAGGGGCCCGATCCTATCGACTCCACCAAGAAAGGGAAAGTGTGGAGATTTATCTCTAGTGGTTTTTAGAATAGCTGTAATAGTCATGTCGTAATTAACTAGGATTTTAGTGTGTTCCAGGGTATAAATATAAGCCCATGAGCCTTGTAATCAAATAATCATCAATCAATCAATATAACCTTTCGGCGCCACGCTGCCAAAACCTTAGGAGTAGAAGTAGAGTAGTTTCGACGAGTTCCTTTTTGCGCACATGGCTGCATCGGCTTCGATCTCAGGTGAGCTTGTAAATACCATCACCCGGTCATTACGACCTCTATCAAAACTTTCTAAGTGAAGTCTTATATTCTGATATTCGGTTATGTGGCTAATTATCGAGTTATCTTAGATTGCAAGTAGAACTTTCTAGGCTTTGTCCAATATTCTGCTTGTCTTCGATGTTGCTCACAGTTATCGAGTTGTTTGGTTTTAATAAGTTGCATCAAATCGATCTCTTGGTTTTATCAAGCGCTCACAGTTATCGAATGGCTTAGATCTGCTTAGGTTGTCTTCATTGGCTCCTTGATCTTGTTTAAGCGTTCACCGGTTATCTAATCGTATCGGCTGGTTAGATCTTGCATGCTTTTATTGGTTTACATATGCTAGGTCTGATAGATCTTTACCCTTACCCCTCGTATTGCTAGCCGTCAGATCCTTAACGCCAGAACACTACTCTTGAGAGTCGATGCATCGGCTGGGTAATATCCATATATCACAGAAGTGTGATGATGTCATTAAGCCGATAGGTACGCGTACGAGGCTTTGCTGTCGTAAGCTTGTTTGTTAAGTTAATGGACCGAAGTTAATATTCTCTCATTCGTGTGACTTGTCTAAATTCAATACACTTATCATGGTATTAATTAGATCTGTTAGGTTAATTAGCTTGTAAGCGGTAGGCAAGAGGTCCTTATTTGATATATTCTAATCTTTTAGATTAATAGATTGATATTAATGCTCTCTTATCCGTGTTACCTTGTCTAAGTTCGATACATTTATCAAGACATTGACTAGATCTGTTAGTTTATCTGATGTGCGCATGGTGAACAAGGGCTCCTTTTATGGCTGTTATTTTACATTGCTTTATCTTAGCCCGTCAACTCATATAGCCGATGGCACGTACCGTTATTGCTTCTATTTATTTACACCGTGTGATTACCTTGTAAAGCTATCTGTTGTGGTGTTTATTCCAAGAACGTCTACCCATGAGTTCGAAAGGCTTCGCCGCCGATCGGCTCAGGAATTTAATGTTTACCTTGTCAATTTTCAGGTCAAATTGACTGGCACGCCTTGCACCACTCGCGAGCCAATTTGGAGCAGTTAAGCAGATCTCCCAAGTCCTCCGTGTTGTTCAACGCAGAAGTCTGAAGCCCAGTTTTTGCGTCAACAAAGGTATGGACTTGAGGTGAATAACTTAAAAAATTTACAGATCCAGATATACACTTCAAAATTGATGGTCCTAAGTGACACATGCTCAAAAGTTTATACACTGTCGGTGCATTTTACTCAATTCTTATGGATGCATATGATGCATTACTTTTTTTTTGAAAGCTAAAAGGGAAAAAAATTCCTATACTATTAGACTCCTTAAAATTCATGGGTTTGTTACTTACACATAAATAGGGCATCATAGCAGTGCAAGTTATTTCCCAATAATACAAGCACCCAACAAACAAAAATGATAGAAAAATGTACATGCTCCTAGAGGAATTTTATGCATTTTTTACTTAATTTGGGTCCTCAAACTTGTCTTGTCGTGCAAGCAGGTCCTAAACTCCTAAAATGCATTTTTAGTCCCAATTGCATCAGATGCTGATGTGGCATGCCACCTGGTGCTAGCCTTGGGCGTTCAGTTAATACGGTTCAGTTAATTCGGTGAACAATAATTTCAGTTATTGAACTTTGGTAACCGAACTTGCTCCCAGAAAACAAATAACCGACCTTATTTGGTTTCGGTTAAATCGGTTCGGTTAATCGGTTAACAGAAATACAGAAAGTATGCCTATCACCAGAAATTCAAATAGGCAAACAACATTACAACACATAATAGGAGTACTTCAATTGTTGAACAGTACAACACATTAAGACGTCTAAAGACTAAACCAAGTAACCAACAGTCCAACACTGGCAACACAGTGTCAAATTCAAATAGCATTACAACACATAATAAGAGTCCTTGAACAGTGAACACCGTAACACATAAGCAGACAGTAGCATCCTGGATTCCTTGTTCTATGCAGGAGAGGGCTTGATCGTCAGGCTCAAGCCACCAATGTCCTCTTCGACATGAGTAAGGGCTTCAAATAGTCAAAAGAGGTAGTGTGAATACATGAATAAATAATGAGGAACATGAAACAAATAGCTAGAATTTAAATTGATTACCTTCTTCTATTTCAGCCAATTCTTCGGGATCTTCTTCAACACTAAGAGTAGTGGATCGATGAAGCCAATCTTGTGTACAGATCAAGCGCTCGACCATAATTGGTGTGAGAGAGCTTCTAAAGTCATCAAGAACACGTCCACCTGTGCTGAAAGCCGACTCGGATGCCACTGTTGAAATAGGAATGGCCAACAAATCACGAGCCATGTGAGACAATATTGGGAACCTGTGAGCATTGTCCTTCCACCATTCAAGAATTTCAAAGTCTTTCTTATCCTCCTCATTCTCTTCAGCAAAGTATTTCTCAAGTTCAGACTTTGTGGTGCCATTTCCACCACCATCAAGCCTCATCTTCTGAGCAATGACAGACCTCATCAATCTCTTGCTCTTTTCTGGAGCTTGTTCAGAATCAGTAGTATGCTGTGACTTGTCACTTGGAGCATACAAGTTTTTGTACTCTTCAAACAAAGCATGGAAAGATTTGTTTACTACAGCCCACAATTCTTGTCCTATTTCATGACCAAACATTTCCAAGGTAGCCATTTTTGTGTAATCAGATAGTTTGTACCTTGGATCAATAGCAACATAGAAAAAATGACCAAGTTTAGCATGTCCTCCTTCTTGTCTCCCCAGTACTTGTAGTACTTTGTTAGCATTCTTTTACCCATGTCCTTGTGTATGCTATCACAACTTTGACACCACTCACGCAACAAAATCAAAACATCAACAATCTCATGAAAATAAGTGTGAGAAGTAACATGTTGAGTGGCTGAGACACGGAGGGTGAGCTCATAGAAGTGTTCAAGAAACTCAGCCATCTTCTTAGCCTTTTCCCAATCTGATTTTACAGGAACACCTGGCATATTCTGTCCTTCTAGATCAAGTTGGTAGTAGGGATCATCATCCTTATATCTTTCAAATGCTTTCTCATATGGTATTGCATTAGCTAACATAAGGTAAGTGGAGTTCCATCTTGTGCAAACATCCAAAGATAAAAAAGCTTTGCTGTCCACCTTTGCTAATTCAGCACACTTCTTAAATTTAGCTAGCCTAGAGGGAGAACTCTTGACAAACTTAACAGCAGCATGAAAACGAGAAATTGAAACATCAATCTCTCTTAGCCCTTCAGTTACTATCAAGTTGATAATGTGTGCAACACATCTCATATGAAGATACTCTCCATTAGCAATGCTGCAGTTTGACTCATTCAAGACCCTCCTGTTGGCGCTAGAAATCACTGATCGAATTCCCAGCGTCGGACACACGACCCGGGAGAATCTACTTAGCTCCTGTTTGGGTAATCGCCCTGGTGCGGTTCGCGCGGCGTGCCAGCCAATCTGACCTGTTGATTGGCAAGGAAATAAACGTGTCAGTTCCCAGAGGTTGCGATCGGCTAAGGTTCCGATCTTGAGAAAGCTTATCAGCGAATCGGCCGATTTGCAGTAACAAGGAAATCGGCTATGATGCAACCGATGACCAGGCAACGTTTATGAAGAAAACTACTAGAGTAATCTAAACAACGCTACAGTAGCAACACTAGGAACAGATCTAATCGGCTATGCATGAAATAAGTAGATTAAACAGCAAAGTACAAGAAAAGCCGAAAGTATCGATTCCTAGCTGGATAACTGGTGATAGAACTAGAACAACTGGTCAAACCTAGAATTCTAGTAAGTATCGATAACTGATGAATAAATCTAAACGAAACGACAGCGATGCGCCCGAAGTTAAAGCTTAGAAATTACTCGATAAACGGAACTTACAAGATTGACCGGAGGTCAAGTTGATGCAGCCCCGCCAACCCGTACGAACTCGTGAAAAAGAAGAAAAAGCGTTGGCGAAGTCGCCTACTTGAAAGTAAGTACGAGGAAACAGTAGTTTGTTGTATTGAGTTCGTTGTGATTACAGATCCATAAGGGTGGCTATTTATAGCCCCGTACAAACGACTTCCTATCCGACTAGAACTCTATCCCTAAGTTTAAACGGAAAACGAATATTTACAAGTACGATTCGTACTATTTTCACGTGCTTCATGGGCTGACTCCTTCTTCATCTTCATAATCTTTTTTAAGCCCACATCGGCCCAATCATTCTAACCTCCTAATCGGCCGATCACCTCTCTAGCAAGGGGGTAACCGATCAGGACCCACACGTCGAGGGCCCAGACTTATCCCGACCCTGGGGACTAAGGTCGGATGAGGCGGAGATCCTCCTTTAGAGGGTCAGGCGCATCCGATCCCAAACCCCAGGGGTCGGGCGAGGCGGAGATCCTCCCTTGGTGGGTCGGGCACGTCCGATCCCAAGCCTTAGGGGTCGGGCGAGGCGGAAATCCTCCCTTGGAGGGTCGGGCGTGTCCGATCCCAAACCTCAGGGGTCGAGCGAGGTGGAACTCCAAGGGTCAATCGGCCGATCCTCGACTGTAGCATCAATTGGCCGATCCTTGACTGTAGCACCAATCGGCCAATTTCTAATCATCGCCCTTGTATCTCGCCGCATCTTCCAATCTCTTCTTCTCATTACGCCGATTTTACTCGTGTCAAAATCTGGCGTCAACACATGCCCCCCAGTTTCGGAGTAAAACATAGTATTTACTTCGAAATTCTTTTCAACTTCCCATTCGAAACAGACACCATGAAAATATCCTTCCGTTTCGCGGTCTCCAACCTGATGATTGCAATCTTTTTGAAACGGGCGCCCACGACAACCACTACTCCCGAAAAACTCGAAACGCCGGCGCGGTAAAAATTCCACTTTTACCCCTGCTCAGACCTTCTTTAAATATCAGCACATCCCGTATTCCTTACGAGCTCACGTCCTTCTTCTCCAGCGCACAGGCTTTCTTCTTCCTCCAACACTTTCCTTAGTCCCCCAATTCTTCAGCACCTCCTTCCTTTCGCATTTCCTCCTACTTTTCCAATGGCGGCACCTTCAGGCACCTCACCAACGCGCGAAGCTCCGGAAATGGCACCTTCGGCGGAGATTCCAGTAGCGGTAGCGGCGGCTCCATCGACGGAAGAAGGAGCTCCATCGGCGAAAGTCGAAGCCTCATCCGAGATCCCATTGGCAGCTTCATTGTCTGCAGTTGCACTGGCGACTCCGCTGATTACGAGGAGCTTCATCCCGGAGGTCGTTACCGAAACTTTCCTTTATTAGTAATGCATTTACCTTAGATCTATTTCTTACCCTCGCACCCCCTTTTCTTTTTTAGGTAGTTAGGCATCGCATCACCATTCGCCTCACAGAAAACCTCGGCCTTATCTGCCTCGGGCCCATGGGAAACCCAGATCCAACTGACCTAATCAACTTGGAAACCCATAGGATCCCCTTCAAACAATCAACTATGGACCTAGATCACTGGTCGGGTACCTTTAGGTCTTGGCCGAACGAAACTCCTAGTTGGAGGGAATGGTACCAGCGGATAGCCACCTCTAAGAAGCTCCAATGGGACGAGCTCAAAATCGGCCAATGCATCGATCTATCCTTGTCCCAAATGGAACGGAATGAGCCGTTAGTGATGACAGCTTCTTACTTTTGGTCCGATGCCCTCAACGCATTCCTGTTTGGACACGGACCCATGACCCCCACATTGGCCGATGTAGTCTTGCTGACCGGCCTGGACATCTCTTCCCCGGACACCCCTTTCCGCCTTATAGCCGCAACATCACATCGGCTGGACACAAGGGGAATCGGCGGGTGGAAAGGCTTCATCAGATGCAACAAAAGGGCCGGATCTGTCGAGAACAGAGAGTATACGGCCTTCCTGATGATGTGGCTAGAGAAGCACTTCTTCTGTGGGAGAGCAGCTGGTCCATCTACCAATACCCAGGCTCTGGCCGAAGCACTGTCAATAGGGACTTCTGTTCCTCTTGGAAAGCACTTACTGGGAGCAGTCTACCACATGCTTCACCAAATCAGCATCAAGCTATCCCAAGGGGAGCCGATTGGAAACCCAGGTGGGCCCTGGTGGTTCATTAACTTATGGCTGAACTTGTATATGAGCGAGATCTCACAGCAGCGAGTGGAAAATATGACATTCCCCAGCGTCGAATCGGAAGAGAATCTCACTGTCCAACGCTGGTGCATGTCTTTCGGCGAAGCGGCATCGGCCTTCTCTGGTTGCTCGTACTCTGCGACCAAGGTGGCCGAATACTTCCGGTGTTTCTATGACGGCTTCAATGAAGACGCAACCGTCTGGTTCCCTTATCGGAGAGATGACCCAATCTTTGAAATCCCTTCTTGCTTCGACTCAACCACCGGCCGATTCGACGAAGATCTTACAGATGAGTTAATTAAACCGGGGATCTTACCGGCCAACTTCTTCTCAGGAAAAGATGCCCCTACATATGAATTCTACAACCCCTCTGTTGCGGCGCGGCAACTCGGCATGGGTCAACTGCCGATTCAGGCATACTTCGTCGCCCGAGCAAAGTTCAGAGACGAGCTCATCAAGGGCCTTGACTACAGTCGGCTGCGAGATCGGATACCAGATTCCAGCACCATAGACTTGAATGACTGGATAGTAGCCCCCTTTGCTGTCCAACAATTCAAGCTATGGTGGGCCGAATGGAAACAGCACCTGTTCTGCGCCTCTGCATCAACATACTGCAATCTCTTGGATCCAGCCAACATTGATCCGAACGCCGAGGTATTTTTCCCCTAACCGATCTTCATTCCTTTATTAATACGGTTAAATACGTACACTAACATCTTGCTGTTACTCTAGTCTGAAAACCGCGTTCCCCCAACACACAGTCAGAGTGGCCGGCCGATAGAGGATCATCACCCATACACCATCTTCCCCCTTATCGGCTATGATGCCCCTTCCGTAGATGTGATCGCCGGCCGATCGAAGCAGGCGCGGAAGAAGGTTACCAAGAAAACCAGTCCCCGAGTACGAACTCGTATAGAACCGGCCGACCCTCCTATGATCACATCGGCAGAAACTTTGGCCGCATTGCCCCTTCCAGCTGCTGGAGAAGTGGACACGCAAGTCATCACGCAAGCTGGGGCGGCCGCCGCATCATTACTGGTGGAGGCTATGCAGGTAAACTTGTTGTCTCATCCTGCCGATTGCCATCCTCATACTGACTCATCTTATTTTAGACTGCACAAATCACTCCTGTGGATTCGCAACAATCGGCAGCAACCCAATCGGTCATCTGTCAGGAAGCCGGCCCGAGCAAAGCACCAATCATGGTGGAATCTTCTACTCATGACGAACCAATGGAACCAGCCCCTGAACCGAGGATAACAGCCTCCCGAACGCAGCTTGAAGAGATTCGTTTTAAGGAGGTAAGAGACTTCTCCCCCTTACTTGGCCGATTTGCTATCATCATCGGCTGACTTGTTCTTCTTCTTGACTTACTATTTTACAGGAACAGGACTCCCCCAACAACAGCCTTTTCTCGTTTGCGGTCGCACTCTCCGATGACGAGGAGGTCGCCTCTCGCCAGGTCACCTTGAGCTTTGTTCCTGATGATGTCCGTGCCAAACTCGCAAGCATCCGATCCCTTCTTCAAGAGGACATCCGCCGATTGGTAGAAGACGCCTCGCCGATTCGGCAACTTTTTGGTGACGTCAGCGGGCGAGTACCAGAAGAAGTAGAAGAGGCTTTGGCGCCGGCCGCGTATATCGAGTCAATGAGGATTCCGGTCTTCAGGGCCCTGCGCCATATGGCCGACCGCGCCAAGTTGACCAAGACCCGTGAGGAAGAGGACACGTACAAGCGCCAGGCTCAAGAAGTGCATCAACGGATTCACTTTCTGGAGGACTCTCGCCCGGGGATCGTTGGCACGATAGATCGCCTCAAACACCGAAGGGCAGAGCTTGCCAAGGAGATGGAGCAGGTGACCAAGGCAATAGACGCCGAAGAGAAGAGGCTTCAGGAACTCCCTTCTGTCATCGCCGATCTGAAATGGGAGAGGCAACATCTGACTCACGAAGCCCTCAAACTCCACCGCACCATGTCAGAAGTCCCCGGATCGGCAGAGGATGACCAACGGGTCCTTGACTCTGCCGATCAGATCCGGCGCCGAGCGGTCGCAGCTATCGATGCCCTTCTGGGTGACCTGTAAAAGTACTGGCCGTTCTTGTACGAACATTTAATGACCCCTTTGACCGTCCTTCGCGGCGCCCCTTTTATTTATTACCTTTTTCATTCCCGATGGGACGCGTCTTTACCAAACATCCACGCCTTCCTTTCTTATAAACGCCGGCCTAGGTCCCTATTCTGAGAGCACCTGTCTAACTCGGCTTCACCTTCCCAACCTGTTTTCGACGGTGCACTTTTTCAGTCATGTCTTCTTCATCCTCTACCTCTTCCTCTGTTAATCAGGTAAAAGTTTTGCCTCCTTCTTTTTCTTAGTTTTAGACCTTCTGAAGGGAATCACCTTTTCGGTGGCTATATGAATATTGTTGCTTTCCGCAGCCACGGCGCCCTAGCCCTGAACTCGAACGAGCCATCGAACTCGTGCACTCCGACGAACCGTTGTTGCAAGAAGACAAAGATTTAATCAGAGCTCATCGTGACGAACTCCAAGAGCATGTCCCTGCCAACATCCGACGGATCTGGGACTTTCTGGACAGCAACGACCATCGGCGACCTCAAGCTGACCGAAGTCATCCGCTCCCCCATCAAATTGTCCTCGAAGACGCAGCAGCAGGAACATCACGCCCGGCCATGGACCGGAGTCACCCTCTCCCCCGTCAAGTTGAAGCGGAGGCTTCGATGAAAGAGATAGAAGAAGAGTACATCCGTCTTCTGATAGCACTAGGTCGAGCTGAGAGAGAGCGTAAGTAAAAGCGTGATTAATTATTTTTTGTGCTAAGGGCGACTTGTACCTTGTCGGCCGTGTAACCCACCGTCTGTACCGAATGAAATATATCGGCCGATTTGGACGATTACGTGTTTCCTCTAGACGAATTCTTTTGTATCGGCTGTGTGTTGTTCATCATGGTCGATCCTTATGCTCCGACCCATATACTAGGGTAGTACCTTTTCAAGTATCTTCCGTTCAGAGCCCTAGTAAACTCTTCTCCTTCGATTGTTTCCAAAATATAAGCGTTTCCTGGAGCACATCCACCGATTTTGTACGGCCCTTCCCATGTAGGGGACCACTTACCGAATTTAGGATCTTTCGACCCAATCGGCAACACTAACTTCCAAACCAGGTCTCCCGGAGAGAATTGTTTGACTTTGACCTTCTTATCATACCATCTGGCCACTTTCTTCTTGTTTTCCTCGATGCTTATCAAAGCTCTCAATCGTTGGCCAGCCAAGTCATCAAGCTCCCTTTTCATGAGTGAGGAGTAGTCGTCGGCCGTCAGCTGGTCCTGGAGCGACGTGCGTTTCGACCCCACCCTCAATTCCCATGGTAGTACTGCATCGTGACCGTACACCAACTGATAAGGGGACAACTTGGTGGCCCCATGGCAAGCCATCCTGTATGCCCATAGGGCTTCAGTCAAACATAGATGCCATTTTTTCGGCTGCTCCTCTATCTTCCTCTTGATTAACTTTATTATCCCTTTGTTGGAGAATTCGGCCTGACCATTAGCTTGGGCATAATATGGAGAGGAATTTAACAACTTGATTCCCATATCGGCCGTGAACTCCTCGAATTCTCCTGATGTGAACATTGTCCCTTGATCGGTTGTGATAGTCTGGGGGATGCCGAAACGGTAGACGATATGGTCTCTTACGAAGTCGACCATAGCAGCCGATGTTACGGCCCTTAACGGAATTGCCTCCACCCATTTGGTGAAATAATCAGTGGCCACCAAAATGAACTTGTGCCCTTTGCTTGACGGAGGATAAATTTGGCCGATGAGGTCTATTCCCCATCCTCTGAACGGCCATGGTTTGATAATGGGATTCATGGCCGATGCGGGCGCACGTTGGACATTCCCGAACTTCTGACAATCCTGGCATCCCTTATAATGTTTGAAGCAATCTTCGAGGATCGTCAGCCAGTAATACCCATTATTCCTGATCATCCATTTCATCTTATGTGCCGACTGGTGGGCTCCACACACTCCTTCATGGATTTCTCCCATCAGAGTCTTAGCCTCCTCCGTTCCCAAACACTTGAGTAGGACGCCATCAATTGTTCGGTAGAACAAGTCATCTTCCAGTAATACGTATTTGGTAGCATGGAAACACACCCACCGATCCACTTTCTTAGATGGATATTTCAGGTAATCGGCAATCTCTTTTCGCCAGTCATCGGCTGCGAGTTCTAGAGCCATAGCGCCTTGAATCGGCCGATACCCAGATGCGTGTTGGGCGAGCTTGTTGGCATCCTCGTTGTGATTCCTTGGGATGTGTTCAATAATTGCCGACTTGAATTCTTTCAGAAGCTGCAGGCAATCTTCATAATAAATCCTCAACACATCGTCCTTACATTCGGACTTCCCAGTCAATTGATCCACAATAAGCATGGAATCTCCAAAAGCTTCGACAGAATCGGCCTTGACTTCTCTTAGCAATTGTAACCCCTTCAGTACAGCTCGGTACTCTGCTTGATTGTTAGTGGCGGATGCTTCTATCGGCAGAGAAAAATCATAGCTTGCCCCCCGATGCGATATGAGGATGATGCCAATTTCTGATCTGGCCCCACATGACGATCCATCAAAGTATAAGGTCCAAGGTACTGGTTCCATGAAGGTAGTCTCTGGTCCGCAGTGTTCGGCAACGAAATCGGCCATGACCTGACCTTTAACGGCTTTTGCCGATTCATATCGAAGGTCAAACTCTGACAAAGCCAAGATCCATTTGCCAATTCGTCCTTTCAAAATTGGCAGTGACAGCATGTATTTTACCACGTCGTCCTTGCACACGACCACACATTCCGCCGATAGCAAATAGTGCCTAAGTTTGGTACATGAGAAGTAAAGGCATAGGCACAACCGTTCCACTGGAGGATACCTTGTTTCGGCGTCCAGAAGTCTTCTACTGACATAATAAATTACCTGTTCCTTTCCTTCGAACTCCTGAACCAGAGCCGACCCAATAGCTTGTTCATCGGCTGATAAATATAGTTTAAACGGCTTACCAGTCTGAGGAGGGACCAATACCGGAATGAGACCAAGTACTGCTTGATATCTTCTAATGCCTTGCGTTGCTCTTCTCCCCATATGAACTCCTGGTCGGGCTTCAACTTTAATAATGGTGTGAAGGCTTGGATTCGCCTAGACAGATTAGATATGAATCTTCTGATGAAGTTCACTTTGCCGATTAGAGATTGCAGCTCAGTTTTATTCTGCGGGGCCACGACTTTGTTGATGGCCGCTATGGTCTTCCGATTGATCTCTATTCCCCGCTCGTGCACCATGAATCCTAAGAATTGTCCGGCAGATACGCCGAAGGCGCACTTGTTTGGGTTCATCTTCAGCCCATGTTTCTTAGTGCATTCCAATACTTGTCGTAAATCGGCAAGATGCTCCCGGTGTCCTTTTGACTTGACTACGACGTCGTCGATGTAGATTTCTATTAGTATGCCGATAAGTTTGTGAAATATGTAGTTCATGGCTCTCTAATACGTAGCGCCGGCATTTTTCAAGCCGAAAGTTATTACCACCCACTCGAATAAACCAAGGTGACCTGGGTATCTGAAGGCCGTTTTGGGTATGTCTTCTTCAGCCATAAGTATCTGATTGTACCCAGCGTTTCCATCCATGAAACTAATAACCTTGTGTCCCGTGACGGCATCTATCAGCACATCGGCCGTCGGCATGGGGTATCTGTCCATTGGTGTGGCCTGATTAAGGTTCCTGAAATCGACGCATACGCGTAGCTTTCCGTTCTTCTTGTATATTGGTACAATGTTGGAGATCCATTCGGCATAACAGCATTGCCGAATAAATTTTGCTTCGATTAGCCGTGTTATTTCGGCTTTTATATCTGGTAGGATTTTAGGATTGCACCGCCGTGCAGGCTGTTGATACGGCCGATACCCTGGTTTTATGGGTAGCCGATGTTCAACGATAGATTGGTCTAATCCGGGCATCTCATGATACTTCCAAGCAAAACAATCCTTAAATTCTCTTAACAAACTTGTCAGTTTACATTTGTATTCCGGATCTAAATTTGCACTAATATATGTCAGCCTTGGTTTGGTGCCATCGCCTAAGTCTATCATTTCTAATGAATCGGCCGACGTGAACCTGTGTCCTAGCTTCCCATCTTCTCGGGCGAACTGATCCATTTAATCTGAGTCTTCGAAGCCGACTGCTCGGATCGGCTGTAGGCCAAAATCGGACACCTTTAAGAAGTCAGTATCCCATACTCTCCCGGATATGCACTTGACAGTTTCGCAGCTCCACTGCTGCGTGTCAGCTGCTGCGATGCTGTATGCGGAATCGGCGGTGACCACATCGATGTTGTCGCCGACCCATTGTACGAGGCATTGATGCATTGTAGATGGGATGCAGCAATTTGCATGTATCCAGTCTCGGCCGAGTAGCATGTTGTAGGACCCCTTGCCATTAATAATAAAGAAAGTAGTAGGAAGGGTCTTACTGCTGATGGTGAGGTCGACGCAGAGGGCGCCGCGAGCAGGGGATACGTTGCCCTCGAAGTCCTTGAGCATCATATCTGTCTTGGTCAGGTCATCATCGCTCTTCCCAAGCTTCTGGAGCACGGCGTACGGCATGATGTTGACTGCAGCTCCTCCGTCTACCAGTAATCTGGTGAGGGGTCGGCCGTTGACATGCCCTTTAAGAAACAACGCTTTCAGGTGTTGCCGTTTGTCGTCTTCGGGCTTCTCGAATGTGGCTGTCATTGGCTCCAAAGTCAATTGCGCCATCTGTTCTTCCATTGCCGATATGTCCTGTCGGTCGGCAGGAGTCATGAACTCCAACGGCAGTATGAAAACCATGCCGATGTCGGCTGCCGATTCGTCACCTCCTCTGTCGTTTCTTTTGGGGCGCCATACCTGAGACCTGCCTTCCCTCTTGTCCGTCGTGTACTGTTGTTCTTCCTCTTGCTGTTCCCACTGGCGGAGACGTTGGATTCTTCGTTTTTGAGACTTGGTCAATCCATCGGGGCACCACCTGGGGTTCACCGGTTTGGTTCGCGGTCTAGCACGTTCCCATTCCGGTCCGCGTCCTAAAGGGTTCTCGTCTGATATCCGAGCATCGGCCATCTCTTCAAGACTATGGACGCTGACCCTGTTTTTTGGCTCGTCATGTCGATCAAATCTGCCCCCCGACCCGTCATTGCGCCTGCCTTCCGACCGGTCATATCGGTCACTTCTGGCCCCCAGCCGATCACGTACTGGAGGGCGCCGGTCGTCTTGGTCGCGCCAGTTCCTGCTGATCGGCTCTGGTCTCCCATCTCTAGAGCGAGACCTACTGAACGGCCGATTGTTACGATACGGGCCGTTGCACTCCGGGCAATTATTGGCCGAAGGCAACCTGAGGTTGCTTTCCCAACAGTGGATGAAGAACGGGCATCTCCAGTGATCTTCATGTCGCCGCATTGCTTCTTCCCGGGATCTTGAGCGTTCATGTTGCTGCTGATATTTGTTGAGCAGGAATTGGGAAGTAATGCGTGGTTCTCCTGATCCGCCGTCATCGTCCTCCATCCGCCGCTTCCCCTTGACGTCTTCAGGCGCCGCTTGATTTCTGGGGTCTACGGCGCCACTCTTTTTAGCCGATTCGGATGTCAGCACCTTGGTTTGGAGCGAGTTCTTTCCCGTGTCAACCATGTTGGTGGGGAAGGGGTGCTGATCGATCTTCATCGGCTTGGCTGGTTTTGTTGGCACTTCAAATTTAAGTCTGCCCTGCTCAATGGCCGTCTCTATCTGCTGCCAGAAGATTTTGCACTCATTAGTGTCATGGGAGGTAGCGTTGTGCCACTTGCAATATTTCATCTTCTTCAGCTGTTCGGCAGAAGGAATAGTATGGTATGGCGAGAGCTTGATCTGTCCTTCCTGGAGGAGGAGGTCGAAGATTTTATCGGCCTTTGATGTGTCAAATCCGAACGTTTCTGGCTCCTTCTTGCCGAATGGACATGATATCGGCTTCTTCCCTTTAACCCATTCTGCAAGACTGATTTCTGCATCTTCTTCGGCCTCAACCTCTTCTAAGTATGCCACCTTCTTCTGGAAGTTTCTCCGTGGATCGAAAGAACGTACCTCTTGACCAGACAATCGGTGGACGATTTGGCTCAAGCTCTCAAACTCCTGTGAGGCGTACTTTTCTTTGATGTGAGGCAGGAGACCTTGAAAGGCTATATCAGCCAGCTGTGCATCAGTCAGAGCTAGAGAATAGCATTTGTTCCTGATTTCCCGAAACCTCTGCACATATGAGGATATCGGCTCGTTGCTTCTCTGCCTGAGGCTGGTCAAATCGGACAGCTTCATCTCATGTACCCTGGCGTAGAAGTATTTATGAAACTGCCTCTCCAGAACGGCCCATGTAATTATCGAGTTGGGCGGTAATGTTGTAAACCACTGGAAGGCCGACCCAGACAAGGATGACGAGAAAAGTCGCACCCGTAGAGCATCTTGCGCCGCTGCCTCTCCGCATTGGATGATGAATCTGTTCACGTGTTCTACGGTTGAGGTGTCGTCCAGCCCCGAAAATTTGGTGAAGTCAGGAACTTTATACCGATGGGGAAACGGCAGTAAGTCGTACGTAGACGGGTATGGTGTCCTGTAGGTGTAGGTCTGCGCCTTCGGCTTCAAGCCGAATTGTTCCTGAATCACCTCTGCTATACGTGCCGACCAGTCCGGCTGTTGCTGGTAAACCGTCGGCTGAGGGACTGGTACGTGCTAGTATATCGGCGGCGGGATGACTTGATGCTGAGTGAAAGTACGTGGCATGTGATGTGTCATAGCCGGCTGCGTATTCAGGGTCGGCTGTTTGAATGAGCCGCTCGTTTCGTCATATAGTACGAGCTCTGCTGCTTTGCTCATCTCTGGTGCGATAGGCTGGTACGGCGGCATGGTTGGTTGAGTGGCCGCCTGGAAAGATGCCTGGAATTGGGGACTTCCATGGTTGGTTGATTGATCCTGAACGGCCGTTGCTGATGGTGCCCCCCAAGGCGCTGGATTAACCGGAGAAAACTGCGCAGAGGACAACTGAACGGGACGTGGCTGGAGGTGTTGCGTGCCATTAAACCCCATAGGGATCGATGATGAGGAAGCACCAGAACCCCCAACTGGAAATTGGATCGGCTGAGAAGCCGAAGTCGGATAACTCTTGTTCGGAGCCGTAATCGGCGGAGCATATGCCGGCCCCTTGTACCCTTGAGATACACCGCTATCCAAGGAGCTGATGATGGCATTGTACACCGTATTAGCAAGCACCGGGGATTGATCGATGAAAGCTTGATAAACGGATTGCTGAACCATCTCGGACATCTTGTCCGAGTCCACGGTGATTGTTATCTGGCAGGGAGTTGGAAACGGAATCTTTTTGATGGTCTCCCCGCTCCTGGTGCGACTGAAGGACTGCAAACACGCCTTCCGGTAGTATGCCGTCTGCCTCTCTAGTTCTTCTTTCTGGTCGTCCCTGATATCTGCCTCTGTCACTTCGATGACGTTATCTTCGGAGACTTCAGCAGCTTTCGACATGGTGGCGGTTGTATTGGTCCCACCGGGCGTGCCAAAAGTGTGTTAGCGCTAGAAATCACTGATCGAATTCCCAGCGTCGGACACACGACCCGGGAGAATCTGCTTAGCTCCTGTTCGGGTAATCGCCCTGGTGCGGTTCGCGCGGCGTGCCAGCCAATCTGACCTGTTGATTGGCAAGGAAATAAACGTGTCAGTTCCCAGAGGTTGCGATCGGCTAAGGTTCCGATCTTGAGAAAGCTTATCAGCGAATCGGCCGATTTGCAGTAACAAGGAAATCGGCTATGATGCAACCGATGACCAGGCAACGTTTATGAAGAAAACTACTAGAGTAATCTAAACAACGCTACAGTAGCAACACTAGGAACAGATCTAATCGGCTATGCATGAAATAAGTAGATTAAACAGCAAAGTACAAGAAAAGCCGAAAGTATCGATTCCTAGCTGGATAACTGGTGATAGAACTAGAACAACTGGTCAAACCTAGAATTCTAGTAAGTATCGATAACTGATGAATAAATCTAAACGAAACGACAGCGATGCGCCCGAAGTTAAAGCTTAGAAATTACTCGATAAACGGAACTTACAAGATTGACCGGAGGTCAAGTTGATGCAGCCCCACCAACCCGTACGAACTTGTGAAAAAGAAGAAAAAGCGTTGGCGAAGTCGCCTACTTGAAAGTAAGTACGAGGAAACAGTAGTTTGTTATATTGAGTTGGTTGTGATTACAGATCCATAAGGGTGGCTATTTATAGCCCCGTACAAACGACTTCCTATCCGACTAGAACTCTATCCCTAAGTTTAAACAGAAAACGAATATTTACAAGTACGATTTGTACTATTTTCACGCGCTTCATGGGCTGACTCCTTCTTCATCTTCATAATCTTTTTTAAGCCCACATCGGCCCAATCATTCTAACCTCCTAATCGGCCGATCACCTCTCTAGCAAGGGGGTAACCGATCAGGACCCACACGTCGAGGGCTCAGACTTATCCCGACCCTGGGGACTAAGATCGGACGAGGCGGAGATCCTCCTTTAGAGGGTCAGGCGCATCCGATCCCAAACCCCAGGGGTCGGGCGAGGCGGAGATCCTCCCTTGGTGGGTCGGGCGCGTCCGATCCCAAGCCTTAGGGGTCGGGCGAGGCGGAAATGCTCCCTTGGAGGGTCGGGCGTGTCCGATCCCAAACCTCAGGGGTCGAGCGAGGTGGAACTCCAAGGATCAATCAGCCGATCCTCGATTGTAGCATCAATTGGCCGATCCTTGACTGTAGCACCAATCGGCCGATTTCCAATCATCGCCCTTGTATCTCGCCGCATCTTCCAATCTCTTCTTCTCATTACGCCGATTTTACTCGCGTCAAAATCTGGCGTCAACACCTCCTCATATACTTGATAGCACCATTATTTGAGCTAGCATTATCAACAGTTATGGTAAAAACTTTATCTAAGCCCCATTCAGCCAAGCAACCCTCTAAGGATTTCCCAATGTCATCCCCTCTATGGCCCTTTACCAAGAAAAATCCAATAATCTTCTTGTGTAGGTTCCAATCACTATCAATAAAATGGGCTGTGACACACATGTAGTTTTGCTGAGTGTTTGCAGTCCATGTGTCAGTTGTGAGGCAAACTCTATCACAGGATTGCTTAAAAAATTCTTTCAGCTTATCTTTCTGCACATCATAGATACTAACACAATCTCTAGTGGCTGTTCTTCTAGATGGCACAGTAAAACGGGGGCATGCTTTGGCCATAAACTTCCTAAAGCCAGATCGTTCAGCAAAAACAAAAGGCAACTCATCTTCAATCAGCATTTCAGCAAAGCTGTTTCTAATTTCATCAGGATCAAACTTGCAGGTAGAAACAGTGCCTACACTACTACACCCATGTGATGGTTGCAATTGCAAAGTGCCTTGGTCATCAGGATTTTTATTAGGATTTCTCTTGCATATTCGTAGATGATATTTTAGAGAAGTTGTACCATTTTTTTTGGAGTGACAGTTGAGCTCACAGCTGCAATACTTGCACTTTGCCTTCTTCAGTACGCCTCCAACAAGGATCTTGTGGTAGCTGTCCCACACATCTGATCTTGGTGCCATAGCCTTCCTCTTCTTGACTTCCTTCTTCTAGTCCTTCTCCTGCTCCTCATTCTTGTTCTGCTCCTCATTCTTCTCTTCACCTTCAGATCTAGATCTCACAACTTCAACATCCGAATCCTCCATCTACAAATCGAGCAAAGCAAATGGATTCAACAAGTCAACAACAAATAATATGGGCTCAAATAATCACGAAAACGGACAACAAATCGAGGGGGGAAGGGATCTCGAACTTACATTGGAGGAGTGCTCGGTTGGTGGTGCCGTTGTACTACTAGTCCGAGCGCTGATTACTTGCCCCTTCTAGTTCCCCGCGAAGCCTAGTGCCCTGGTTGCTGGAGCCTGGAGGCAGGAGGCGGATGGGGACGCGGCGACATGCGGAACTGCGGACGGCGGTCGGTGACTCGGCGGTGGCTTTGGTGAGTAGCGGACGATGGGCGCCAGGCGGATCTGCCGTCCACGGATGGGGACGCTGGACGCGGGCAGGCGGCGGACGGGAGTCACGGCCTCACGGGGCGGCGGCCGGCGGTGGCTCTGGAGTGACGGCGGGTGAAGCACTGAAGGGGACGGGAGTCGGGGAGTCACAGGAGACGGGACGCCGGGACGCACGGGATGGACGCTAGGGTATATTGTTGTGGACTCGTGGGCCGACAGTTTATGGGCCGGATGGAATGGCCTGGCCGCCTGGGTGCCTGGCCGCCTACCGCGGTACCGCCAATCCATCGGTTAAAACTCTAATTCGGTTAACGGAAACCCAAAACCGACCCAATCACCGACCACCGAATAGCGCTAGTTTTTTAACCGAACCGAACACCGAAAACCGATTTAACCGACTATTTCGGTTAAATCGGTTCGGTTCGGTTCGGTTAATCGGTTTCGGTTAATTTTTGCCCAGGCCGACCTGGTGCCACGCTGCCCCCCCCTCTGGGCTATAGATTTCCATTTGGCACTAACATGATGGGCCGGCCCGAGCACGACACGAAGAAGCACGGCCCGACAATGGCCTGGCCCGTGAGCCATCGTGCTAGTGCCAGGCACGGCACGGTGTTAGTGCCGAGCCTGGGCCGCCTATTCGGCCCGTAGTGCCAGCACGGGCACGGCACGCTTAATGGGCCGGCACTATGCTGACTCGATAAATATTAGCCGTTGGATCTCCTAACTAAACCAGAGCCGTTAGATTCACATTAAGTCATATATAATCGTGGAAACCCTAGAGTTCTCACTCTCTATTCTCTTCCTGTCTGGCCGTCTCCCACGCGAGCGCAGGTGGCGGCGGCGCGGCCCCCCCCAGGCGCGCGCAGGCGGCGCGGCCCCCTGGAGGCGCACGCAGGCGGTGGTGGCGTAGCCCCCCTCCCCTGCGAGCGCGTGCAGGCGGCGGCGGCAACAATGGCGTGGGTGGCTCGACCTCATGCCGGCGCGGGCACGCCGGGCTACCGTGCTCGACAGCACGGCACGGCTAACCGCCCATAGAGCCGTGCCGAGGCCGAGATGTCGGCACGGCGGCACTACACGGCACGGCACGGCTAAGCCACCGTGCCGCATAGTGCCGTGCCAGTGCCGTTCCGTGCGGCCTGGCTGGCTATGTATACTCTGGGCGGGCGCGGCTTGCTTGGCGACCTCACCACGGCCCATGCCAGTGTGCAGGTCTCAGCTGCAATGGGTGCGGGCGCCTCCTCCTCACCATCGGCGTCGATGTACATGCGGCCTGCTGCGACGATGCGGCGCATGGCGGCCCCCGAGCGCGACGGCCGCGGAGACGAGCCACGCCAGCTAGCCCACGTCAGGTCCGAGAACCTGGCTCCCTCTACCCCAAGCTCGATCTGCCAGCTCCCTCTGCATCGCGCTCGATCTGCCTGCAGGGGATACAAGCACACACGCCACGCCACCTTCCTCGCAGCAAGCGAATCAGGCGACAACGATTTCATCTGGGCGAGCCACGAGTGAATTAGCCTCTCATGGCCCCTGTTTGCATGGAGACGACCGAATGAGGTGGTGGCCGAGGGAGTCGATGGCCGGGGCGTGAGCAGCGCGCGAGCTAATCCTGCACCACACCGCTGCTCACGCCCCGGCCATCTTCTCCTGATGGACGCAAAGAAATCTGTAGCAAAGAAATGGAAACGATAAAATATTTTGATTTGAGCTTCGGTAACACTAATCAGCAAATTGATGAGGTTTGCATCTCTATGGCCTCAGCTCACTTGGACCCCGACCTCCTGCCACTGGTTCAAATCACCGACCAATGGTCAGTTCCCATCGTAGACTGGCAGATTGCTGCAGCATGGCCGACGGCGGCGACTGATAATTTGCGCCGGACGAGGAGGATGAGCAGGCAGCGTCCTGCTGGTGAGACGCGACGGAGTAGCTGGCACGAGCGGTAGTAGACGCCGGAGCTAAGAGACGGTGGAATGGAGGCGCTGCCGGACCGTCGGCAGCCACGCTTACACAGCTGTGGGGCCGGCGGAGGAAGCACCGCTGGCCTGCAGCCGCCGGGCACCACGGAGGAATGGAGAGGAGATGCAGCGAGGGGCGAATGGGAGGAGACGCGAACTGCGGAGGGGTTTCTTGCATAGTATGGTGCCACAGTGGTATGCGACGTCAGCATCAAATGCTTGCCTGTCGCGTTTGGGACCTGGAATGGACTGTTTAGACGGGACTAAAAATACAGTTTAGGAGTTCATGGACCTAGTTGGCACACAGTAGGATAAGTTTTGGGACCCATGATACCAAGACTGTCATGTCAGCTTTTCAATGAAAAATACAACCTCTCAATGCATAGTTTAATTGCACAAATTCATAAAGGCTGCGACATTTAAGTTCTACGTGGTGCTATAACCAAATGTGTCATGGGATGACAAAAGGGTCTCAGTGGATGTTTCATCCATTTTCACAGGTCTTAGTAACTGGGCCTGAGAAGTGCCGTGGCTTTGAAATTCTCTTCTTCTCTCCCCTTTAAAAACCCTACCAACTTTGAAATTCTCTTCTTCTCTCCCCTTTAAAAACCCTACCAAAATAATGTGTTCAATTTATTGTCACAAAATCCTCATGACACCTCTATTGAGAGTGGCCTTAACTGTTTGTCATTTTATATCTTCCGACATATCTTATCTGTTTAGATTCTTTGAAGGCTTTCGCTATGTGGGGCAATTTAGAATTATATAAATAACATATTGATTTTATTGACTTTCCTGGTTATCTATGTTAGAATGCTACACCTTATGTTAATTTTACAAGGCAAACTTTGACTGCAAAATCAATTTTGATATAAATCATTCTTTCACATTTTGTTAAGAGCTGCAAAATCATAACATTAGTAACTTTTTTTAAGCAAAACCATTAGTAATTTTTAAATATACCATGGGTATCAATTTTACGTCACATAACAAACTATTGTTGTTAGACTAATTATTAATCAAAATATGAACTTGCGCTGTCAAATACGCTTACAAACATGAACCAAAGGGATCAGATTGTACTACCTCCATTCCTATTGTAGGTCATTTTTACTTTTCTAGATATATAGATTTTGCTATGTATCTATACATAATGTATATCTAGATGCACAGTAGCAAATGAAACGGAGGGAGTAGTTGTATATCACGGCACTATTGGGTAACCCAAGAAAGAAACCATGTCATTGTGCCTACTCGCTTAAGTTCTATAGTGTTAGGATCTTTATTAGAATATGGTATTCCATCGCAGAGTAGGAAGCAATTAGAGCACGATCGGTGGACGGACTATTGATTGTCAATTGTTCAAAATAGGGATATGGGTACCCCATGGGTCCCATCGATCAGGATACTAGCTGATCTTGGCAAGTGGACCCGCCCGACCAGAACGTGCAGGCTAAGGACGTGAAGATACTTGTAGCGCAAGTCAAGGAGGTCGGACAATTCAAATTAGTTCGGATATTGCGGGATACTTGTTATAATCCGACTTTGGTTGCTTTCCATGTAACAACCGACTAGATTAGATTCAAACCGACTTGTAACCTTAGGTCGTCAGCCTATATAAGGCGGCCAAGGGTGCCTCCTGAGGGCATCGGATCTATTCTTTGCACCCGCGCAAAGCAATACAAACCAACAAAACATAGGACGTAGGGTATTACTCTCCGGAGGCTCGAACCTGTCTAAACCTTCGTGTTCTCGTGATTACCTTCGAGTTCCTGATCTTGCAATCCTCCCTGCCTACAAATCTACCACTTGGGTAACCCCCTGGTGGACTGCCGAGCTACTAAATCCGACAGTTGGCGCGTCAGGTAGGGGAGATTGTGAGATCCTCCTCAGCGAGCTCGATGGCATCTCGCCTTGGTGTCATCTTCCCCGAAAGCATGAAGGACACTTTCGCCAATCCGATCCAGCTTTGCTTCAGGACCCTACCGATGGATCCCGATTCCGCCGCTTCCTTCGACGACTCAGCATCCTTCGCCAGCTCAGCGTCCGTTGGATCTGTGCTAGCAGAACAAGACCTCCACCCGAAGACCCTTATACCGCTTGTCCAGCAGATTGGCGACCTTTCCCTCTCCGAGAGGATTTCCAACATCCTTGCTACAACCTACCCATCCACGCCCTCCGACCAGATTGTGGGGCTAGATCGCATCAGCAACACCATTGCTAAGTGCATCACCCTCTCCGAGACGGCGCTATGCCCAACAAGATCGGCGCAGGGTGCTTCCCGTACCCCCTTTGGTCTGAGGAACTCGGCTGCCATGTTTTCCTCGAAACTCACGCAGTGTCTTTAGATCCAATCTGAAGACCCACCCGGACCTGCCCAATTTTCCGAACTGTGGCAAGTTCCAGACCCCTTGCATAACTCCGAACCCTTTTGGAAACGACGTCGAGACCAACTCCGAACCCTTATGGAAACAAAGCCTTTGTGGTCTCCGCTGACGATCCACCTAAGGATGGCGAAACCTCTTCTCATGAAGAAGGTCACAACACCAAGAACCGGAACCATGTAGTACGACGCCAATGGTAGCAATTCGACGCCCAGCAACACCAACAACTTGCTGGTAACATGAGAGCCATGGTAGCAGGCGACTAGGGCTGACTACCGCCCACCGCAAACGCTGACCCACCGCATGCCAACAATGGTGACAACGCCGATCAGGGCGGTGCCCGAGGCAGACGCAGGCACCCTATGCGCGCCTGCAATCTACAAGCCGACCTCGAGGAGGCCGGCCACAACATCTTCCCCACACCCCAGGCAAACTTTGGGGCTGCCTTCACCGATCTGGATAACCTTCTAGACTCGGAGCCACTCCGGCGGATCTGGGCATGTATCCACGTTGCCAACGCTCAAATCGAAGAGCGAGCCCAGAGCCGGTCAACACACTCCCAGTCCATATCAACCAGGCATGCTCGAAGCTGATCTGCTCATAGCAGATCCGATCACCACCGAGGTGACCATGGCAACCGCGCGGTTGGTCGGCTGGAGCCCATCCATAAAGAGAAGGTGGAGCAACCCACCAACCTACCCGCCAACAACACCCATCAACTCAACAACCATGACAACCATCGCTGTGGTAGGAGAGCCGATGGCGAGAACCGTGGCAGACAAGATCGGCAACATGACCTCAGCGAAGAGTTACGCGACCGCCACGACCTCCGCGACGACCTCAACAACCACCACCAAGAGCGGGAAGAGGCCGAGCTCCACCACCACGCTGAGTACGACCACGACTACGGTGCTTCTGAACTCGATGGCAGGCTAAACCACGACGCGAAATGGGAGGACCGTTGATGCCAAGAAGAGGAGATGCATCACTGTGATGACTACGATCGTAGGTACGGTGACCCAAAATATGCCTACATCCCACCCAGACGCAACAATGGTGGACGCCCTAGGGCACCCCTCGTCGAATACAACGTCGAGGATGACGATGACATGGCAATTGATGGTTTCGCTACCTTCAATCCCCACCTCAGGGCCGTTGAGTGGCCTGCTATGTTCAAGCAGGCGATCAAAAAAAAGTACGACGGCTGCTCCGACCCACTATATGGCTCAAAACGTACAACACCGCGGTGAAAGCTGCCAACGGCACCTACAACCAGATGGCCGCCTATTTCCCGATGGTGATGGGTTGCGGCCCTCTCCTGCGGCTAGAGAACCTCCCGCCGAGCAGCATCGACACCTGGGGTCAGCTTGCTAGGACTCTCACCTAGAACTACCAGGCTAACTACAACCAACTTGGAAACACGGAGAATCTTGGGTAAGACCGCTAGCGGAAGAACCAAACTCTCCGAGAGTACGTGAATTGCTTCTTCGAGAACTGCAACAGGCTGGTCGGCTTTGAGGACCGTGATGTCATCTGGTACTTCTGCTCTGGCCTGATGAACCGCAACATGTTCCTATATGAAGCTGACCCCAAGACGGTCGGGCAGATGATGCAGCTCGTCAACCTTCAGCCTAACATAGAGGAGGTGGCGCAAGTATAGTTCTAGGGTAGCAAGCATTGCCAAAACGACGACCACGAACCACTGACCCATGAGGAACACCAAGCATGATCAGAGTCCTCCCGATTTCAAAAAAAAGGCCCCCGAGGTCCTCATTGCCAAAGCCGATCCCGCCAGACCAACCACCTTCCTTCGAGAAGAGTTTGATGACACCCTGAACGCTCTGTGCCCCTTCCGTAAGGACGCACGTCACAATCTCTAGGACTGCACAGTCCTCAAGAAAGAGCTCGGTGCCCTGGTGGAATACAAGCAACCTTGCTGCAACGACTACCGCAGGGATGACAATTGTCGCGACAACCGCCACCGTGATGACCATGATGACCGCGGCGACAGTCGCCGCGACAATCGTCATGACCGCCACCGCGACGACCGCGACCACCGTCATGATGATCACGACGATTGTGACCACTGCCACGATGATCGTGATGATCGTGGCAACTGCTGACACGACGACCGCGATGATCAGCACAGAGAGGAGCGTCGTGACCAGCCAAACCCAGACGCCCACTGGGCCAGTGCTGACCAGAACGGGGAGTTCCAACAACTGAACCGTCAAGTCAATGTCATCATGGGTGGCCCCAAGGCGTTCTGCAGCAACCGCAAACACAGGTTTCACCAACGAGAGGTGCACTTCATCTCCATACGGCTAGTCCAGTATCTGCGTTGGTTAGAGATGCCCATAACCTTCTCCTAAAAAGATCACTAGGGTACACATTCCAGATCCCAGGTCATACCCGTTGGTGGTCTGCCCAACCATAGACCGGACTCTCCTCCCCAAATTGCTAATTGACGGCGGCAACGGGCTTAACATCATCTTCACCGAAAACCTTGAAGCGCATGGACTTCAATTTCGACCGCCTCCAGCCCTGTGTATGGCATTGTGCCTAGCAAAGGATCCTATCTTATCGACCGAGTTGTTTTGCCACTTACCTTTGGCATGCCTGACAACTACTGTACGGAGCACCTCACCTTCGAGGTGGCCAACTTCAAAACATCCTACCATGCCATTTTTGGCAGACCCATGCTCGCAAGGTTCATGGTGATACCGCATCACACCTACCTCGTCCTCAAGATGAAGGCTCCAAACAGTGTCCTCTCCATCTACGGTGACATTGAGATGTCATACAAGTGTGACACGGAGGCGGTACAGCTTGCTGAAGCCTTGGAGTACTCAACCAAAGCCACCACCATGCTTGCTGAGGCCCAGAAGGTGGACCAGAACCAGCTCACGATCCTAGAGACGAAGTCGACGCCTACAGCACTGCAGCCCGATCCGAAAGTCAAGAAGATCAACCTCGACCTGGAAGACCCCTCCAAGATGGCCCTCATAGGGTCTGACCTCTCCCCTAAATAGGAACTCGCGCTCACCAGTTTCCACCAAGACAACTCAGACATATTCGCATGGAAGCCATCCGATATGCCTGGTGTCCTGCGGGAGCTGGTTGAGCACTCCTTGTAATTGAGCAAGACAACAAGACCGGTCAAAAAAAAGCTTTGTCATTTCGCCCAAGATCGCAAGGAGGCCATTAGGGTAGAACTCAATAAGCTCTTAGATGCCGGTTTCATCCTTGAATGTAAGCACCCCGACTGGTTAGCAAATCCAGTCCTTGTAAAAAACAAAATCGATGAATGGAGAATGTGTATCGACTACACCGACCTCAACAGGCACTGCCCTATGGACCCCTTTCCCCTTCCGCGCATTGGCCAGGTCATAGACTCTACGGCTGGAAGCACCCTGTTGTTCTTCCTCAACTGTTACTCGGGCTATCACCAAATTGCCCTCGATCCTGCCGACCAAGACAGAACAGTGTTCATAACACCCTTTGGCATCTACTGCTACAGCACCATAACCTTTGCGTTAAAAAATGCTAGGGCCACCGACCAGAAGGCAATTCAAGGTTGTCTCAAGAAGCAGCTACACAAGAACATCGAGGCCTATGTCGATGATGTCATTGTCAAAACTAAGGATGAGAAGAACTTTATAGCCGACCTCGCAGCAACCTTCGACAACCTCCGAGCCTATCGCTGGAAACTCAATCCGGGCAAATGTGTCTTCGGTGTCCCATCTGGAAAGCTCTTGGGCTTCATGATCAGCCAGCACGGCATCGAAGCCAATCCCGTCAAGGTTGACGCAATCAGAAACATGAGGAAGCCAGCTAGCAAGAAATACATCATGAAGCTTACCGGCATGATGGCGGCCCTCAGTTGCTACATCAACAAACTCGATGAAAAGGGACTGCCCTTCTTGAAGCTACTCAAAAAGGTGGACAAGTTCGAGTGGGATGACAAAGCCTTCCTTACCACTCCTCCCGTCATGACGGCCTTGGTCGACCAAATAACGCTACAATTCCACATCTCTGCAACGGTGCACATTCTCAGCACTGTGCTAGTTGTGGAACGTGAAGAGCCCGACTATGCACACATGGTGCAATGATCGGTGTACTACATTAGCGAGGTCCTCAGTGACTCCAAGGTTCGTTACACACAAGTTCAGAAATTGCTCTACGCAATCCAGATCTCATCTAGAAAGGTGCACCATTAATTCTAGGCGCACAAGATCCGAGTAGTATCCTCGTACCCAATCAGCAAAATCCTCCACAACAGGTATGTCAACGGCCGAGTTGTCAAGTGGTCTGTAGAGCTCAGCGAGTTCGACCTTGATTTCTACCCACGTTATGCGATCGAGTCGCAGATCCTAGCCGACTTCCCTAGAGAGGCTAGAACACTAGACAATGTACTTTGACGGCGCCCTCAACCTCGAAGGAGCCAGCGCGGGAGTCCTCTTCATATCCTCCAAAGGGGAGCAGCTCAAGCACGTCCTCTAGATCCATTACAAGGCCACCAACAACAGCGCCGAGTACGAGGCACTCATCCATGGCCTTCACGTTGTCGTTTCCCTTGGAATCAAGCACGTCCTCATGTACAGAAACTCCAAGGTCATCATCAAGTAGGTCAATAAGAATTGGGACTGCACTAAGGACACGATGGGCACTTACTGCGCAGAACCCACTTCGACGGCCTTGAGTTTCACCATGTCCCCAGGGAGCATAACGTCACCGCCGATGTCTTCTCCAAGCTCGGCTCCAAGCGCACTCAAGTCCCAGTCGGCATCTTTGTCCAGGACCTTCGGAGACCCTCCATCAAGATTCTGGACCTGGACCAGATCAACGACAGTACTGAGGCTCCGGCCGACCCAACTCCTAGTGACGTCATGATGATTCAGGTAGAAGAAGACTGGCGCACTCCGTTCATAGCCTTGATCACTGACCAGCTGGTGCCAGGGGACAAGATAGAACACAAGAAACTAGCATGACACAGTGCAAACTATGTCATGATCAGGAAGGAGCTCTACAGAAAGGCCGCATCCACAGGCATCTTGATGACGTGCATTCTACGCAATGAGGGCATTGACCTCCTTCATGAGATCCACTCGGGTACATGCGGGAACCACGCCGCTTTAGGCACTTTGGTCGGCAAGGCGTTTTGCTCTAGCATCTATTGGCCAACAGCGGTAGCCGACACAAAGGAGCTCGTCCAAAGGTGCAAAGGATGGCAGTTCTTCTAGAAGCAACAATACTTACTAGCCCAAGCCTTGCGCACCATCCCACCATCTTGGCCCTTTGCATGCTAGGGGCTGGATATGGTCGGACCCTTCAAGACCACCCCGGGCAGCTACACTCATATCTTTGTGGCTGTTGACAAATTCATCAAATGGATTGAGGTCAAGGCTGTCACCAGCATCGAGTTGGCTAAAGCCGCTCAGTTCATGGAGGAGATCACACACCGCTTCGGAATCCCAAATAGGATTATCACCAAACTTGGCAAATGGTTCACAGGCTCTGATTTCTAGGACTTTTGCTAGGATAACCTCATCGATGTGTACTACTCCTCAGTAGTGCACCCGCATTGCAATGGACAGGTCGAATGTGCGAATGGGATGGTCCTCCAGTCCCTCAAGTCTTGCATCTTCGACGACACATCCAAGTACACCACCAAATGGCTATGTGAGCTACCCATGTCATCTAGGGCCTTCAGACCCAAAAAAGCCAGGCTACCGGCTACACTCTTTTCTTCATGGTGTACGGCTTAGAGGCCGTCTTACCCTCTGACGTAGCTTTTAGCACCCCACGCATCCAATACTATGACGAAGGCAAAGCGGAAAAAGGCCGATGGATTGACATCGACAATCTCGAGGAGCATCGAGTGGCGGCTCTCATCTAGCATGCACGCCATGAGCAGCAGATGCGGCGCTATCACAATCAGAATATTAAAGAACAATCCTTCAACATCGGCAATTTGGTGTTTCACTGGATCCAGTTCTCCTAAGATATGCACAAGATGGAAGCCCCCTGGGAGGGCCCCTTCATCATCAAAGAAGTCATCCAGTCAGGTACCTATCGACTCCAATGGGCGAACGGCTCAAGCATCCCCAATCCGTGGAACATTGAGCACCTGCGGCTCTTCTACCCTTAGGACTTAAAAGCAATGTATTCTTTTTTCCCTTTTTATTGCAAGAATAAAACCTTTGAGGTTCTTTGCATACCTACTTGCTTCTTGTTCCCTTGCCCGAGCTGTTCCTAACGCTCGAGGGCTGTCTGACCTGTTTGACAGACCACTCGCTTTCCAGCTGGGGGGCTTCCCCCATGCGCCAATCTCTGGGTCTCTAATCCTCCTCCTCCCCCTCTCAAGGCAATACGACTAACTCGTGTGGTCGGCATCCTATCTCACAAAATCGAGACAACCTTGCGTTCACCCCTTCTACAAGCTCGAGATCCGTTCTCAGCAGAATGCTAGTCAGGCAAGGCTGGGAGTTTAGTAGCTACAGGTCTCAGCTACACGTTGTCCTATCGTATACACCAAGGGAGGGATGGAGCCCTTTTTTCGTATATATTAAATCAATTAGATCACTTGTCTTATCACACAGTTTGAATTACCGCAAGTTTTATTTTATAGTTCTAGCTCCTTAACGATGTTTTCCACTACACCAATAATTCTTCGGCCAGTTCCGGAAGCTTCTCTATGTTGAAGTCCGACGTAACCCCTGTACCAGCTCGCTCCAAAGGAATTCACGAGAAGTGCATCTCTAACATTGCCAAGACATTCTTGATGCACTCCACCTGGTGTCCTTCAGCAGCTCTTTCAGCCAACCAGGCACACTCGTGAAGTAGCGTCGGCATGGTTGGGTCGATTTTCGGTTGGACCATGTCCATCACATAGCTGGCCGCCCAACGCAGATCTTCCAGCTCCACCTCCAACCTTGCAATCACCAATTGGTCATACTGAAGACTTTTCATTGCAGCTACTAAGCAGCGGTCAGTATCCTTGTGCAAGCTGGTCTCATAAGCTAGCTTCTACGACACAGCGTACTCACGGTGAACAGCCACGTCGTGATCTTCCTGGAGATGAGCATTTGCAGCTTCACATTCTTTGAGGTTTCACTTTAGCCTCTACTCCCTCACTTCGGCACCTGCTCATTTGAACCAGCACACATCTGCACCAAGACTTCAAGGATAGAACCAAGTCGACAGGTTGGCACAATGTACCTTCCAACTGTGCAGCAAGGATCTGTTTCTACTCGGCATGCTTCAGGTCTTTTTGCTTAATCTGCTCCGCGGCATCCTCTTTGGCCTTCTTGAGGTCGGCCTCAAGTTGTTGTGCCTTAAGGCAATATTCCTCGGCCTGTTGAATCACGTCTGCCCTCTTATGAGCACGCGCAGCCAGATTCTATTTACACTCTAAAAATTAGAGCACTGCAAAGAAACAAGATATAAGATGTAGGTTCTTCAGGTTGGTCAACATACTTACAAATAACAATGTGGAAATCCTAGAGAATGACTGCCGCAGCTCGGCAAGATCTTTCTTGTCCTCCGCCATGTCCCCAGCAAGGTTAGTCATAAAAAAGTCCAGGGTATCGGGATCATCTCCTCCTCGCATGTCCACGCCAGCGTCCCCGGTGGACTTCTCCGGTAGCAGATCATCCCCAGGCAACTCTTCCAGGTGAGGCTTGGCTCCAGCTCTCTCACTAAAGACTTGCTTGGCCTCGGAGCCGTCTACAGCAGCATCCGCGGCAACTGCACTCAAAACCACAATATCCCCGACTACGCCTTGCTACGGCACTGGGATTCGTACAGCTTCTCCTACGGCACGACTATCTTGATGCCCTCCCAACCTCTGGAGGTGAGGACTGTTAAGGACACGGCCATCGCCCCTTTGGCATGGGATGAGCCAACAGTCAGTTGCGTACCAGATTCATCATCTAGCACGGCCTTCCTGTATCATTGGTGCGAGAGGCAACTTAAGCAAGATAGGCAGCAAAAGAACCACAAGACAAATAATATAACCAGATTGCACTTACATGGTGCTCTGCTTCACTTTTAACTTGGGACGCAAGGGCAGTGGTGGCGACAACACATCTTCACTCGGCCTCCTGCGGATTTTTGCCTTCATCGTCTACTTGATCCGCTCCACGTCGGCCGCGGTCGTCTCAAAGAGCTCGGCCTTCTTCTTCTTGGTGGCTGGGCTCGGCACATCTAACTCCTTGTACGCTTCTCTGGACGATCTGCCCACAGAGGCTATGCTCGGGGCAGCCTTCTCTTTCTTACCGGTCACCTTCTTCCTCTTGTCGATCGGCTTCTGAGATTTGGAGGAAGGAAGGTTCTTCACGTTCTACCGTGTTCGGCGTCCAACTGGTGCGGATCCTCGGCTCGGTCGACCTCATCTGACACATCCTCGTCCGACCCAATGGAGGAGTCTAACTCCCAATCAAGGGCAGCAAGCAGCAGGTCGGACTCGGTGGTCGGGCGGACCTTGGGTCATTGTTGCTTGGCCCCTCCAGGAAGTGGCACCAGGCAAAAGAACTAAAACTTGCGGTTCTACTCAATCAACAAGATTAGTCAGAGACCACACAATAGCAAACAGGAATGCCAAATCTAGGTATTTAAGATCATACTGGGTCGGTCGGCCTCTTGAGGGAATACGCCTTGGGGCAGCACCTGTTCTTGATGACACCACCAAAAAACTCGCATACCCGGTTGGCGACTTCTTCTTTGGTCATCTTTCACTACGCCTCTCAAGTTGGATCTAGTGGTCCTGTGTATTCATATGCTGGATGGACTCTGTCCTTGATTGGTTGCGTTAACCTCTGACAGAAGTTGATGCTCATAACCCCGGATGTGAGCCTATGCCTTTTCAGGTCGGCGATTTCCTCCAAGAGCTGCTTCACCTGCACCATCTCTGTGGAGGTCGGCTGGTTTGACCACTCTAGCATTGTTACGGGTGCATATCCACGACGGGGTGGCAACTCAAGCTTCTGATTGGATATGATGAACCATTCCATATGCCACCCTTTGTTCAATTCTTTAAGCTTCAAATCAAAATATTCAAGGACTCTCTTCGGCTGCAATGAAAATCCACATCCCCCAATCACTCATAGCTTCCACTTGGTCGACACAGTTTTCAATTGATATAGATACTTCCTCAGATTGAAATGGGGTGGGATGGCGAGGAACGCTTCACAGAGATGGATGAAAACTGCGATGTCCAGAATGGAGTTGGAATTGAGATGCACTAACTCAAATTTCTAGTACTCCAGTAATTCACAGAAGAAATCCCCTGTTGGGATCCCAAATCCACGCTCAAAGAATGCCTCAAAGACAACGGTCTCCATCTTGTCCTCGGAGGGGAAATCTTGGTCGGTGATCACCTTCCACTCTAGCAGCATCTTAGGTCCCAGGAGATTCCGATCGATGAGGGCCTAGATTCGCTCTTCGGTCATCATGGATTTCATCTATTAGGTGGATGGATCCAGTGCTTGCTCCACCACCATCTCCTTGGTTTCTAACCCTTGCTGCGCAGATCAAATATACGGGGCTTCTTGGTTCGCATATGGTGGGGAACCGTGCTGAGGTGGCAGTGGCTACACCCTGCGGGCGGAGGAGCACTGGATGTGCTCTATGGATATGATGGCGAGACCTCAGGATCTTAGGAGTAGTGACTGTGGCACTGGTGGCAGTGGTGTTCGAGTGTGGGCAGACGGGACATGAAAATGGATCTGCACCCCTTCGGATTTTGAAGACACTGACAGCGTAACCCTTGTGATGGAATCTGCGAACCATCAGTTACACGGCAAGTGTTGGATGGAATTTGCGGTATCAAGTCGGCGTGCCTCTGTGGCCCCGCCAGTCCTCGTACTTGGGGGCTGGGCGTCTATCTCAAGTCGACGTGCCTCCACGGTCCTGCCAGTCCTCGAACTTGGGGGTTGGGCGCCTATTTCTGATCGGCATGCTTCCATGGCCCCGCTAGTCCTAGTACTCAGGGCCTAGGTGCCTATTTCTGATCGTCGTGCCTCTATGGCCTGTCAATCCTCGTACTTGGGGGCTGGGTGTCTATTTTTGGTCGGCGTGCCTCCGCAGCCCTGTCAGTCCTCTTTCTTGGGGCTAGGCGCCTATCTCTGATCGGCGTGCCTTCGCAACCCGCCAATCCTCATACTCGGGGGCTGGGCACCTATTTCTAATCGGCGCGCCTCTGCGGCTCTGCTAGTCCTCATGCTCGGGGGGCTCGGTGTCTATTTCTGGTCGGTGTGCTTCTGCGGCTCTGCCAGTCCTTGTACATATGGATTCGTTCATACTATTTTATGTTGTGGACCATTGGACCAATTATTTTAATCGCTTCAATGCTCGGGGGCTACTCCATATGGAGTGCACCTTGTGACGCCCTCCATGTCCTTCGTTTCGACCCACTGGATGCCCAACATCCATAAGCTTGACACTCGACTTTGTTCTGCGTGTATGGCTATATGTTCGCTTAAATTTTCTTCTTTTTTGAGCACTGCGCAGCCTCTCCGTCACTATGACACCATCGCAGCTTCAGCCAACCACATTCCAAGCTTCACTGCGATGTCCTTAGGTTCCTGTTCGCCTACACATCGCTCGAGGGCTTGAAGGATATGGGTACCCCATGGGTCCCCACGACCAGGATACTAGCCGTCCCTAGCAAGTGGGCCTGCCCGACCAGAACATGCGGGCTAAGGACGTGAAGATACTTGGAGCGCAAGTCAAGGAGGTCGAGTGATTCAAATCAACCCGGATATTGTGGGATACTTGTTGTAATCCGACTCAGGTTGCTTTTCATGTAACCATCGACTAGATTAGATTCAAACCGACTTGTAACCCTAGGTCGTTAGCCTATATAAGGTAGCGAAGGGCACCTCCCGAGGGCATCCGTTCTATTCTTCACACCCGCACAAAGAAATACAAACTAGCAAAACACAGGACGTAGGGTATCACTCTTCGAAGGCCCGAACTTGTCCAAACCTTCGCGTTCTCATGATTACCTTCAAGTTCTTGATCTTGCAATCCTCCCTACCTACAAATCTACCACTTGGGTAACCCCTTGGTGGACTGCCAGGTTACTAAATCCGACAGTACTTCATCCGTTTCAAAATGTAGGCTACTCATTCTACTCCCTGTGTCCTAAGTGATTCAAAAAGCCAACATGCCTTACAATTTGGGATCAAGAGAATAAGTATTTTAACTTTATTTAAATTTAAAATATGATGTTTTCGTCTTTGCAACCACATTGTATTTTCTCCAGCAGGAAATCAAACCAATAGCTTAGGAACCATTTGGATCAGCCAAGATTTTAAGAATCTAGAATCTATAATCTGGATAGCTCCCAAACAGATTGGATTTTGGGGAGGATTCCAGAATTTACATTCCCGGATTCTCAAAATCCTAGAATCTGGCATGGAGGAGCTTCCAGCACCTACTGGATAGCAAAATTATGATTTTACCCCCGCTCTATCCATTCCAATCTGCTGTTCCAATGCCCTCAAACCTCCGTCATTCTCCTGTGCTCATCCGACCGACGCTCCAGGCCGCCGCCCCATTCTCCCTCCTCTCCGTCTGGTCCCTATCTGTACTTGCCCAGGCAACAGGCATCAGCAAGCTGGCTCCTGCTTCATCCGCTGCCTCCTCCTCCAGCTGTGACATCTCAAGTAAATAATAGCCAAATCAAGAGAAATTGAGAATAAATCAAAGAAAAATCAAATTGGTTTAAGTGTCAATTACCCTTGTAATGATGCACTTGGGAAGAAAATAAAAACCAACTTTATATAAGAACTCAATTTTTGGCCTATATAAAAGTGATATATCTCTTTAAATTGAGCAACTTTCATCATTGGAACTTTTCTTGATTTTAAGTGGAAGTTGTTCAAAAATTGAGTTAAAGTTCGGCCGAAAATCAATCATTTTCAAAACCAGTTTTGGCCGGCGTTCCACCAAACTTCTCCCAAGTTTATCTCCAAATCCATGGAGTTTTTCATATGTTGGCTTTTACAAAAGTTATAGTCCATACTTTAAACTCAAACTTTTATATTTGGAGATTCAAACATGTAGTTCAAAATTTCTAAGAAAACTCGTAGTGAAGCAGGCCTCTTCGCACACACGCGCGACGCACCCTGGGCGCTGTCACCGCGCTCGCGACGCGCTCACCGTCACCACGCGGCGCATGATTCCTACCGTCGTGCCACGCCAAGCCAATGGCCGGCGGCGAGGTGACAGCACAGGCGCAGTAGCGGCTCGCCCACTCCTCCCGCACGCAATCCTCTTCCCCGCACAGCAGAATCATCGGCGGCCAATCGCGCCCGCGACACGCCGCGACGCCGGTGCACGCCACAGCTGCCCAGCCACTCACGCACGCCCGGCCACTGCCCCGCCATGCCAATGCACTGAGAGGCCTGCCTCGATGCCTCGCCCCATCCCCTTGCCCTTTGCCACCTATAAAAAGGGCCCATGCCCATACCTCATCGGTCGCACGCACCCCCTCCACTCCGCCATTGCCACCGCACGACGAGCACCCCCTCCCGGCCATCCTCGTCTCCACCCGAGCGCACGCGCGCCCTCCCCTACCACCACTCCACCTCCCCAGCCCCACAAACCTCCACCACCACCGCCACCATCGTCGGAACCCGAGCCGAAGCAGCCACGCCGCCACTGCTCCTTTGTGAGCCGTCACCGACCATCCTCCGACCCCGAGTCCTGCACCAAACCGGTTGCCGGTGAGTCCCTTGATGCCCTCATGAACCTAGCCCAGGACCTAGCGGCCCCACATCGCCGGAATCGCACTCCCCGAGCTGCCAGCCGGCGAAGGACCTAATTGCAATCTAGATTTTAGTTTTAGGGTAGTGCAAAGTGTAGGGGCATAGTTGTAAACCTTGAAAAGTTCTAAGGGT
Organism: Setaria viridis; assembly: GCF_005286985.2. Lineage (NCBI taxonomy): Eukaryota > Viridiplantae > Streptophyta > Magnoliopsida > Poales > Poaceae > Setaria > Setaria viridis. The sequence goes on along the minus strand of NC_048265.2, from coordinate 26,558,039 downwards.
CGTTCTATAAAAGAGAAAAATTTAAGTGTGAATAAAATGCATAGAAATCGCTGAAACTTTTTAAATCCATATAAATTGTAGAAAAATGATAAAAATGCAAAATAAATTGTGTTAGTTTCATGATGCTCATATCTGACTTGTAAAAATACTTGTTTTGTGCAATATGTATTTTTCTTGCTTATCAAAATGCATGTTTCCTTCTTGTGGAATAAATAGTTTTCGTACTCATAATCCTGATAAATTCACAGTAACATATGATAATGTTGAAAATCATTCTGTACAGTTTGTAGAACTAAACTGATGATAGAACTCTAGTTATAAATTATTCTTCATATCTGTAGTGTAACCATGTTTGATTTTTAGTAAATTCTGTAGTTGTCAAATCCATCTTAAATTTTTACAGTTGCTTTCTTGTGTAGGGGGAAAGCTCCTGTAAATCAATCATGTTCATATACTAGCATATGCTTCCTGAACATTTATTCATGTTGAAAGCTAGTTTATTTAGTAAAGATAACTGCTACTAGGATTTGTAGGCTCACAAATGATTATTTATGCTCATCATCAGTAGCATGATCATCCCTAAAAAGTTTGCTAAACAGTACCAAAATAGCACAACCTGTTGTCTTTTGAATAATAAATTTCTAAGAATTTTATATGTGTACACAATCACCATCAAAATAAAATCTATGTTTTCTTTCCAACCAAGCATGTTTTGCGAAGAAAGAAATATTTATAAACTTGTCTAGGTGAATGTGGCTTAAAGAAAAGAAATGTTTATAAACTTGTCTAGGTGAATGTGGCCAAAAGAAAATACACCCCATGTTTCTGTAATGGTTAACAAAATAAAACCTACATCATAAAAAATTAGAAAAGAAATCTTATGCATATGCATCTCGTGTAGAAGCTAATCGCGCCAATGGAACATACGAGCTCATCCTGGAACACGAACAAGGACAGTAGGAGGGTGAGCTGAACGTGATCGAGGCAAACCAAGGCCCGAACCAAAGTTCGGAAGAGCCGAAGGCTAATTCAGGGCAATAAGGCAAGCCCCGGAGCATAGGTTTCCAAATTTATACAATATTCTTGTGACTTATGTGTGTGCATTAAGTCCATAAGAGTTGCATTGAAACCCTAGTTGCATGTTCCTAGTACCCATGTTTTGAATACTAGCATGTTAGGTCGCTTAGTTGCTATACTAAATACGGACACGGTAAAAGTCAAGTGATTTCCTGTCACTCGCGAGCTATAGGAGTTGCCTATTTACATATGTTGGAATCATAAGGTTGACGAGCGGGGCTTTGTGCGAATTCCTGAATTTGTTGATGCCCCGTCTGTATAGAGGAAACTGCTAAGGTCGAAACGTGTCGATGTTCGTGGTCAAGTTTTTGAACGTACTAAACACATGCTGAGAATATGGTAATCGGTAAGCTTAGTACCTGATTGAACCGGGGCATGGACTTTTTCCCTGCTCTCTCCGAAAATGGTTCCCTTGATGCATCATGTGGGTACCAGTGCGGCCACATCACGGCGTCGTTCTGGGGACCGGTGGGGCCTTGTATCCAAGGGAAGTGGGCCCTGGACATGCACCGGGGATCGATGGGAACCGTTGATAATATGTGGACCCGTCATGGTACGAGCATGTCGTGTGTTAGGTCCACCTTGCAAGGTTAAGAAATTCGATTCGAATCGTCTGTTTCTCGCAGTTATTGAGACTGCTTGACCACTAGGCTGCATTGAGTAAGAAGATGAACAATGATGATGCTAATATTGAGGCTTTATTAAATTGCTTGTTCTACCATGATTGCTTAGAATAGATGCTTATCTAGAATGGTTAATCAACTAGAATTTGATGCTATAACTTAAAAGCAAGGACCCACTTTAGAAGCTTTTGGTAAAAATAACCCCCTAGCCAAAAAGCCTTGCATGTCTAGGAGTCGGTGGATTAGATACCACCTAACGGGTAAGCCTTGCGTATTAGTACACTCAGCCTTGCTTGTGGCTTTGTTTTCAGGTAATGAAATTGATGAAATGATTGATAGTGTGACTTGGCCGTACCAGCTCCCTCCAGGATGGACGGTTGAGTGGGACACGTCCTCGGCGAGCGAGGACTATGGTTAGTGATGTCATGGACAGCTTCACCATGATGTCATGTATCGTCATTAGATTATCGTTTCTTTCCGCTGCACTTGAACTCTTAACCACTTTATGATTTGAACTCGGTTTGCAATAAATAAATATGGACCTCTGTGATATTTCAACTGGATCATTGTAATCTCTGGGCTCATCTTCGTACGAGTATTTGTACGCTTGTTTCGATCTCAAATACGTGGTTATATCGGGTGAAACCCGACAGACTACCATCTTGATCCGATTTATGTGTCTGATCGCATTTAAGGCGATGTTTAGCACACCTAAGCCGCGTTAATTTGGGTGGTTCTGCCACAGATGGTATCAGAGCGAAAAGCATCACCGGAGAAAGCAACGAGCTGTAAAAACTTATTTCGATAAAACTTGCCTAGAAAAATCACGTTTGAAAAGTGTGTTGGTTCGTTAAGGATGAAATGTAGTCCGTGAAGCCCTAGGGGATTATGGGTTGATCAGGTGGCTAACTAACTTATGGTTATATAATACTGACTTCAAGCACATTACTTTTAGTCAAAACTTACTTTGTTGCACAATGGTTGGCGCAAGGGCACGGCGATTGTTGTAACGTACCCACGGCACCATATGAAAATATGGTGGCGGTACATAAAAAGATGGTTGGCGCAGGGGTATGGCGATTGCTGTAACGTACCCACAGCATCATATGAAAGTATGATGGTGGCACATAAAAAGTGAATACGCTATTTCCGCATATGAACGTTGTTCGTACAGTGAAACTCGTGTGGATGCCATTTCTATAGTAAACACTAATGAATGGGGACGCTTTCGTGAGTGTTGGCACGAAAGGTTCAATTTATACTCTGGATGCTCATCTGCAGGTACACTAACCACGATTACGTTAAGTTAAAGAACGGTTAGATATTATAGGGAGAGCTATAATTTATGCCATGCCACCGGCACTAACCCCGTAAGTCCAAGGTTATTGGACAATTGTTTACCTTGTGAGGACGATTAGGACGAGCATGCATCATGATCATAAATGAAAACGGAATAAAAATCAGCATGAAATAAATAAGGATGGGTTTGTACAAGAGCACTTCAAAAACTTCCTGAAGATAACTCTAGAAATAATTTGTCCCTTAGTTTTCTACCTTCAATGAATCCTACCTATTCCTTGAGTGTTTCAACACTCTTAATCAAGTTTTATGAAATAATAATGAATACAAATTTTGTTCCAAACTTAATCATGCACCCGTTGTTTTGTAGGGTTGCGCTAATAATTCCTCAGTTACAAATTACAAATCTAGCTAGCTGTTCCACACAAAAATAGGTTAGACCATAGTTTATAATCCTCTTAGAGGCTGTTTGAGCAAAAGTTTTGAATAACAAAGTTATGGCCAAATACCTAAGGGACATTCTGGTAAAATTTGGGAGGTTTGGGATAGCTACTTTTTGAGTTACGGCCATGTTACTACCTATCCAGAAATCTATTGTCATTCTTGGATAAGTGGTCTTCCTAGCTCACACACTCCCTCATTTTTTTTCTTCCAGATGCCTGCCCCATTTACGTCGTGGTGGACATGGACGAGCGTGTTCACTCCAAATGCCTACACTGGGAGGGCTTTCCTTCCATTTTGTAGGGCGTTTTAAGCTTGGTGGGCTACACTACCCCTCCACACTACATGGGACAGGAGTTCGAGGAGCACGGAGTGCCTCGTTGCTGCGTGCACCTCACGCTTCTCCCCTAACCAGCACACCTCGAGTGGCCTACTTTGGAGGTCGAGACTTTTGGGTACCGCCTCAACGACACGTGGGAGGCGACTGCTCTGCAAGTGCTTACTACCTTCTATAGTCAGCACCCGAAGGAGATTGCTGTCACCCCCGTGGGTCTGTTCCCGGCAGCACAGGAGGACGACCCCATGTGCTTGACAGAGTAGACCACATGGATGTTCTAGGGTGCATTTGTCCTCAAGAGATGATCCTCACTTCCGCGCGGTGCATGAATGCACTGTACCATCTTCAGGCTCTCCGGAGCAAGATGACAGCTCAGTTGTCCAATTTGGCACAGGCAAACCAAATGATGGTGGATGATAGGAGCAGCCAGATTGTTGACCTATCAATTGAGCTGGTTGACAAGGACACGAGGATCGACCAATTGGAGGTTCAGGTGGAAGACCTCAAGAAGGAGCTGAGTGACAGAATGGCTACTATTGACCACTTGGAATATCAGATTCGCGACCTGAACATGGAGTTAGAGGACGCAAATGAGCACATCAAAATGCACCACGAGTAGGAGGTAGCTCTGCAGGCCCTTCCGGCTGACTTGGAGGAGGATGAGGAGGACCCAGAGGAGATGGAGGGTATCTTCAGTATGAACATGGAGAACGGAGCACCACAACCACCACCTGGGGGAGCTCACTCCTCGATGCTTAGTGTGTCTTCTGTCAACAACTTGGATGACTTCTAGATGCTTAGGATAGCTTTTGTGTATACTCCTCAGCGCAGCCTAACTTTTGGACCGTGGATGTAATAGGCTAGCTTGGAGTTGAGTATTCTTTTGCGTAGCAGATGCTACGATTGTGACACCTTGATGATGGGGGCAGTTCCCAAAAACTTGGCACTTGATGTAATCGACATGTGACTGTTGACTTTCTGCAACAGAAACGTGTTCAAATTTTTAACCTAGTTTCTTTTCATCTCTGGTCCATTTTATTCATATCAAAGTTGTTGGGAATTTCATAACCTAAATGCTCACAAAATTTCAGTATCATTGGACTTCCCTAACTCGAGTCATGAGTAAGACATTGCAGCTCGGCCTGCTGAAAAACAGCCAGAACAGAGAGGCAAAGATGGAATGTTTTGGCCTATATAACCCTTGAATTGGTCTCTGAGTTGAATACCAAAGTTGTATCATACTAAATTTACTACTCAATGAACAAAGATGAGAACTTATGGATGCTTGAGTAAGGAGATATGAATTTTCTCCTAGTTATAGTTTCTGCCCATATTATTTAACTGCATCTCAAACTTTAACATTCCGCACGTATTCTACCTTGTTTCATCTTTTTGTGAGCAAGTTTGAGAATTATGTGACTAAAGAAAAGGTTCACCACAGCAGATGGTGAATGGGACACGTCAAAACCCTGGAGATTTTGGAGGTAGTGGTAGCGGGCAACAGCCACCACCACCCCCGCCTTCCATGGAGGTAATTTTGGCTGCCCAAACCGAGTTGCTGTGACAACTTGTCCAAGGACAGCAGCAACAGCAGCAGCACCAGGGTGGCCAAAATGTCCATCCGCCCAGGTTGCGAGCTACCAGGATTTCCTAGGCACTCAGCCCCTATTGTTTTTCAAAACAGAGGAGTCTTTGGATGCGGATGCTTGGGTTCGCACCATTGAATCCAAGTTCTCTCTACTCGCGATAGTTTGTCCTGATGAGAACAAGGCAAAGTTTGTTGCACAGCAACTTCAAGGCTCGGCACGTTTATGGTGGGATCATTACCTTGCCATACTCCCGGCAAATCATGTTGTTTCCTGGGAGGAATTCAAAACTGCTTTCAGAGCCCATCATATTCTAGAAGGAATGTTGGACAGGAAGTTGAATGAGTTCCTGCCACTGACTCAGGGCATGTGCACTATACTCCAATATGCTCAGACTTTCAATGACTTATGTCAGTACGCAGGCTATCATGCTAACACGGATGAGAAAAAGAGGGACCGTTTCCATCGAGGTCTCAACACCAAGCTCAAGGACCAACTGAATCCCATCAAAACAAACAGCTATAATGAGTTGGTGAACTTAGCGATTTCGCAAGAGGATTGTATTATGGCTCATCGTGCAAACAAAAAGAGGAAGGCTCCAATAGCATCAGTTAGTGCTCCAAACCCGAAGTTTCAGATAGTCTAGAACACTCCACCTAAGGTTCCCCTGAGAGCCTCACAACCTGGACGTTGGGTGATCAGATCACCGCAGCAATAGGGAACTTCACGTTTCCCTAGTTTCTAGCAGTAAGGTCCAAGGCCCAATGCTCAGCAGCCAGCTCGCTCTGGCAATGGGAATCGTTGCTTCATTTGTAGGAGTCCTAATCACTTTTCTAGATAGTGCCCCCAGAACAGACCCCAGAATCAGGGGCAAGGCTCCAGTCAGAACAAGGGCAAGAAGCAGACATTCCAGGTCAAACAAGGAAGAATCAATTTCACAACTCTCGCCGATCTTTCCGAGGGTGCACTAGTGATGATGGGTATTTTCTCTATCCATAACCGGCCTGCGATTATATTATTCGATTCTAGTGCATCACATAGTTTTATTGGAACAAAATTCAGTTGTAAAAATGTTTAAAATACAATGGAGTCATCATACCGAAGATGAGGCAACGTGGGAAACCGAAGAATTTCTCAACAAAAATTTCCGCAGTTTCCTACTCAAAGGTACACGCACACCCACACTAGTTTTAATCACCCGAATCTCGAGACGAGATTCATTTTAAGGGGGTAGGATGTGACATATCAAGTAATTAAGAGCCAAACAATGAGAAATTGAGAATAAATCAAAGAAAAATCAAATTTTTTAACCCTTTGTAATGATGCACTTGGGAAGTAAATAAAAACCAATTTTATATAAGAACTCAATTTTTGGCCAATATAAAAGTGATGAATCTCTTCAAATTGAGAAACTTTCATAATTGGCACTTTTCTTGATTTTGAGTGGAAGATGTTCAAAAACTGAGTTGAATTTTCGCCGAAAATCAATCATTTTCAAAACCAATTTTGGCCGGCGTTCCACCAAATTTCTCCCAAGTTTATCTCCAAATCCATATGTTGGCTTTTACAAAAGTTGTAGTCTATACTTTGAACTCAAACTTTTATATTTGGAGATTTAAACACGTAGTTAAAAATTTTTGAGAAAACTCGCAGTGAAGCAGGCCCCTTCGCACGTCGCACACACGCGCGCGACGCGCCCTGGGCACGGTCACCACGCTCGCGATGCGCTCGCCGTCACCACACGGCGCACGATTCCTGCTGCCACGCAGCGCCAAGACAATGGCCAGCGGCGAGGCGACAGCATAGGTGTAGCAGCGGCTCGCCAACTCCCCGTGTGTGCAATCCCCTCTCCCGCATGGTAGAATCCCCAGCGGCCAACCGTGCCTGCAACACGCCGTGGAGCCGACGCATGCCACAGCCGCCCGGCCACTCCCACGCGCCCGGCCACTGCTCCACCACGCTAATGCGCTGAGAGGCTCGCCTCGATGCCTCGCCCCTCTCCTTGCCCTTTGCTGCCTATAAAAAGGGCCTCGTGCCCATACCTTGTTGGACGCACGCAACCCCGTCGCTCCGCCATTGCCGTCGCATGACGAGCACCCCCTCCCAACCATCCCCGTCGCCACCCGAGTGCACGCGCGCCCTCTCCTACCACCACTCCACCTCCCCAGCCCCACAAACCTCCACCACCGCCGCTGGAGCCCGAGCCAAAGCGGTCGCGCCGGCACTGCTCCTCCGTGAGCCATCACCGGCCATCCTTCAACCTCGAGTCCTGCTTGCTTAGAATAGATGCTTATCTAAAATGGTTAGTCAACTAGAATTTGATTCTAAAAACTTAAAAGCAAGGACCCACTTTAGAAGATTTTGGCAAAAATAACCCCTCAGCAAAAAAGCCTTGCATGTCTAGGAGTCGGTAGATTAGATACCATCTGACAGGTAAGCCTTGCAGAGTATTAGTATACTCAACCTTGCTTATAGCTTTGTTTTCAGGTAATGAAATTGATGAAATGGTTGCTAGTGTGACTTGGCTGTACCAGCTCCCTCCGGGATGGACGGTTGAGTGGGACACGTCCTCGGTGGGCGAGGACCGTGGTGAGTGATGTCATGGATGGCTTTACCATGATGTCACGTATCGTCGTTAGATTATCATTTCTTTGCGTTGCACTTGAACTTTGAACTCGGTTTGTAATAAATAAATATGGACCTCTGGGATATTTTGTTCTAGATTGTTGTAATCTTTGGGCTCATCTTCATACGAGTATTTGTATGCTTGTTTCGATCTCAAATACGTGGTTGTATTGGGTGAAACCCAACAGACTGCCATCTTGATCCAATTTAAGTGTCTAATCGCATTTAAGGTGATGTTTAGCACACTTAAGCCGGGTTAATTTGGGTGGTTCTGCCACACCAGCATGTCGCGCTCGCTGACCTAGCCTGCATCCACATCCCACCGCCTCTTCTGCCCGTCCAATCCGCCACAACACACTGCTTGGGCTCATTGATTCTAGACAGTAAAAGCCGGTGTGGCAGCCTGTTGGGGGGAAATATTAACGACCTCCCAATGCCGCTCAAAGCAACAGTCATAAAGGCCCAGGCCCACCTGCGGTAATTGCGATCACATCCGGCCTATTGAAGGCAGAGAACTCTCCACTCCGTCTCGCCCGTCCCAGGGCCCTGGGGTCGGACAATCCCGACCCCTCGATGGAGGGACTCCGCCTTGCCCGACCGCGGCCCCAGGGTCGGGAGCGCCCGACCTCTCGCCGCAAGGTTCCGCCTCGCCCGACCACGGTGCCAGGGTCGGGAGCGCCCGACCCCTCGCCGCAAGTTTCCGCCTCCTCCGACCCGGGGAGCCGGGTCGGGAGCGCCCGACCTCCACCGCAGAAACTCCGCCTCGCCCGACTCTGGGCGCGGGGGTCAGACTCACTCGGGTCCACGAGACGGATATTCCCCTCGGGCGCGGACTGGAGGATCAGGATAACAATCTCGTGGGTCCCCCTGTCGACTTCGCCATAAATGCACCGCGGCCCTATCAGGCCAAAAGGGAGCGGCGTCCCCAACGTGGCCGATCACGAATACCGGTGCACGGCCGTGCGGCGCGGGCTGCAGTGGCCGCAGCTCCTTCCGATTTGTCACAAAGTACTCATGAGCTGCGCCGAACGACGCAGGAGGGCGCACCGTTCGCTCTCGCGCCCCGTGCGCCCAACGGCAGTCTCCGAGACGTGACGTTCGGGTCCTACAGCAATCGGCGGGACAGCAGCCTCGGGCTTCCTCCCCGGCGGGCACGGATGTCGAAGCTGAAGATCATCATCACGCTCGATGGCGACGGCGACCAGGGAGATCATCGTCAAAGGAATCGCCCTCCCTCGGCAGGCGCGCTGACAGGGACTGGAAGCCGGAGCAAGAGCGGCGGCCTAGGGACCCCCCCCCCCCCCCGTATTATTTTCCTACTTAGCTTATCCTTTCTACCCCTCCACTAGGGGCCCGGCTCACTTGTAACCCCGAGCTCCTTCTTGCACTATAAAAGGAGGACCGGGGGTCCCAAGACGGGGACTTAGATTCTTTTTCCTCGAGCCAACAGCACACTCTCGCACTTCCTTAGAGCACAAGCTCCCTCAAGAGACCTGGGATCAGCTCCCTCTCTTGTCCTTCTGTAACCCCTACTACGGAACCCCATGTGAGAAACACGAGCCGCCTTGATACTGGACGTAGGGCTTCCTTTGCCCGAACCAGTCTAACCCCGTGTCTTCCATGCCACCATCCGAAGCCTTATGCGCATAAAAGAAATTTACTAGTCTAAGTCTCGATCCGCAAATCTTGACAACGACAGTTGGCGCGCCAGGTAGGGGACCCTTGCGCGTACGTCTGCGGCTTCAGATGGCCAACCACGACATCAGCTTCGCTTCGGGCTCCCTGATCCTCTTCGGGAGCCTGGACTTCCTCGCCACCGGGGAGGGGATCGAACTGATCCCTCTCCTCGTCTTGCCCGCTCATCCCACCGTCTCCGGCCTCGCCGCTGGGATAGCGGCGAGCAGCCAGGCGCGCACCGGAGGGCCCTTCCCAAGTGGTCGGCTCTTCGGGCTGCGCAATGCCGCGGCGGCTTACGGTTGCCTCCTGACACGGTCCATGACCGTGTCACCCGCGAGCGACAAACTCGCGGGCGTGGTGAGGACAATCTCCGATGCCAGCTCCAGCAGCGGGAGCCACCACCCCTCGCGTGAGTGCTTCATGGTCGAAGTGCACTCCGAGGGGTCCAACGACGACGGCACCGAGGGAAGACAGAGGACTCCTCCCCTGCGCGCTGCAACTACGACCGGGGCCTTACCAAGGGCCCCGGAGCGCCTTCGGCAGTCGGAGGCGCGCGTAGCGTCCCGCCAAGAGGTTGAGCGCCCCCGCCATGAAGGCGGACCGCGACAGCGGGCGCGCGACGTCCAGCAGCTCATTTGCACGGATGAAGAGCGCCCTTAGCTTTTCGCTCGCGCCAGCCAAAACGTTGCAGCTGCGGCGGCCTTACTCCGGCAACTCCCCGAGTCGGCGACGCCCGAGGAGCGACGAGCGCACCAAGAGATGCGTGACTTGCTCGAATGCGCCGCCGTCCAGCAGGCGGAAAGTTCCGCGTCCCGGCGACGTGAGCAAAACGCCAGCAGGGCGGCGCCCGACGCACCTCCGGAGAGACAGGGGGAGTCTGTCCACCAGCCTCCTCCTAGAGCAAACTAGGCCGCGTCCGCCCGGCGGACACCACCACTCGCGGGAGGCGGGGCTCGATCCGTTCATCGACGCGTCGGCCCCGTCCGCGACGCCCGCGACACCCTGGATGCGCGGAGGCGCTCCCGCGCGGATAGGGAGGACGGGGTAGATCGCGGCTACCACGTCCACCGCGGCGGGTGCTACGACAGCGAGGAGGACCGCAGCCCAAGCCCCGGCCCGTCGGGGCCCCGGGCCTTCTCTGCGCGCATCCTGAACGCGCCTTTTCCGCCGCGCTTCAGGCAACCGATGAACGTAGCCAAATACTCGGGGGAGACGAACCCTGGGGTTTGGCTTAGTGACTACCGGCTCGCGTGTCAAGCCGGCGGGGTGGACGATGACCTGTTCATCATCCGCAACCTACCACTCTTCCTGGCCGACTCAGCACGAGCCTGGCTGGAACATATCCCTTCGGGACGTATCCGCTGCTAGAACGACCTGAAGGAGATATTCATAGGAAACTTCCAGGGCACGTAGACGCGCCCCGGCAACTCCTGGGATCTTCGGAGCTGCCGCCAGGGATCGGACGAGTCCCTCCGGGACTACATCCGGCGCTTCTCCAGGAAGCGCACCGAGCTCTCCAACGTCGCGGACGCCGACGTCATAGGATCCTTCTTAGCGGGGACCTCCTGCCGGCCCCTCGTCCACGAGCTAGGGCGCCGAGGCCCGCGAACCACGGAGGAGCTCCTCAATATTGCCACCAGCTACGCCTCGGGCGAAGAGGCCATTGGAGCGATCTTCAACCGCTCCAAAGGCAAGGCAAAGCGGGAGGAGGATGCCGACGAAGGCACCTCCAACCGCCAACAGAAGAAGAAGGGAAAACAGCGGCACGAGGCTCCCCTCGTGGCCGCTGTCGAGCGCAAGCGAGGACAGCCGCCCCCGGAGGGCACTCCTGGCTTCTTCGACAAATTGCTTGAGGTACCGTGCCCGAACCACGAGTTCCCCGCGAAGCACGCCTACAAAGACTGCAACCTCATGAAGAGGTACTTTGCAGGCAATCCACTGAAGGGCGACCGGAAGCGGAAGCCCGATGAAGAGAAGAAGGTCGACGAAGAGAAGAAGGCCGGGAAAACAGGCGATGCCTCTCGGCAAATCGACTTGCCCGTCACTTTCGGGACCCCCTCCAACTACAGGAAGGAGGTCCTCACTTTCGAAGTGGTGGGGTTCCGCGGAACCTACCACGCCATCTTGGGACGGCCATGCTACGCGAAGTTCATGGCCATCCCCAACTACACCTACCTCAAGCTCAAGCTGCCGGGGCCCAACGGGGTCATTACCGTCAGCACGTCTTTCCAGAAGGCGTATGAGTGCGACGTGGAATGCTGCGAGTACGCCGCAGCCATCACCGTCACGGGCAATCTGGCGGTCCAGCTCGCGGAGGGCGTCGAGAATCAGCCCGACTCCAAGCAGTCAGCCACCTCCTTCGAGGCCACCGAAGGCATCAAGGAGGTCCTCCTCAACCCCAACAGTTCCGACGGCAGGACCGTGCGGATCGGCGCTACCCTATCCCCCAAATAGGAAAGCGCGCTCGTTGACTTCCTCCGCGCGAACAGCGACGTCTTCGCGTGGAAGCCCTCGGACATGCCCGGCATTCCGAGAGAAGTCGTCGAGCACTCCTTGAACATCAAGGCCGGCTCCAAGCCAGTGAAACAAGGACTACGCCGCTTCGACGAGGAGAGGCGCAAGGCCATCGGCGAGGAGCTCAAGAAGCTTTTGACGGCCGGGTTCATCAAGGAAGTGTACCACCCCGAGTGGCTAGGTAATCCTGTTCTTGTACGAAAAAAGAATGGGAAATGGAGGATGTGTGTTGATTATACCGGTCTCAACAAGGTGTGTCCGAAGGATCCGTTTCCTTTGCCACACATAGATCAAATAGTCGACTAAACCGCCGGGTGCGAAACCCTTAGCTTCCTTGACGCGTATTCCAGCTACCATCAGATCACAATGAAAGAGTCCGACCAGCTCGCTACCTCTTTCATCACCCCCTTCGGCCCCTACTGCTACGTTAAGATGCCATTCGACCTCAAAAACACGGGGGCTACATTCCAGCGATGCATGCTGAAATGTTTCGGGGACCTCATCGGGCGGACCGTTGAGGCTTACGTTGACGATATCGTAGTCAAATCCAAGAGGGGCGACCAGCTCGGCCCCGACCTCGAACTAGCCTTCGAAAGGCTGAGGGATAAGCATATTAAGCTCAATCCCAAAAAGTGTGTTTTCGGAGTCCCAAGGGGCATGCTGTTAGGCTTCATCGTCTCCGTGCGCGGCATCGAAGCCAATCCGGAGAAGATAGCAGCCATCAGTGACATGGGGCCAATCCGGAACATAAAGGGAGTCCAGCGCGTCACGGGATGCTTAACGGCCCTGAGCCGCTTCATCTCGCGCCTTGGCGAGCGGGGGCTTCCTCTCTATCGACTCCTGAAGAAGACTGACCGCTTCGAATGGACCGGCAAGACCCAGGAGGCACTTGACCGGCTCAAGGACCTCCTGATGAAGGCCCCGATCCTGGTCCTGCCGACCGACGACAAGCCCCTCCTGCTCTACATCGCGGCGACCACCCAGGTAGTTAGCACGGCCCTGGTGGTGGAACGAGAAGAGGAGGGACACGCTCTCAAGGTGCAACGCCCGGTGTATTTCGTCAGCGAAGTCTTGTCTGAGTCCAAGGCGCGCTACCCGCATATCCAAAAGCTCATCTACGCTGTCCTCATCACAAAGAGGAAGCTGCGCCACTACTTCACCTCCCACCCGGTAACGGTTGTTTCGTCGTTCCCACTAGGCGAAGTAATCCAGAACCCGGACGCCACGAGACGGATCGCGAAGTGGGCGCTCGAGCTCATGGACCAGGGCATCACCTACGCCCCCCGCACCGCCATCAAGTCCCAGGTACTCGCTGATTTCGTGGCAGAGTGGACGGAGATTCAAACGCCATCGGCGCCGGAGAAGCAGGAGTACTGGACGATGTACTTTGATGGGTCGCTGATGAGGGCCCGTGCCAGAGCAGGTCTCATCTTCGTCTCTCCTCTAGGCGTGCGCATCAGGTACATGATCCGCCTCCACTTTCCTGCATCCAACAATGTCGCCGAGTATGAGGCCCTCCTCAACGGACTTCGCATCGCCATCGAACTGGGCATCTGTCGGCTAGACATCCGGGGCGACTCCCAGCTAGTCGTCAAACAAGTCATGAAGGAGTGGAGCTACCATGACCCCAAGATGGCAGCCTGCTGCAATGAGGTTCGCAAGCTTGAAGACAAGTTCGATGGGCTGGAGCTCAACCACGTCGCAAGGCGCTTCAACAAAGCCGCCGACGAGCTGGCGAAGGCAGCATTCGGCCGAATGCCCGTCCCCGACGGCGTCTTCGTCAGCGACCAGTTCAAGCCCTCAATCCGTTACCCAGAGCCGATGAGGGTCGGCGAAGCGCCCCCGACCCTGGGGTCGGGCCCCGACCTAGAGGAGGTCGGCAGCGCGCCACCCGTCCTAGGCCCGGACACCAGCCACGACAGGGTCGGCACCGCTTCACCCGACTCGGCCCCGGAAGCCGATCCCTCCGGCCCCATGGTCATGGAAATCACGGCAGACCCCGCGGCGGGGCCCGACCCCCCAGCCGACTGGAGAGCCCCATACCTCGACTACCTCGTCCGCGACACGCTCCCGGCAAACAAAACGGAGGCCCGTAGGATCGCGCGTCGTGCCAAATCCTTCACCATTATCGATCAGGAGCTCTACAAGAGAAGCCACACCGGCATCCTCCAGTGCTGCATCCCGATCGATCAGGGAAAGGCACTGATCCAGGACATCCACGCTGGAGCCTGCGGTCACCACGCTGCGCCAAGGACCCTCGTCGACAACGCCTTCCGGCAAGGTTTCTACTGGCCGACGGCGGTCGCCGACGCTACCCAGGTAGTCCGCACCTGTGAGGGGTGCCAATTCTTTGCGCGCCAAACTCACCTGCCCGCGCAGGCACTACAGACCATCCCCATCACGTGGCCGTTCGCGGTCTGGGGGCTGGATCTCGTCGGGCCCTTCAAGAAAGCGCCCGGGGGCTTCACCCACCTGTTTGTCGCCGTCGACAAGTTCTCTTAGTGGATCGAAGCAAGACCGGTGGCGCAAATCAAGTCCGAGCAGGCGGTACAGTTCTTCACTGACATCATCCACCGCTTCAGGATCCCCAACTCCATCATCACCGACAACGGCACGCAGTTCACCGGGAAGAAATTCCTCCAGTTCTGCGACAACCACCACATCCGAGTGGACTGGTCGGCCGTGGCACACCCCCGCACGAACGGGCAGGTCGAGCGAGCCAATGGCATGATACTCCAAGGTCTCAAGCCACGGATCTTCGACCGCCTCAAAAAGTTTGGCGGACGGTGGGTCGCTGAGCTTCCCGCAGTCCTTTGGAGCCTGAGGACAACCCCCAGCCGGGCGACTGGCTTCACCCCATTCTTCATGGTCTACAGGTCCGAGGCCATCCTGCCCACTGACTTGGAATACGGATCGCCGAGGGTCAAGGCATACGACGAACAAGGGAACCAGGCATCGCTCGAAGACGCACAAGACCAGCTCGACGAGGCACGTGACGTGGCCCTGCTGCACTCGGCTAAGTACAAGCAGGCCCTACGGCGTTACCACAGCTGAAAGGTACAAGGCCGAGCCTTCAACGTCGGCAACCTGGTGCTCCGCCTCGTCCAGGATAACAGGGGTCGGCACAAGCTAACCCCCCCATGGAAAGGCCCTTTCATCATCGCGCAAGTACTTCGGCCAGGCACCTACAAGCTAGCAACCCCCGACGGGCAGATCTTCGGCAATGCTTGGAACATAGAACAGCTAAGGCATTTTTACCCCTAGTTTTTGTTTCCAAGTTCTGTACGTAGACTCGTCTGTAAATTTGAAGTTTCCTTTTTGCGGAAAAAGAAATTTCAAGCCAGTTCTGTTTAAGCTTTTCCCGTCGAGCTCAGGAATATCCGACCCTGGCTCCGCTCCAGGGTCACATATCCCTCGGGGGCTATCAGGGGCTCTGGCTCAAGCCACTTGGCACCATCTGAAAAATGTTTTTTCTTTCGAACCGAGCCCCCCTTTCTAAACTTTTGGGCACAAAAAGGAGAGAGTGCGCGAACGGTGTTCAGGCAAGATTGATCGGACTGCGAAGAAACCTACGCCCCAGCGGCTACGGTACCTTCGCTCATCAAAGCTTACTGACGTGCCCGACAACGCACTCTAAATTTTGAAGTCCAAAAAACAAGAAAGGGGATCGGAAACTTTTGCACGACAAGTTATAGAAAAGGCCTCTATGGCCATCATGAAACAAGTCTGAAACTAATGTATTTGCATCTGGGGCGCCAGCCCGATACAGTTAGCTCGCCGGGGGATCTTCGGGAGGGACGGCCTCATCCTCCAGGAGCTTCGCCAAGGCCTCTGCCGGGGTGAACACCGCCGCGTCGATCTCATCCAGTTCGGCCTCGGAGTAATCGGCGGTGTATCCTCCGCTTATCCCGGCGAAGTTGATGCCGGAATAATGGGAGCCGAAGACCCCGAAGGCTCACCGCACGCCGGTGTGAAGCGCATCCACGGCGATCTTGTGGGTCCGGCGGTGCATCCCGAGGACACGAGCCGTCAGCGAGCTCGACCCCTCCTCCTGAACCACGCCGAGGCTGACGCAGACGACACGGACCGCATCCCGCAAGGCGCCGTGCTCACCACACTCCGTGTCGAGTAGGTCCCTCAGCCTAGCGATTTCGTCTGCAAGAACCACCCGGAAGACCCACCAAGTCAGAAACCACCGCAACACCATGGAGATGCAGAAACGAAAAGGAGTCTCACCGTCGGACCGGGCCTTCAACTCACGCTCCTGGTCGGCTCCCTGAGACACGACGGTCTGGAGTCCCTGCACTTGTGACCGGAGTTGACCGACCTCCGCGCCAAGCTCGGCTGCCATCTTCTCAACCTCATCCTTCCGGACCTTCTCGGCGTCCCGGTCCTGCCAAGCCTTTTGCCGCTCGCGCCGGATGCGCTCGACGGTCTTCTGAAGGGCTTCATGCTCCCCCTTCAGCCGTGCGAGCTCCTCGGCGTCATGGTGGGCCTTTTTGGCGGCGGCCTAGAACTCCTCGCGGTCAAGGCGGGCCTTGTCGACGACGGCTTGGAGTTTGGCTTCCGACCGCCACGCCTCCTCCTTCGCCGCCTGCTCGCGCCTTAGCAGGTCATTGATGGCCCCCTGAGCGGTAGCAACCTGCATGTTTAGGTCCCTGGTTCGCTCCCTCTCTAAGTTGAAGCGCTCCCAGAGCCCCCGCTCTAGCCGGAGGAAATCAGATTTCCCCCGACTGCACTCTTGGAGAGCCTACAAAGCAGTACACCATCGGGGGTAAGGCAACGGGAAAAGGGACAATCACTGACAGGAAAGGTAACGTACCTGGCTACCAGGGAGGACGACGTTGTCCAACTCCCCCATCACCGAGGATAGAGCCGCACGGGCGTTGGCGAGGCCACCCTGCACCGCCTGCCACTTGTGCCACTCCGCGGCGTCATCCAGGGTGAAGAGGTGCCTCGGCGGGTCCTCACGGGACGTCCAACGCAGGACGGACCCTCTCCACGCCCTGGGAAAGGTAGCGGCCAAGGCTGAGGTGGGAGCCGATCCTGGCGCCGCCATCGAAGCAGGCTCCGCCATCCCGGAAGCCGTCGGGTTCACCGACGGTCCCGGCACCTGCGCACCTGCCGCCGTCGGGGCCGCCGCGGGCTCGCCCGACGGCGCCACCGCCTCCATCGCAGGCGGCGGAACAGGTATCCCCGCGGCTACCTCGCCCTCCGCCGCAACCACCGAGGGAGGCTCCTCCGCCCCTGCCGGAGCCCCTCGAGCGGGCACCTCCGCCTCCGTCACCGGTGCCACCTCCGCCGGGACCTCCGGGGCAGAGGTCCCCGCCTCCGTCACCGCTGCCCCCTCCGCCGCAGCCGCGGAGGCAGACACTCCCTCCTCCGTCGCCGCCGCCGTCCCCGTCGCGGCTGCAGGAACATCAGTCCCTGTTCCCGTCGACGCCGTTTCCTTCGCCTCGTCGGCGTCGAGGTCGATCACTTCCCCGGCCTGAGGGCCCTGGGGAGCGACGCTCTGCACCGAGGGGTTGACCGGGGAAGCGGAAGGCAGAGCGGGATCCACGCCCTCTCCCGTGCCCGATGGCGCCACCACTCCGCCGGTCGCCGTCACGGGGGCCGCTTCTGCGGTGGGACCTGCGACCTCACCGGGGACCTCGCCGCTCACCGCGGGCGGGACCGCAGTCCGCCCCGCAGAGGCGGACGACACCCGCAGGGCCTTCTTGGGCGCTAGCTGCAGGACGAGACCACGGAGGGCGGCGCTGCCAAACAACAAATAAATGTTAGCGGAAACGAACGCAAAGGGGGGAAAGGAGCGAGGCTCACGAGGAAGTGCAACTTACGTTCCTTCGGAGCAAGGAAGGCGCGCGCGCTTCGCCTCGGAGCCGGACGCCGACCCCGGGGCATCCGGCAGTGGCCGCTTGTCGCCATTCCGCTGCCCTTGAGTCTCAGGCGCAACGGCGGGGGCGGGCTCCGTGGACCTCCGAGGAGCGCTCCACGCTGACTCCTGGGGGACACCCCGCGCTGGCTCCTGGGCGACGGCGGGGGCGGGCTCCGAAGACCTCCGGGGAGTGCTCCGCGCCGGCTCCTGGGGGGCGCCCCGCGCCGACCCCTGTGGGGCGCTCTGCGCCGACCCCTGGGGCGTGGCCCCGGAGCCTTGCGGAATCGAGCCCCGGGCAGACGATCCTTCCGCCTCACCCCTCACGGCCGTTTGCGGGCGCGCCTCCCGGATTACGAGCGCACCCGACCAAGGAGATAAGACCAGCTCTTCCTCCTCCTCATCATCCTCTTCATCTTCCTCCTCGTCATCATCATCGTCGTTGTCGTCATCGTCCAACACGACCTGCCCTCTCCACCGCCGTTCGAACTCCTTGGCGGCCCTCTTCCTCTTTTTCGCCGTCTCCTTGTCCTTACGGCGCTTCTGCTCTTCGGCAAGGAGACAGTTTTGCGCTCGCCGATCAGCGTCCTCCGGCACCGGCGGATGCGAGTCCACAACCCGAGTCAACATGCCCTACGAACACAAAATGGCCTCGCGTCAGAGCAACGACCAAGAGACACGAGAAAAGAAGGTCGGTGCCCCAATCCCTTACCAGGTCGACGAAGCCCTCATCCGGGCGCATCGGCGGGTGCCCAGGCACCGGGTAGTCAGCGTCCTTGTCCTCCAACGCCTCCCGAATCCGCTGCCGGATCTCGGAGGTGGCGACCGCACCCGCCACCATGGCGGTGCCCTCGGTGGGAGCACCCGGAGTCATGGTGGCGAGCGAACGAACCCGGAGCATCAGCGGCGCCACCCGCCGGGCATGATACGCCCCGATGACCCCGGCGCCGGTAAGCCCTCTCCTCTTCAACTGCTCGATCATCTGCAGCAGGTCGAGGATCCACTTCTTCTCCTTCTCGACCGGCCCATACGCCCACACCTCCGGCGCCACGTCGATGGTGCGGCCGGTGAACTCCGGCAGGGGGGAGTTCGAGTAGTTCTTCACATAGAACCACTAGTTGTGCCACCCCTTGTGGGACGCCGCGGTCTTCATCGCCATGTACTCCTTGGAGCGAGTGTGGCGGAGGTGGATCCCGGCGCACCCGATCGGCACCGGGGGCGACTGCTGTTGGTTCCCCCTCCTCTCCATCCTCTGGTACAGGCTGACCGTGAAGAAGTATTTCCACAGCGAGAAGTTGGGCTCAATGCCTAGGAACCCCTCGCACAGCGTGACGAACGCCGCGATATGCTGGATCCCGTTGGGGTTGAGGTGCTGCAGCTCGAGCCTGTAGTAATGGAGGAGCCCGCGAAAGAAGCGGCTCAGCGGAGTCGCGAATCCCCACTCGTGGAAGTGGGCGAAGGAGACGACGTAGCCGACGGGAGGCGTCAGCACCTGCTTTGACCCCGGCAGCTCCCACTCGCCCACCTCCGTCCTTTCGCAGAGGAGGCCTTTCCTCACCAGACCTTCGGTGCGCGAGGAGTTGAAGTGGGAGATCCCCTAGGATCCCATCGCTGAAGGAGGGAAGAACTCGACAGGGATGGGGAGAAAGGGCGTAGCTCTGAGCAGAGGAAGATGAAGTGGGCGCGGATGAGCTGAGCGCGACTTTGGAGGGCGAAAAGACTTGAAATCAGAAGGCGGGTGGAACCAGCAAGGCGGAGTTTTCGTTTTATAGGGAAGGCGCGAAGGGAGCGGAACCAACGCTCTTGTCGCCATAAATACGGCGGCAAGTACGCCCCTGTCACGCCCACTTTCTTTTCGGAAACCGCGCGCACGATCGGCCGCAGAGACATCCTCTCCTCCTCGATTCGCGGGTCGGCGCCCTCCATAACTCCGCCTCCCGGATGACGCGCATGCGTCGCCCCCCACGTTCGGCCCAAGATGCAATATCCATCCCGATTCAGCCCAAGGCCCACCGAAAGGTAATATGGGATACGAGGCTGGAAACGCCCCTACGGCCCATTACGATCCAGAGGTTCGAAGGCTGGCCCGCTACGGGTTCGACAGCTACCTCAGGATATCCCCCGAGCGAGGGGTGAGAAGGGACGGGTCCACTAGTGGCCACCACCCAGGCGAATGAAAGCCAAGGGCGTCCCGACCTCACGTTCGAGTCCAGACCGGCATCAAAGTTCATGGTTTTTCCACGAGGAAAGGCAACAAGCCCCCGGATCCGACCGAACGGACTCGGGAACTATATAAACTGGCTGGCTGGAGCCTGGAGTATGCCACCAGCTTGGCCCGAGCCGGACCCCCCTGAACGGGGACCGGGACTCCACTCGAACCGACCCGTTCGCAGCTCAACGAGCACCACGGTTCGTCCAACGAGGATAGCGTGGCACGGCTCAACCCCTCCGTCCCAGCGAACGGATGCTTGAGGGGTAACGATCAAAAGCCGATCTGGCCTCCCGATCGGTCTCCTGCAACGCGCGGGGGCTCGAGGGCTAGCGTCGCAACCAACGACCACGCGTGTGGTCGCGAATGTTGGAGGTATGCCCTAGAGGCAATCATAGAGATGATGATATTCCATTTGTATCCATGATTTGTATGTTGAGTTCATTGAATATCCATTGAAAGCTACTTGAATTGATTTGCAATTATGTGAATTGTATGTGAAACTTTTTACTTGTATGGTTATTCTAAAGTTGTCCCTAGTCGGAGTTCATGTGAGGACACACATGAATATTAGACTAGCACATGTATTAGTTGATGACTATGTTTCACAAGTCATGGACATGGAGATGTTGAACTAATAATGTGGACACATGTGGAGACATGTGCTAGGACTGACCCAACACGAGAAGTAGTTCTCTCTTTAAACAACATATACGCTTTGTCCTTAGACCTGAGATTGTCGCATATATTCTAGATGTGGATCGACCTACTTAGGGGCTATCAAACGCTACGCCGTAATAGGGTAGTTATAAAGGTAGCTTTCGGGTTTGTCAAGAAGCATGCTATGAGACATGGTCAATCAAGATGGGATTTGCCCCTCTCTGATTGAGAGTGATATCTCTGGGCCCCTCGAGTGATCGGATCCGAAAATGCATGGCCATGCTACGTACGGTTAAGAGTTAACCTACAAAGGGATTCCGAATCACAGGATCGAGAAAGAGCGGTCGGCTTGAAGCTAGACCAAATATCGTGAGGCAAAGGGAATAGCATGTATATTATGTTGTGATGGTTCGTCTGATATGATCTTCGTGTGCGTATAGGAGTTGGCACGTCTTGCTAGAGGCCGCTACCGACTATTGGGCCGAGTAGGAGTACTCGGGCTATGTCTATACGTATCCGAACCCATAGGGTCACACACTTAAGGGGCTGGAAGCCCAATTCGGATCAGATCCGAGTTGGATTAGGTTTAGAAGTACTAATGGGCCTCGGATCCAGAGGCCCGTCAGGAACCTCTATAAATAGAGGGGTGGGGGCGCCCTAGGGTTCACACCTTTTTGGCGAAACACATCTGCCGCGCCTCCCACGCCCTCCACTGTTGCAACTCGCGGATCTAGCAGTCCGGCTTGCGACGCTTCCTCCCTGCACGTGTGGATACCTTGGAGGTGTTGTGCCTGCAGCACTTGGACGAGCCACCGACGAGCCGCCGACGAGCCACGACGAGCCGACGACGAGCCGCAGCACCGGAGGCGATCTTGTTGCACGTGGACGAGCTGCTGAGGAGCTGCTGGATGTGATCGACTACGTACGACTACGTTGATCGACTACGTACGACTACGTGATCGTCTTCACTGCATCGACGCATATCTACATCTTCCGCACCAGTAGTGCGTCGAGTGGTAATCCCGTGATCCTTATACGGCAGTTCTTCCTGGTTTTACGCGGTAGAAATTTTGATTTGCGCTAGTGTAGCCTACCTCGTATCCCAACAGCGAATTGAGGACTCGCTGGCCAAGCCGGCCCAGCAACACTCACTACCCCTGATCAACCGCAGCTTGCAGGGCGGGTAGAGATCTCCGGCGAAACAAGCCTCTGGAGGAGCATTCTTGCTCCACCACAGGTTCGGGGGCTACTGTTGGGGGGAAATATTAACGACCTCCCAATGCCGCTCAAAGCGACAGTCATAAAGGCCCAGGCCCACCTGCGGTAATTGCGATCACATCCGGCCCATTGAAGGCAGAGAACTCTCCACTCCGTCTCGCCCGACCCAGGGCCCCGGGGTCGGACAATCCCGACCCCTCGATGGAGGGACTCTGCCTCGCCCGACCGCGGCCCCAGGGTCGGGAGCGCCCGACCTCTCGCCGCAAGGTTCCGCCTCGCCCGACCACGGTCCCGGGGTCGGGAGCGCCCGACCCCTCGCCGCAAGTTTCCGCCTCGTCCAACCCGGGGAGCCGAGTCGGGAGCGCCCGACCCCCACCATAGAAACTCCGCCTCGCCCGACTCTGGGCACGGGGGTCGGACTCACTCGGGTCCACGAGACGGATATTCCCCTCGGGCGCGGACTGGAGGATCAAGATAACGATCTCGTGGGTCCCCCTATCGACTTCGCCATAAATGCGCCGCGGCCCTGTCAGGCCAAAAGGGAGCGGCGTCCCCAACGTAGCTGATCACGAATACCGGTGCACGGCCATGCGGTGTGGACTGCAGTGGCCGCAGCTCCTTCTGATTCGTCACAAAGTACTCATGAGCTGCGCCGAACGACGCAGGAGGGCACACCGTTCGCTATCGCGCCCCGTGCGCCCAACGGCAGTCTCAGGGACGTGACGTCCGGGTCCTACGGCAATCGGTGGGACAGCAGCCTCGGGCTTCCTCCCCGGTGGGCACGGATGTCGAAGCTGAAGATCATCATCACGCTCGACGGCGGCGGCGACCAGGGAGATCATCGTCAAAGGAATCGCCCTCCCTCGGCGGGCGCGCTGACAGGGACTGGAAGCCGGAGCAAGAGCGGTGGCCTAGGGACCCCCCCCCCCGGATTATTTTCCTACTTAGCTTATCCTTTCTACCCCTCCACTGGGGGCCTGGCTCACTTGTAACCCCGAGCTCCTTCTTGCACTATAAAAGGAGGACCGGGGGTCCCGAGACGGGGACTTAGATTCTTTTTCCTCAAGCCAACAGCACACTCTCGCACTTCCTTAGAGCACAAGCTCCCTCAAGAGACCTGGGATCAGCTCCCTCTCTTGTCCTTCTGTAACCCCTACTATAGAACCCCGCGTGAGAAACACAAGCCGCCTCGATACTGGACGTAGGGCTTCCTTTGCCCGAACCAGTCTAACCCCGTGTCTTCCACGCCACCATCCGAAGCCTTACGCGCATAAAAGAAATTTACTAGTCTAAGTCTCGATCCGCAAATCTTGACAACGACACAGCCGCTGAAGATAGAACCGGAAGGGGAGCGCGACCACGTGGGGTTTTGTTGGGACTCCAATGCCGATTCAACGAATCTTGGGTTCGATTTTGTCATCCAGCCCCCAAGCTGCTCTGTGGCAGTGTCCTCCTCTTGCGGTCATGGCCGCGGACCTTGTCGCGAAGCGATTGGAGTGGAGGGGCTGGACCTCAACTCACAGGCTTTGGACATCACCGACAACATGTTCTACTTGGACCTCCTGCGCTCGTCGCTGGTCCGCTTGCTTAGGGAGGGTGACTACTCCGGCGCGGGTCGTGGTGCATGTATGCCTTCTGGTTGTGGATGAACAAATAGAGTGGACTTGGACGGGGTAAGGGCAAAGTCGTGGCAACTGACGCTTGATGGAAACAACACACAAAGGTACTTGATGCCTATCTCCTAGCTATTGCCATATTGAACATATTTGTGAGACATGACCTTTATGCATTAATCTCTTTTCTGTATTAATTTTCAGAAGCATGCCGAATGGAGGAAGATGCAATATAGACCTCCAGATAATCTAGATGAGCTTGAAGTGATGTTTGAGAATATTGCCATGGATGGGTCATCTTCTTGCATACCTGGTAAACAGAAGTATCATTTGTACCTTACAAGGAAACGAAGTATCATTTGTCAGAATTTCGACAAGGTCCAAGACCAAGAGGCAAGAAAGAGGTATTCAATTACTTGCACTCATCCCTGTGCAATGTCATTGAGTGATCATTTGGAGTATTGAAGATGAAATAATGGATTTTGTTAGACTTGCCAAGTTACCCGATGAACAAACAAAGCAAAATAATATTTGCTTTCATGGCCCTGCATAATTTTATTCGTGAAAGTAAGATGAGGGATAAGACTTTGATACGTGTGATCAAGATGAGGAGTACATGCCAATACCGGCGGCATCTTCTTCTCAACAAAGTGGTGCTAATAATCATTTAGGTGACGAAGATGTTGACATGAATGGGTTCAGAGATTCTATAGCAAATTCTTTGGTTGCTAAAGAAGAGTAAAGTTATTGTGAAAGGGTGTTTGTATTGATAAATATTATATATGTGTGAACTTGTACACTGATCCATTTATGCATCGTGGATTGTTTCTTTTATCTTATTTACCGATGATCAGCAGCCGTATCTTGACAACAAATGGTAGCAAAGGCATAATAGGCATGTATCAACCATAAAATCTGATTCTGAAATCCAGGGATCAAGGTCATCTGGATTTTGCCCATAATCCAGATTTTGGAAATCCAACAAAATACAGCTTTTGAAAATCCATAATCGAATGCAAAATTCAACCGCAGCTCCGAGCCTCCGACGGTCCAACCGAACCCCGAACCGAGGCGCGTCCCGCCGTGTGGCCCCCACGCCGGCAGCTGCGAAGGATGATGGGTACGAAATTACCTCTCTGCCCCCGTGAAAAATATGACACGAATCTGCCGCTGACGTGGGCACAGTGATTCGGTTAGGTCGGATGGCGCATGGGTCAACGCAGTGGGGCCCTGGCCCTGCATGATGAGTCAAATCCGCTTCGGATTTCAAGGCTCATGTCCCTGACAGGGTGGGTCCTCACGGGCAGTGCGCTGCCACGACCACGGGCCGCCCCCCTGGCCCCTGCAGCACCCTGCACGCTGCATGCCTATGCAGCTAGCCAGCTGGAGTGTCCAGACCTGCTCTCTCTCTCTCTCTCTCTCGATGTGCCAGCGACTGATCAGACGAAAGGTGCTACTTCCATTTGGCTTCGCAAGCATGATGCGAGGCCACTGTCGATGCCAAGCGAGGTGCTTGAGTTGCCAGATGTATGAGAAATCGTAGTGTGAACAAGAGAAATCAACTAATCAAGAGCATATTAGTACTAGTATAGGCAAAGACAAAAGTTTGCAATGGCTTGTTACTAGGAAGTTTTCTCATCTTCCATGTCTTCAATCTTGAATCATGGCCAAAGTTCGAAGTGGTGTGTTTGTTACTTGTTCATATATGAGTTCAAAATAATAATGATGTTTTTTGTTTGGTTGGGTGAATTGTACTGACCCATCCCACTTAATACATTGTTCTACTAATTAAAGTGAACCATATAGTATTAGAAAATTGGTTGAACCCCACCATCTAGGATCATCTATACATACACCATATGGTGCATGCAACCAAACACACCCATAATGGATCACCTCAACTATCAAAACTATTTTACTGTTTATCTCAATAAAGTAATTGACTTTTTATGGTATTCGGTATGCTTTGATGACACTATTTCTATCAACTAATGGTTATGGTATTCGGTATGCTTTGATGACATTATTTCTATCAACTAATGGTTATACTAATCATCCACAAAATATAAGGATTTTATGACGTCATTATGGTTTACAATATACTGTTTTGACCAATAGTGCCTATAAAGATAATTTATCATGAATAGAAAAAAGTTACATATCAGAATAGTGGTTTCATGATAAATCTGGTATCATAATTTTTACATTATCAATCTTTCTTATTAACAATCAAAGTTAAAAATATTTAACTTAGGACAAACTAAAAAAACTTATATTTGATAATATATAAGGCTGTGGCATGACTCGGCTATACAACATTGGATCTTGACGCATAAGCTATTTTATACTGTAATGTATGTAGCAACAAAATCATAATAAGGAAATAGTAAATTAAAAATAAACTAAATTATAACAATTTTGTATTACATAATTTATATATTCAACGCTAATTCGTTGGGGGTATTTAAGACAAATCTACGCCTTATTACTTTATATTTCCAAACTATTTCGAAAGCTGATGACAACGAACTTTTAAATGTTTAAACAATGTTATGTATTTGCTACCGCCTACCAACAGTGGTATATTGTCTTTACATAATCTTATATTTCTAGATAAGTATAGCTTGACAAAATTTTGTAACGAAATACGGATCCTATTGGATGAACTAGAACTAATTTTTACGTAGGTAGGATTAAATTTTAGCTGGTTAAAAGATAGATGGCTAAAAATTAGTCCAAGATAATTTGAATCCATTACAAAACATTAGTTGGGTACAGAGCAAATACCATGCTGCCTCTACTGTGGGTCCCACGGAGTTTATCTTGCCATCCTTTTGTCCTTTTGCACGGTATCTCTCTCTCATTATAGGGTGTTTGGATACTATGTGCTAAACTTTAGCAGTGTCACATTGAATGTTCGGATGCTAATTAGGAGGACTAAATATGAGCTAATTATAAAACTAATTGCAGAACCCTGTGCTAATTCGCGAGACGAATCTATTAAAGCTAAATAATTCATCATTGTAGCACTACATTGTCAAATCATGGACTAATTAGCCTTAATAGATTTGTCTCGCGAATTAGACTCCATCTGTGCAATTATTTTTGTAATTAGACTATGTTTAATACTTCTAGTTAGTGTCAAACATCCGATGCGACATGTGCTAAAGTTTAGCAGGGTGTATCCAAACAGGCCCTGTACTCTTCGCCGACCTCTCTAGATTTCTCTCTCTTCGAATCGTGGGGCGGTGGCAGCTCTTGGTGCATGCGAAGAGCTTGGACCCTCGGGAGCGACGTCTGAGGGGGTGTTTGGATTCAGGAGCTAAAGTTTAGTCCATGTCACATCGGATATTCAGATGCTAATTAGGAGGACTAAACATGAGCTAATTACAAAACTAATTGCAGAACCCCTAGGCTAAATCGCGAGATGAATCTATTAAGCCTAATTAATCCATCATTAGCGAATGTTTACTGTAGCACCATATTGTCAAATCATGGACTAATTAGGCTTAATGGATTCGTCTCACGATTTAACCTAGGGGTTGTGAAATTGGTTTTGTAATTAGCCTATGTTTAATACTCCTAATTAGTGTCCAAATATTCGATGTGACAGGGGTTAAAGTTTAGCCCGAGGATCCAAACACCCCCTCAGTCCTCGTCCCCATTCGGAGCATCCGACCATCTACGTTGAGGGTTAGCAGGAGTGCCACATGTGGCGGTAGATCTGGGCCACGCTGGCAGAGGCAGAGCTCGGCCAAAGGCAGATCTCCGGATCGTGCGGGCGAAGGCTGAGCTCCAGGCACCTCGGTGCCACGGGGATGACGAGCAAGGCTGGCACATACGATGTGGCGGTAGAACTCCTCCGCGGCTCGGCACTGAGCTCGCGGCCTTGTCCGGCACCTCTCCCAGGGCCCAAGCAGCACCTCGTCCGGCTACTTGCTTGCCGCTGCCATCCATGACAAATGCGCGGCAGCGGGCAAGGCGGATCCCCACGGGCGAACGACGACGATGACGAGTAAGGGGGTGTTTGGCTTCAAGGGGTTAAACTTTAGTCCTGTCACATCGAATGTTTAGATATTAATTAGAAATATTAAACATAGTTTAATTACAAAACTAATTGCACAGATGGAGACTAATTCGTGAGATGAATCTATTAAGACTAATTAGTCCATGATTTGACAATGTGGGGGTTACGGTAACCATTCGCTAATGATAGATTAATTAGGCTTAATAGATTTATCTCGCGAATTAGCTCAGGGGTTCTGCAATTAGTTTTATAATTAGCTCATATTTAATCCTCCTAATTAGCATCGAACATCCGATGTGACAGGGCTAAACTTTAGCCCTGGTGTCCAAACAGCCTCTAAGGCAGGCGCATGGGGCTAGGGCTATGATCCGGTAATGTTTGGTGGAGGTGTTTCGGTCATTTCTCGTGCATTCCATGCTTTTGGCTATTTTAGCCCATTTGAGCTCCCTCCTCGCATCTAACGAGTTAGCTCGCACATAGCTAAAGTAGCAACACTTTTAGCCTCCGTTTGGAGCCCTCCGAACTAATTTTTAGCAGTTAATTTTTGGAGGAGATCCAAGCAGAATTGTATCATCAAACTTGTTGCCATTCCTTAGCCGTTGGATAAGCTTCGTCACCGTTTTGCTCTTATCATCGTCAGCCCTGCTACTAGCTAGCTAGCCGCCTACGTTCCTTGACTACGTACCCCAACAGCACATTCATGCCTTGCAGCAAAGCAATCTCACCGCCAGACCGCCTTTTCCTTTAACCGGCACGATCGACCACACATGTCAGCAATTTGATTCGAATCCATTGCCGTTAGATCATTGCATTTGTATATCTAGAACAGTTACACGAGCACCGTGCAGCAGTCCAAAACATACTCCTAGAACCACAGCCTATTGAGGACCACGTACGTACGGCGCAGATCGCAGGGGATCCAAACCTGGACGGTACAGATGTACAGCCTGATCCTTGATCGATCGTGTTTAATTGGCCATTTAATTTGTACGTCGCGAGTAGTTATTGGAGAATGATAATGCCCTGACGATACCTCCGTGCTTGCGTTGTGTATACGTACTGGTACTGTCCCGTCCTGTCCTCCCACGTTCTCTCTGCCCTCAAATTTTAGGACTCCTCCGATCCGATGACATGAGCGGGGTGTTTGGCTACACCGTCCCAGACTTTTAGTACCTATCACATCAGATGTTTAGATACTAATTAGAAGTATTAAATATAATCTAATTACAAAACTAATTGCACAGATGAAGTCTAATTCGTGAGACGAATCTATTAAGCCTAATTAGTTCATGATTTGACAATACGGTGCTACAGTAACCATTTGCTAATTAGAAGTATTAAATATAATCTAATTACAAAACTAATTGCACAGATGAAGTCTAATTCGTGAGACGAATCTATTAAGCCTAATTAGTTCATGATTTGACAATGCGGTGCTACAGTAACCATTTGCTAATGATGGATTAATTAGGCTTAATAGATTCGTCTCGTGAATTAGTATAGGGGTTCTGCAATTAGTTTTATAATTAGCTCATGTTTAGTCATTCTAATTAGCATCCGAACATCCGATGTGACACTCCTAAAGTTTAGTACCTCGTATCTAAACACACTTCGGGAGCTCTTAGCACATACTCCCTATGTCCCTTTTTAAGTATCGCTCGGGAATCGTGTTTCCCTCACAGTCATGCTTCCCGAGCGACACTTAAAAAGGGATGGAGGGAGTAGTTCATAATATGAATAACCTCATTCGTTATCCCCACGTAATCTTGAAGTACATACATGGGACTATCTATTGAGAGATAGCTCTTCTCTTTTCTATTAAAATATAAAAAAATATTCTATGAGATAGCTTATATGCAACTGTTAGAGGAGGGCTTAGGGGGTGTTTGGATAACATGTGCTAAACTTTAGACGTGTCATATCGAATTTTTGGATGCTAATTAGGAGGACTAAATATGAGCTAATTATAAAACTAATTGCAAAACCCCTGAGCTAATTCGCGAGACTAATCTATTAAGGCTAATTAATTCATCATTAGCAAATGGTGTCAAATCATGGACTAATTAGACTTAATAAATTCGTCTCACGAATTAGACTCCATCGGTGTAATTAGTTTTATAATTAGACTATATTTAATACTCCTACTAATTAGTATCAAATATCCGATGTAACAGGTACTAAAGTTTATCACGTGTGAGCTAAACATGCCCTTACCCAATCTGCTAGTACCAGTTTTTCGCTCCAGGGTCTCGTCTGAAATTTTTATTCTCTTAGAGCAGTCACATCACCAAGTGTAGAAATTCGGCCTGGTTTAGTTCCTCTTGCTTGTTTTTAGCACCCGTCACATCGAATGTTTAGATACTAATTAGGAGTATTAAACGTAGACTATTTACAAGACCCATTACATAAGTGGAGGCTAAACGGTGAGACGAATCTATTAAGCCTAATTAGTCCATGATTTGACAATGTGTTGCTACAGTAAACATTTGCTAATGATGGATTAATTAGGCTTAATAGATTCATCTCCCCGTTTAGCCTTCACTTATGTAATAGGTTTTGTAAATAGTCTACGTTTAATACTTCTAATTAGTATCTAAACATTCGATGTGACACGTGCTAAAAATAAGCAAAGGAAACCAAACGCTCCCGAACCAGCGCGTGAGCGGCGATGGCCGGCCACGCTCGTTCGCGGAGCGGCGCTGCCCAGGCACGGGGGACGAGAGGGTGAGGCTGGGGCAGAGCCGGCGAGCTGGCAGTGCGGTCGCGGCGCCACGGCGGGATCTAGCCATGACAAATGGGCACAGTTGCCGGCGGCGGGGCACTGGGAGGCGCACGCTCGGCAGCGCCGGCGAGCTCAAGGGCGGAGAAAGCCACGACGGCGAGCGGGCAGGTGAAGGGCTCCGCGCGGGAGGTCCGAGTCCAAATCGAAGTCCTACAATCCAAATCGAAGCACAAATGCTTACTCATCGAAGCACAAATCCTTACTCTGCCGCATAAATCGCACATTTTAGAATGAAATGTGCATGCTTGCATTTGGTGCCGTTGATGGCTTGGTCGCCGGTGCTTACAAAAAATCGACGATTGGATAGTGTGAAGGAGCTAGCTAGCGAAGCATAGGAGGAAGACAGGAGCAGGCCGTTCTCGTCATTAGGGAAAGGGAGGTTGCAGCGTGAGCAAGTTGCAAGCTCGCCGATGAAAAAAAAATGGGGGACAACGGCCGGACAGGGGAGGCTCATCCGCCGCATTGCTGGCTTGCTGCTTCGTACTGTTGCGGCACTTGCCGTTGTGCCCTTCGCGCTGTGCTCACTGCATCTCGGATTTGGATGCAGCACCGCACCAGGAGCAGCGCGCGACGACTCTGCACCGTCAGCGGGCCGCACGCGGGCGAGAGATACCAATTAGAAACTAAGGGCGTGATTGGTTGCCCACGTCCCACCGTCCGCTGCATGACCCCGAAGCATCCCGTGCACTCTCGCGTGTTCGGTTGCTCTCCCAGAACCGAAACGGCGCACCCCCCCCCCCGTTCGTTTCCCCCACTCCATCCCGCATCGCCCTGTCCGCCCAGAGGGCTCCTTCGCTCGCGAGCCGGGATGGAGCGATGCTGGCGGGAAGATTTGGATGGAGGGCGGGAGATGGCGCCGTATCGGGGCTAAAGGCGCGGGAGGTTACGGTGACCTCCCATCCTCGGGCCACTTTCTTCGCTCCCCTCCTCCCCGGTGCGCCTTCTCCTCTTCCTCCTCCTGTTCGACCTCGGTTCGCTGGTGGCTCGAGGTACTCCGGCGGCGCCCTGTGCCCCCGCCGGTGCTGCGACGGTACATCTCCCCCTCCTCTTTACGCTGCTTCATCCCCTCTCCCCCGCTGATCTGTCGATTCGTATTTTTTTGGTTGGTGTTGATGAACCCTAGGTTATTGTTCTGTCAGATCCGTGCGCTCCTTTTGTGGATTTAAGGTTGTGATGAACCCTAGGTACTTTTCCGATGCAGATCTATGGTTCTCACATGTGTAGAGGTCGATCTGATTTTTTTTTGGTTCTTGTACCATCCTATATGTGGGTCGGGGTCCTCCGGCGGCACCCTGTGCCTCCGCCGGTCCTTCGACGGTACATCTTGGTTGGTTTTCATGAACCCTAGGTTGTTTGTGCATCTGCATTTATGGTTTTCATGAACCCTATGTTCGTTCTTATGCGGATCTATAGTTGTCATGTATATTTGTCGATCTGATTTCTTGTGTCCTAAAATCATGCCTTACTGCTTTGCAACCAATCACGTCCTATTGAGCTGAGTAAAGTGCCTAGGTCGATGATGATTCCTTGCCGCCGGAGGAGCACCTTCGGGTGTGGCAGCCGCGTCTAGGATAAAATGTAGTTGAGAATGTTTGCTTGCTTAACAACATGACCCCAAGTTCTTGTATACTGAGCTCTAATGAACACTGCATTGTATTCTTAGACATGGACTTGCAAGGTAGGTGCTGGGCTGCGGCTGCTCTTGTTGCTGCTGTTGCTGCTTGGTTTTTCTTGTGGTTTAGAAGGAGAAGTGAGGATGCTCGATCTATTACCTATGGTCCCATGGCAGAGAGGGATAGAGAGAGGAATAGCAACCTCATGAATCTGATGATGTGCATTGTGTCAACCTGCTAAGGATGAGAAGGGCACCTTTTTTCCAACTGTGTGACCTGTTTCGGTCTAGAGAGTTGATTGTGGATAGCATCCATGCCACTGTTGAAGAACAGGTAGCAATGTTCTTGCATGTAGTGGGACACAACCAAAGGTTCAGGGTCATTAACATGACATTTAGGAGGTCACCTGAAACTATCAGTAGGTTCTTTCATCAAGTCTTGTATGCAGTTGGTGAGTTGAGAAATGAGTTGATTGTTCCACCATCCACTAGTGTCCATCCTAGGATCCTTGGCAGCAGGAGATGGAACCCATATTTCAAGGTTGATGGCCCTTTCCTAATTGCAAACCAATTGACCTGACCCATATGGTAGCAACCTGTTAATATGACTTTTTATTTTTAGGATTGCATAGGAGCAATTGATGGGACACATGTCTTAGCTAGAGTGCCTTTGAAGATGCAAGCTACCTTTAGAGGCAGGAAGCACACCATCACTCAGAATGTACTGGCAGCAGTGGACTTTGATCTAAGGTTCACATATGTGCTTGCTGGTTGGGAGGGATCTGCACATGATGCTCTGATTTTATCAGATGCTCTTGAAAGGGCAGATGGTCTTACAGTCCCACAAGGTACCATAACTCACATACACACATGCCAACAATACTTGCACACACTAAACTGATAAACCGTCTCCATTTGTTACATTGTCTAGGGAAATTCTATCTTGTGGATGTTGGATATGCAGCCAGGCCTGGGTTACTACCGCCATATCGTGGTACAAGGTACCACTTGAGGGAGTTTGGTTCAAATAGGCCACAAAATCAAAGAGAGTTGTTTAACCTGAGGCATTCTTCTCTTAGGGTGACAGTAGAGAGGGCCTTTGGTGCTCTAAAGAATAGATTCAGAATCCTTGATAACAAGCTTTTCCATCCTTACAAAACCCAAGTTAAGTTGGTTCTTGCCTATTGTATTCTGCACAATTGGATACTTAGGCATGGACAAGATGAACATGTTCCCACTGAAGCTGCTTGGACTCCTAACTCCACTGATACCCCCTCGAGCCAGAACATAGTCCTGATAATGGAACCTGGGCACAGCAAAGGGATGCATGGGCTGCACAAATGTGGCAGAATAGGGGATCTTCTAGAGTTTAATTGCACTTAAGTACTTGGGGTCATGTACTGTTAAGTAGCATTGATGAATTTGTAATATGTTCTGAGACCTTGGTACTTTGCTATGATGTGTAACTGCAATCATGAACAATACAACTTGGTATGATATTTGCATGCAGTACTTACTTTCCTGTTTGATTTCTAAGTGCTTTGGTGTTTCTTTTTGTGATGGTATGATGGTTAGGACATGGCTGTGATGGGTGAGGATGTGGTTGGTGTTGTCAATGAGGCAGGGGCCGAGGGTGGGGTGGCTGCTGTGGAGGAAGGGAACCCAACAGCCCCTCCACCCAATGGAGCCCAGCCTGGGGGGCCAATGCAATGGACCAGTGTTCAGTCAGCCTTCATGCTTAGGAGGTTTCATGATCTGGTTGGGCAAGGGGTCAAAACTGACAAAGGCTTCAAGGAAGTGCATGTTAGGCAAGTTGCTAGGATGGTTTCTGATTTTGCTGAAGTGAATGTTACCACCAACCAAATTTATAACCACCTGCGCAAGTGGAGGCAGAGGTGGGTTAAGATTGCTAGGCTCAAGGATCTCAGTGGTGCTCTCTGGAATGAGGACCATCATATGATAGTCCTTGAGGAGGAGCATCTGATAGGGCACACTAAGGTTAGGCCAGAGCTTAAATATATCTCACTGTTATGGTTAATAGTTACCCTTTTCTCTAACTGTTGCACAACCTTTTGCCCAACTAGGATCATCCTGCTGATGCCAAGTTCTTGAACACCCCAATTGAGAACTATGTCCAAATGGAGGCCATTTTTGGATCTAGTCAGGCTACTGGTAGGTTTGCCATGGGTTCCAATGAACCTTTAGGTGTTCCAACTGACCTTGGCCACCTTGAGGGGGGGATGTTACAACAGAGACAATTAATTTAGATGGGAATGAGGGTGATTCTGGTAAGCAAAATGTAGGCTCCAATGGTCTGGACACCTCTAAGAGTTCTGATGATAAGGAAGGAAGAGGTGGTAAAAGGAGTAAGTTGGGTGAGGAAGAATACCAGCTGATGCATGGTATGACTGTTGCTGTTGCCTCTGTTGCAGAAGCCCTGAAAGCTCCTCAGCACAATGAGATCCATGCAGATCTTTATGGTTGTGTCATGTCCTGTCCTGGGTACTCACAGGAGGCCTTGATGTTTGCACTTGTGTACTTGCTGAAGAACAAAGCAGAAGGCCTATGCTTTGTTCAGATGAGTGAAGCCCATAGGATCCTTTGGCTTAGGACCTACCTGAGCCAATCTAACTTCCTCTAGGTGGTTAAGGACTATTATATGATATTTTGCTTGCCTATGCTATAGTCTGACATTTTGGGTTAGCACTAACCACTAATGGTGAGGGTAGAGACACCATTTGGAATATTTTCAAGGCTGCAAATATTTTTGTATAGCATAGGCCACATGGTTCCATCTGGTAAAGGTGGTTGGGAGGGATCTGTTGGGTGTGTAAACATGAACACCTATACCTGGCCAATGTGATGGATGCCAAGTCTTTGTTCTGGTAAATTGAGCTTTCCTGGTGGTTCATGTGCTGGTGATGCTATTTTTCTTTCATCTTGGATAGATGTTCTGAATTGATGGATGCATATGTTTGGTTCAAATGAATGAACATGTGCCTATGATGATAAACTTATTTGCCCAATTCAAAGTAGATGGGTACCACCAGATGACCTTGAGCTTGTGAGTGACTATGACATTGATCTTGTTCTTAAGACCTGCTACTGCTTTTATGCTACCTGGTAAGTCCATCTTCTTTTCAGCATTTCCTATATGTTGGTTGCTTCCTTCTGCCTTGATGGTTACTTCTGTTATTTAAGGTAAGAAAATATGCCTATGATGATAAACTTATTTGCCCATTTCAAAGTATATGGGTACCATCAGATGACCTTGAGCTTGTGAGGGACTATGACATTGATCTTGTTCATCTTCTTGCCAACTGGTACTGCATGTTCCTTACTTCTGGTTGTGTTGTTCCTGAGCTGTTGTCCATGTTGTGCTACTACTGTTATTTGTGTTGACTGTGCTATTGTTCCTGTTGCCATTGTGCTACTGTTTTTGGTCTTCTTTTGCTCTTCTGTCACTGATGCTCCAAGCTCAAGGTCAAGGGAAGATGAAAATAACATCTGAGGCAAATTTTTTTGTAACTTAGCATATCAGACTTGCTATTACCATACATATACCTTTGCAAATTGGATAATATGCAAATTGGGTAACCTATCTTGGTTACCCAACATTTTTGTTGTTGTTGAACCTATCCCTTGGTACTGCTTCTTTCTGGTTCTGTTGTTGCTCAGATGTTGTCTTGGTAGTTGCTCTTTCTGTTGGCAGTCCTGTTGTTTCTGTTGCCTCTGTTGCAAATTGGGTAACCTATCATGCTTATGGCACATTATTTTTACTGTCCACCTCCCTGGTACTACTAGTTCTTTTTTTCTGGTTGTGCTGTTGATGATAAACTCATTTGCCCGATGGGTACCATCACATGACCTTGAGCTTGTGAGTGACTATGCCATTGTTCTTGTTCTTAAGACCTGCTACTGCTTTTGTGCTACCTGATAAGTCCATCTTTCTTTCATCTTTCCTATATGTTGGTTGCTTCCTTCTGCCTTGATGGTTACTTATGTTATTTAAGGTACGAAAATATGCCTATGATGATTGGAATATTTGCCTAATTCAAAGTATATGGGTAGCATCAGATGACCTTGAGTTTGTGAGGGACTATGACATTGATCTTGTTGTTCTTGTTGCCAACTAGTACTACATGTTCCTTACTTATGGTTGTGCTGTTGATGAGCTATTGTCCATGTTGTGCTGCCACTGTTATTTCTGTTGACATTGCTGTTTTTCCTGTTGCCATTGTGCTACTGTTTTTAGTCTTATTTTGCTCTTGTGTCACTGATGCTCCAAGCTCAAGGTCAAGGGAAGATGAAAATAACATCTGAGGCCAATTTTTTTGTAACTTAGCATATCAGACTTGCTATTACCATACATATGCCTTTGCAAATTGGATAATATGCAAATTGGGTAACCTATCTTGGTTACCCAACATTTTTGTTGTTGTTGAACCTATCCCTTGGTACTGCTTCTTTCTGGTTCTGTTGTTGCTCAGATATTGTCCTGGTAGTTGCTCTTTCTGTTGGCATTCCTGTTGTTTCTGTTGCCTCTGTTGCAAATTGGGTAACCTGTCATGCTTGTGTCATATTATTTTTGTTGTCGACCTCCTTGGTACTGCTTGTTCCTTTTTTTTGGTTGTGCTGTTGTCATACTTGTCATTCTATTGCCAATGACCTGTTGTTTCTGTTACCATTGTCATACTGTTTGTGGTCTGCTATTGATCTAGTGTCACTGATGCTCCAAGCCCAAGGTTAAGAGAAGATGCAAATAAAATCTGAGGCTAATAGTTACTATATCCACCTTTTCTTTTATTATTCATCTACGTTTGCAATTGAATCAAGTTTCATTTCCTTTATAAGGCACAATGGCTTGGTACGTTGTGTACCGTGGTAGGAAGCCTGGAGTGTATGCAACTTGGGTAACCTGTCATCAGCAGGTCACCGGTTATCCAAACTGTTGCTACAAGAGTTTTAGTTCCAAAGAGGAGGCAATTGCATCTTTCCTAGAGTGTACTGGTGACGAAGATGTCAAAGAAGCGACTGACGGTTCAAAAAAGACGGCAAATGAACTTAGTTGGCTCCATATCGTAGTTACGCTACAATTTATTATTATTATTGTACTCCTACTACTAGTTAATTATCTTTGGAAGTAGTCAAGCGCGAGATCAGCCTTTGTAATATTAAAACATCTCATGTTGATCATCTTTGTTGGTAACCTCACCAATATGGTGCTAGGGTGCTCCGATCTCATCCAATTCTATGTACCAAACACAATCTAGTGACTCCTGTCGTACACGCGAATGATACAATCAGAACAACCAAACACAACCTCGCATGATTCAGGCCGACAGCAAAGTGCAACCAAACAAACCCCCCTGTATCACTCTATTCCGTCTCCCACGATCCAGTACAACCCATCCGTTCTGGACGGTCCGGTCCTTTGCAACCAATCACGCCCTAATTGCATAAATGTGGGATAATTTAATCTATTAAACTTAATTAATTCATAATTAGCATATGTTTACAGTAGTATCATATGGGCTAATCATGGACTAATTAGACTTAATAGATTCGTCCCGCGAATTAGTCCTCATCTATGCAACTAGTTTTTATCATTAAACTATATTTAATACTCCTAATTAGTGTACAAACATCCGATATGATAGGGATTAAAGTTTAGTTCGGGGTATTATACCCCTTAAATGCTATAAAATCCATGGAGGGTTGGGATTGCTCTTAAGTTTTTAGAGATGTTTTTAGAGATGGAGAATCCGGCTGTTGTTTTAAAAATGGAATGGAAATGGAGCTCCAATGTGGTGGGTCCAGCTCCCGTTCTGGCCAATGAGAACAGAAAAGACGAAGACGAAGGTGATCACGAACCACTACCTTCACACGCAAAGGAGCAAACAACATTGGCTCGCAGCCACCAAACCAAACTTATCTACAGAGTGAGAGACCGATCTCAAAATGAGATTGCAGACTGAACTTTGCCGTTTTCTAGGGTAGCTAAATTTGTAGCCTACATGACCAATCAGCAATCATATTTGGTAGACAACGCATTTACAAAGACCTTCAGCGAAAAATCATGGTTATGTGTCGTCAAGTTGTGAAGTTCGTGGTCATTCTAGAGTCCCGTTTGGATATTACTTTAACTCGGATGTTTGATACTAATTAGGAGTATTAAATATAAGTTAATTATAAAATTAATTGCACAGATAGAGGCTAATTCGCGAGACGAATCTATTAAGCCTAATTAGTCCATGATTTGATAATATGGTGCTACAGTAACCATTTGCTAATGATGGATCAATTAGGTTTAATAGATTCGTCTTGCGAATTAGCCCAGGGCTTCTGCAATTAGTTTTATAATTAGCTCATGTTTAGTTCTTCTAATTAGCATCCAAGCATTCGATGTGACAAGGGCTAAACTTTAGGTAAAGATCCAAACACGCCAATCAGTGCAGACAAATCTGGAATTGGGATCTGTGTAATAATTGTAAAGATTGAAGCAATGAAAGGTCACTTCCATCTCTGTTTCACCCACGCTTGACAATTTGCTTTATTTTTTCAAACACAAAATAGACCAAAGACGTTAACATACAAGGAGTAGTGCTCAATACAATCCCACCACGTGCACAGATTCCGCAACCAAGGATCTTTACACAATTTGCTTCCAATGTTAATATGAAAATTTCTGTACAAACTATAAGTATGCAGAGCAGATGTGTAAAAAGAGGTAATATTGACAATGACTCAAGAGTACTTCTTCATACATCAGAGAACACTTGAGGACTAGGATTAAAGTTTGACCGCATATATTGAAGAGTGTGATGTTGGTCAAAGGACAGGAGTCCCTGAGACCCTGACGCTGTTCCGTCAAATGGGGCACGTATAGGTATGGAATAACAGGTTTATGGACAAACAGAATTCCACAAGTTTGCTGGACCAAATTTCTGACAGATCGAAGGCCATAATCATATGTCCACTTGAGCAACCCCATGAAACTTCAAGGTCTTGTTTAGTTGCTCAAATTTTAAAGGTGCAAAATTACTGTTACAGCACTGTAGCACACTGTAGCATTTTGTTTATATTTGTGAATTATTATCCAAATATTGACTAATTAGGTTCAAAAGATTCGTCTCACAAAGTACAACAAAACTGTACAATTAGTTTTTGATTTCGTCTACATTTAGTACTTCATGCATTACCGAAAGTTAGGAGTTTTGAGGAACTAAACATGGCCCAAGAACAAAAATCCACACACAAGTCACGCCACGATGGTACGTTCAATTACTGCTATGCTCAAGTATTTGCATGAAGTTTGAACCGTTGAAGGAAGCAGTAACTCAAATTCACATGCTGGTTTCCGTAAATAATAAGAACTACGAAATGGACAGGATCACAGGACCACCCATCGGGGGCGTGTGCCATAACTCAAATTCACGCCGCCTCAAATCCAAATCACGCCGCACACGTTTTGTCCATGAACCGAGGCACCGAGCACACACAGAGGGGCAAACTCCGGCCGTGCACCAAGCCCTTGTTTAGTCCCAACTCCTAACTTTAGCACTATGCAAAAAGAAGATTCCCCATCACATCAAACTTGCGGTACATGTATGGAATACTAAATGTACATAAAATTAAAAACTAATTGCACAGTTTTGTTGTACTTTGCGAACGAATCTTTTGAGCCTAATTAGTCAATATTTGGACAATAATTCACAAATACAAACGAAACGCTACAGTGTGCTACAGTGCTAATACAGTAATTTTAGCACTCCAAATTTTAGCAACTGACCCAAGTATCGAGGCCTCTGGTCTTCGCCCCCGTGCTCTCGCTGTCAGAAAGATCCAGCTGGACGGACGGGCGGACCAGGCAGGGGAGTCACGCCGCGCCGGGGGCACAACGGTAAAACCCCCCCAGCAGTGATAAGATCAACAAGACAACAACAAGGGGCCCCGGTAGTGGCTTCCACCTGTGCCATAAATATAGACCGCCTCGGCGCCCCACCCTTTCTCCTCCCCTGCCTCCTTTCCCGCCCTTAAGCACCTGCAAAACCCCTCTTAAACCCCCCAAATCGCACCAGGATTCCTCGCGTTCTTGGGTCCTGGTCACGATCTGTCCCGGGAACCTCCAGACGGGGCCGTCCGCGGGTCCGATTTCATAGGTCTCGTCTCTGATTTTGAGGTCTTGGGGTGGGGATTTGGGGCGCCTTTGCTTGTTTGACCCGGTTCTTGGAGTGTGAGCTGCCGGTGTAGCTCACTCGGAGTTGGAGCGGTAGATCTGTGGAGATAAACCCCTACAAAGCCCTCCAAATCTTCTGAGTTCCTTCGTTTTCGAGCGGGGTTGGTGCTGGTCTCGCGAAAAGGTGGTGATTTTTTGGGGGATTTTGGTTCTAGATTGGTCGATTTGAGGGATCTTTTTGGGGATTTTTCTTGGGGGGTTTTGGTGGTGGATGAGATTTGCGGCGGCGGCG
Source organism: Setaria viridis (assembly GCF_005286985.2). Taxonomy (NCBI): domain Eukaryota; kingdom Viridiplantae; phylum Streptophyta; class Magnoliopsida; order Poales; family Poaceae; genus Setaria; species Setaria viridis. The sequence continues at coordinate 26,517,396 of NC_048265.2, read as the reverse complement.
TGGCAGTAGCAGCACCGGTGGTTCCGCAGCCTCCGGTGATGTCCTCCGCCGACTCCCTCGCCTCCGGCCGGAGCCGCCGCGCTGGGCCGCCCCCGCCCCGGCCCAAGCGCGTCCGCGTCTACTTCGTGGACGCCGACGCCACGGACACCGACTCCTCCGGCGACGAGGACGAGCGCGCCAAGCGGCGCGTGCGGGAGATCATCAACATCGACGTGGAGGCCGCCGCCTCGGCGCGCGCGGCGCAGGCGGCGCAGGCGCTGATGGCCCCGAAGAAGCGGCCGCTGTACTCCTCGCCCGCGGCGGCGGCGCTGGCGCGGCTACGCGCGGCCGGCGGGTTCCGGCGGTTCCGCGGCGTGCGGGTCCGGCCGTGGGGCAAGTACGCAGCGGAGATCCGCGACCCGGCGCAGCGCAAGCGCCTGTGGCTAGGCACCTTCGACACCCCCGAGGAGGCCGCCGCGGTGTACGACGACGCCGCCCTGCGGCTCAAGGGCTCCCATGCCGTCGTCAACTTCCCCTCCCCCCCCGCCGCCCCGTCGCGGCGCATGAAGCTCCGCCCTCGCCGGGAGATCCCCCGCCGGCACGCGGCGGCGTCGGACTCCGAAGCGACCGACGACGACGGCGACGCGCTCGCCTCGCCCTTGGCGCCGACGCCGTCCCCCACGCCGCTGGAGCTGGAGCCCCAAGCGGCGGCGGCCCCGTTGTGCCCGTTCGCGTCGCCGACCTCCGTGCTCCGGTACGGCGCGGACGAGGTTCCCGCCGCGCCCGCGCTGCCGGCGTTCGACTTCATCTACGGCGAGCTCGGCGAAATCGGCGCCGCGGCGGCGCCGTCGTCGAAGGCGGCGGCGGCGGAGTTCGACTGGCTGCCGTGGTGGGAGGGCGAGGACTTCGTGACGGCGACGGGGCTGACGCCGTCAGCCGGCGCCGCCGCCGTGAGCGTGGTATGACGGCGTCACGCCCTGCCTGTCGTGGCGCCGGTTCGGGCGCTCGGGGCGGGAACCGGCGGGCGACGCGTGGGCGGCTGTGCAGCGCAGGCGCACGCAGCAGTAGTAGTATTAAATTGAAAAAGTATTATTTTATTTGTTATTAACTGCTGCTGCTATAGCAGTGGGCGGAGCAGTGAGTGAGGCGAGCGAGCAGAGTGGTTGCTTGTGGCGGCGAGTCCTGGCTGGGCAGGGCGCGGGCGTGGCGGGGCCCACCAGGGCGGGCGCTGCTTTCCGCGCGGGGCTTGCCTTGAACCGCACGGCTCCCGCGTGGGAGCGCAGCCGCCCGATGCTTTTGGAGTGGAGTGAGGGGTGATGTGTAATTGTAATCGTCATGGTGAACTGTTAATGTTGTGGTTAGCTAGTGATTAGTGGCCTGTGATGCATGTGCTTATTGTCCCGTTGATTGTTACTGCTGCTTGGTTAGCATCCTTGTGGGCAGGTAAACGAAACTCCTGTGGGAATTGTTCATGCGATCGTGTCAGTTCTTGTTTGAAATCTCATGATCTAACAAGAGGCGAACTGCTGCTATTCGCCCCTTGCGATCCTGGAACGGTCATACTGATGCCATGCCTCGCTGGATGGGCGGCATGAGAAACCGACCGGGGCCCGACAGGTCACGGAGATCAAGTGAACTTGGTCAGTAGTAGTAGTGCACAGAGGCTCGCCGCGCGTCAGCGTCAGTCGCCTCCAACAGCAAGCGCACAAGCATCTCTCTCCCCAGCGGCAGCCTTGACCCCCGCCACGTAAACGATGATCCCAGAGACCCAGGCGGCCAGGCCGAGGTGTCCCTTCTCCCTTCCACCGCAAGCCGGCGACTCGTCAAAGCGAACCCAGCTAGCCCCCGGCATGGATATTTTGCGAAGCGTGGGCGTGCCCAACGGGCGGGGCGGCCGGGCGGGTGCTCCCCGCGCCACGTGACGGCCGCCCGAGCTGTTGCCTGGCGCGCGGCCGCGGGGGTGGGGCCCGTGGCAGTGCGATTGCGCGGGAACCCGCCGCGCGGCCCAAAGCGAACGCTACGCTTTCGCGCCAATTCTCCCCGCCGCCGACGGGACGAATTGACGGGAACGCCCTCGGCCGGTTATCGTCTCATCGATGCTGGGAGAGAGAGAGGAGGGCCCCCAAGCTCTGTCCTTCGGGGTCGCGGTCATCTGGATAGAGACAAGAACCATTTTTTCTCCCGTCTTCTACGTGAGCCTGATTTCGCATGTAGGGCCGGGCCCCACCGGCCAGGAGTCTTCGGGAAATGCGTTCATCTTTTCTCCTTTCTTTTTTTCCTTTTCCTTTTTTCCTTTTCTTTCCGTAAGTTGTTGCCTTGTCTGCCTTTCTTTTCTCGATTCCACCGTTCCAGCGTGGAAATTTGACTGGAACTGATCCTTTTTTCGAATTTATAATCACAAAGTATTATCATCATGAACTGCACACAGACGGAACGAATAAGAATTGCACAAACACCCGTTATCCAGATATTTCTGCCGAAAATGCAGCACCACGTACTCACCAAACCCCTCTAATTATTTGCAAAAGAGACAATCTCACAATATCTGAGCACCAAAACTTGACTAACCGTTGACACAACAATAGACCAGTGGAGTGGGTCCCTAATGCCATCAACTCTCACCTAGTACTATATCAGTATATCCAAAGACCAAGTGCAGTAATGCAGGCCACGAGGCCAAAGTTGTCTTCTTCGAAAATGCACCCGAAGTGAAGGATTTGTTTTTCGAGTTTCCGACATGATTGGCTGGGTTCAGTTCAATGTTACTGAACGCTAAATGCTAGACCGTTGGTCATCTACTATTTAGCTCTTTATTCGAATTAAACGACCAATTAAACAGGTTAAATGGTCATTAAACAGGCTAAACAGGTGATTACACGGACACGGCTAGGCACTGTGTAGCGTGTAAACGGGCTAAATGGCCGTGTACACGAACACTAGTTCAGTTACATTTGCGTGTACTTGGGATACTTTCTACAGCTAAATTACTTGGGAGCTTATGTAATTTACTATTTTTTATGAAATAGTAGGTAAGGTTCCTACCTCATCTTTTTGATTTTATACATAAAAGGGATATGTACATGTACAAGGCCGTAAGCCCAAACTGAGGAAAAACAAGAAAAAGCTAATTGAGATTACATAACTAAGGTTTAAAAAGAGCTTCAAGGAGGGCTTAGCTCTAACGATGGTCTTCGACATCTCCTCTCTGAAGTTGGCCTTCCATCTAGCTAGAGATATACTCGCCGAATCAAAAATAATATCATTTCGATGACACCAAATGCACCAACTAGCAGTGATCATTAATTCTCTGAATGCTAGCGACCCAAAATTTTGTTTTGCTTGAATTACCATGTCAATAGGTTGAGTTGCGGGGTTCCAAATAATTCCAACATAGTCCCAACAAGCTTGACTGAACTGGCATTGGAAGAACATACGAAACATTGTTTCCTCTACTGCTCCCTGGCAGAGGATACAATTGTAACTATCCAGGTTTCTGTTTTTCCTCCTAAGAATATTTCTGGTGTTTAGACTGTCTTTCAATAATAGCCGGAAGAAAAATTTCAGCCTTGACCTGTAGCAAGTCTTCCACATCCATTTGAAAAGAGGAGATACCTGAGCATGCCCAATGAGCTGTTTGTATGCTTGTTTACAGGTAAAGATACCTGAACCCCACACATATTGCCATATATCCTTCTCAGCAGTATTAATGGTGATGTCTTGCAGTAGAAGCAGAAGTTCATTCAGTTGATCAGAGGCTACCGTTGAAATTGGAGTATGGAAGGAGTCACGTACATCCTGTTGTGTGAATTTCAGCACAGATACTGAAGCTTTTCTAGCAAAGGAGAAAAGCTGAGGAAATCTTTCCTTTAGTAACCCAAGACTCCAAGTGTCCTCCCAGAACATTATAGTATCACCTTTTTTAACATAGTAGGTAGCTAAACTTCTGAAATCTTGAAATAGAGACATCACATCCCTCCACCAAAATGATCCCACTCCATGTCTAGCATGGGGGACAATAGGCCGGCTGTAATGTGAATTCCAAGTTAAATGTACCTAGGGAAGATCCTCTTTGTTATAGAATTTGTGCAAATGCTTCATAAGGAGAGCCTTATTATGTGTTTTCAGATCAATAATCACTAGGCCACCTTGATCTTTGGGTTTACATGCCTCTGTCCAAGCCATTAAACAACCACCTTTCCTATTGATATCACCTCTGTCCCAAAGACAGTGCTTCTTATATGAGTCAATCTGATTAATGATTCAGGTAGGAAATTTGAACATTCCCATGAAAAAGGTAGGTGTAGTGCTGAGAAGAGAATCTACCATGACCAATCAGCCAGAATAGGATAGGAGGGGATTGATTCCCATCATTCTTCTTTCAATTTTATTTAAAAGTGGCATGTACTCATTGAAAGATGGTCTTGTTGTTCCAAGTGGCAGTCCTAGATAAGTAAAGGGCATGCTTCCAACTTTACATCCAATAGTGTTTGCTAGATGTAGAGCTTTGTCTTCAGTCACATTGATAGGGACAAGGAAGGATTTTGAGAAGTTTACTTTTAATCATGTGGAATCTGCAAAGCTCCTAAGCAAACCTTTAGGACAGAACAACTACCAAGCTTCAACATGCATAATCAAAAGGGTGTCATCAGCATACTGCACAATAGGAAAATCCCCTCCATAACTGTTTCCAAGTAGGTGTGTCAACAAACCATTACCAGCAGCTTTATTAATTATAGATTGTAGCAAATTAGTAGCCAGAACAAAGAGAAGCGGAGATAAAGGGTCTCCTTGTCTAACATCTCTCAAATAGTGAAAGTTCTTTCCTAGAACCCCATTAAGAAGCACAGAGAAAGTGCTAGAATCTAGTATAGCTTTGCTCCAAGATATCTATTTTTCTTAGAAACCTTTGGCCCTTAAGACTTGCAAAATGACCTCATATTCCACCTTGTCAAAAGTGTTTTCAAAGTCCAATTTCAAGATCACTATTTCTTTTTTAGATTGATGACAAATGTGTAAAAACTGAAAAGCCCAGACCAAACAGTCTTGAATTGATCTTCCTTTTATGAACCAATATTGATTAGCATGTACTACTGACATGATGATTGCTTGTAATCTATTAGCTATCAGCTAGGTGAGAAGCTTAAGACAATAGTCATTTTTTGGAATCAAAGTGATGAATGAGCCATTTATTAGAGCCAAATCAGCTGTGCCATCACAAAAACATCGACACAATCTGTATAGATCTTCAGCAATGATGTTCCATCATTTTTTATGAAAAACCCATTAAATCCAGTAGGCCCAGGTGCATGATCAGAAGGCATCTCTTTCACTTCATTGTCAATTTCCTCTTTGCTGAAAGGCTCATCAAGAATTGGCACTTCAACATTTTCCAACATAGTTGTTAGGTCAAAATACATTTCAACAAACTCAGATATGCCAAGTCTATCTTTGAATGAGTTCTAAAGGTTGATGTAGCAATGGCCTGAAAGACACTTGTATTCTCATCCCAAACTTAACCCATCTAATGTTGCTCTCTATTTCCAATATATTCTTTTAGCCTCCAAAAGATGTAACAAATGCTTTTTTGATTTTTTTCTTCTAAAATTCTTCTCCACAATACATATAGGTCTCTAATCTTTCAGACCATCTAGCAATGCTAAAACTGAGTTACTATTATTGATCAGCTTATTCAAGTTTGACAAATTCTGATTTCATGCTTTTAGACCTTTCCTTAGCTGTTTCAATTTTCCTAAAATGGTCTTTGAGGATTGGCAAAAAAAGGTTGGAGTTCCAATGCAGATCAAGTACTGACATAAATTCACTGAATTCTTCCTAGAAATTTTGAAATTTGAAAATTGTTGCTTTTGGGATGAAAGAGTTCACCTTGATTACATAGGGGACATGATCAGAAATAGGCCTGGATAGGGGAAAACCTTGGTGTCAAGGAAAGACAAGGCCCAAGTTGCTGAGGTAAAAACCCAATCCAATTTCTCCAAGAGAGAATTATCTTGCATGTTGCTCCAGGTAAAATCTCTGCCAATGAAATGTTTATCAGTCAAATCAAGGTGCTGAATTAGATCATTGAAGGCTAACATATCAGACTGTGAGCCACCAGGTTTGCTCCTGTTGTCTGAAGTTATGATTATATTGAAATCCCCAGCTAAAATCCATTCTTCAAAATCAGAGGTATCAAAGTTATATAACCAGTTAATGAAAGCCACCTTTTCAGCTGAGGTAGCTGGCCCATAGATGTTTGTTAGATGAAAGCTATTCCTTGATTTTAGAGATGCTCGTCGTCGGCTCGTCGTGGCTCGTCAGCGGCTCGTCCAACTGCTGCAGGTGCAACACCTCCAAGGTATCCACACGTGCAGGGAGGAAGCGTCGCAAGCCGGACTGCTAGGTCCCGAGTTGCAACAGGTAAGGGCGTGGGAGGCGCGGCAGATGTGTTTCGCCAAAAAGGTGTAAACCCTAGGGCGCCCCCACCCCTCTATTTATAGAGGTTCCTGACGGGCCTCTGGGTCCGAGGCCCATTAGTACTTCTAAACCTAATCCAACTCAGATCACATCCGAATTGGGCTTCCAGCCCCTTAAATGTGTGACCCTATGGGTTCGGATACGTATAGACATGGCCCGAGTACTCCTACTCGGCCCAATAGTCGGTAGTGGCCTCTAGCAAGACGTGCTAACTCCTATACGCACAAGAAGATCATATCAGACGAACCATCACAACATCATGTACATGCTATTCCCTTTGCCTCACGATATTTGGTCTAGCTTCAAGCCGACCGCTCTTTCTCGATCCTGTGATTCGAAATCCCTTTGTAAGTTAACTCTTAACCGTACGTAGCATGGCCATGCATTTTCGAATCCGATCACTCGAGGGGCCCAGAGATATCACTCTCAATCAGAGAGGGGCAAATCCCATCTTGATTGACCATGTCTCACAGCATGCTTCTTGACAAAACCGAAAGCTATCTTTTTAACTACCCTGTCACGGTGTAGCGTTTGATAGCCCCTAAGTAAGTCGATCCACATCTTGAGTACATGCGACAATCTCAGGTCTAAGGATAAAGTGTACATGTTGTGTAAAGAGAGAACTACTTCTTGTGTTGGGTTAGTCCTAGCACATGTCTCCACTTGTGCCCACATTATTAGTTTAACATCTCCATGTCCATGACTCGTGAAACATAGTCATCAACTAATACATGTGCTAGTCTAATATTCATGTGTGTCCTCACTTGAACTCCGACTAGGGACAACTTTAGAATAACCATACAAGTAAAGAGTTTCACATACAATTCACATAATTGCAAATCAATTCAAGTAGCCTTTAATGGATATTCAAGGAACACAATATAAATCATGGATACAAATGGAATATCATCATCTCTATGATTGCCTCTAGGGCATACCTCCAACATATTCATCATCAGAGGAGTCTAAAAGGGCAGCAGCAAACATAGAACCAGCCTGCATCTTGAGGAAGCCTGTGGCCATTGCCTGCACATTCTCCACACTTAGGAAAGGGGCAGACGCAACATGAGAAGTTGCACCCCCATCATACATCGCATGTTCTTCAATAGTTTCCTCTATTGGCACAATGGCCAGTGGGGAAGGCTCCTCCACATTAGCAGCTTGAGCACGGTAGCCATCCAGATCCTGATTTAGATGCTTGCTTCTGCGTAGGAACTTCTCATCCAGTAGGGCCTTCATCTTCTTGGCTCTATGATTGCGAGGATTCTTGACAATGACTTCTTCTTTGGAGATGATCTTTACTTCATAATCATCCTCCATAGCTACATCAGTTCCTCCTGGTGCATCTTGCTCATCTAGACCCACCACCACCTTTGCCAAAAACCAGAGAGTTGGTTCATTAGATATATAGCTAAGCACTTTCACAGATAGATCCATAATGAATTGAGATAAGGCAAAATAACTGTATGAATTGGCAAAGGGTCGTGGTGGTGAGAAAAAAGAGAGCACCTGATTAAGAGTAGAGGATGATCCAAGCACATGATGCTGGGAGGGCGATTTGACACCACCAGAAGCTGCAAAGTTAGCCACAGCTCAAGAGAAAGGGGATGCCACCACAAGAAGGATCTCACCAATATCCTTATCAACTGGATCTTCAACCACATCATCTTGAACAATAGGCTCTTGAAAGAAACCTTCACCTCTGGCATGATCACCAGAACCATCATTGCCAGAACCTTCATCAACTACTGAGCCAGCACCATCTCGGATTATCTGAGGACCCATCCATCCTGGAGCAGGGTGGGGCATGGAATGAATATGAGGACCATCAACAGGCAACGGATCTTCATCACCACCCAACACTATATCTGAAGCACTGAGGAGAAAGATCAGCATTGTCCAAGTACGAACCTGAGGCGGTGAGCCAACAGCCACAGTCACACTTTCAGGAACATCATTATCTTTGTTGACTAGAGCCTTGATCACCAATCGAGACATACTGCTAGAACTGTGCACATGCAGAAGTTGAGCAAAACCAGCTATACTCTTGGCTATTAGATTAATTAGTCTTTTTGCATCTGGGGGAAAGCAAAGCAGTAACAACCAAACTACCCAGTCTAGATCCAAATCTCTGAAGTTCATCCCTTCATCATGACTATTGAATCTAAGCTGGTAATCTCCAAAGCTAAGTGACACACCATTCATAAAGCCCTCTCTCTGCATAGGTGAATCAAAGAAAACATAAGCCTCACCAATTGCGCACTGTTGAATCTCCGGTGCGCGGACATGGCGATCCATAAGGAAGTGACAAAGTTCTCACGCAAAGGGGGTGAGGTACTCCTTGGCAACGGGCGACACGATGATGGTGATAGCAAGGTCTTCATTGGTCTTGTCAATGGAGATAACGAGAAAGCTCCGCGGATGAACCGATTCCCTCACCACCTCACATTGCACCAACGCGAAGCCTTCAGGGACGAAGGGACGGGGATCCATGGGAAAGTTTGCCATGGAGCACGGGAATTGAGGCTCGGTGGAGGTTTCGAGGAGGGGGTTTTCGGTGTTGATGGCGGTGGGTGACGGCTGGCTTGGAGATGAAGAGTCGCGGGCGAGAGGAAGGGGGTGAGAAATTATATTCTCTAGATGGGCCTAAAAATCCGGAGATGGATTTGGCACCTTACACCACCAGTAAGCCTGCTTGCCTTTTTGCTGAGCCCAACAAGATTTGGATTGATGTCCATAACCAAAACAACAGAGTAGCGAGTATGGGCCATAAAACTCGCTTGGCTTTTCAAATTTGTGGTAGACCGCTCCGAAATTTCAGCCTCCTTTGCTGTCGTATGATTCAAATCCCTAGGATCACCCGCCTTCTTTATGCGCCAGTGAAGAACATAGGAAGATAAATGAACATGTCGAGGATGATTAGCGCCCTGACTGAAAGAGTTGTATGCAGCAAAGTTTCTAGCATAGTAATCATCCGGATATTCAAGCCTAGAGAAAACATTTCTAGCACAAAAACTAGAAGAAGGCTCGTGGAATTTTAGGTGATAATCCTTCGGATACTAAAGGTGATTGAAAACCAAATTGGGTTTATGTTTAATAGCATCAGCATAAGATTTCTTCCGAGACTTGTGAGAGATATGGGTACAATTAGCCTCCTCTTCCTCACACCAGAGAGTAATCTCTTAACCAATTAGGGCCCCCATAGAGAAAATAATATGGAGAAAGAGGTGCACGAGAAAGTCTTGAGAAGGTAGATCATTAGGCCAACGTGCCTAGAATTCACAGAAAAGAGAAACATCCAATCCGAAAGATGCTGCGCACAAAATTCCTCTGCTGATCCACCCAAAACAGATTGAAGAATGAGACTAATCGAATCCACATTGAGATGGATCGCTGATTGTCCAAAAGAACAGACAAGCCAAAACTCACGAGAAGATGCTGAAGGCGAGGAAATGGGCGGCCGGAACGACCCGCCTTTGCGTCAGCAGAGATAAGTATGGTTTATATTAATTTAAATGGGACAAATAAAAGAGTAACAGGTATTGCAAGTCCATACTTCCATAATTCTTACGTATGCATAAAAATTATGTTAATTACATCTCCGAAGAGAAAACCCTGATTAAGAATTCCAACATAAAAAGAAAAATTACATCATATGGTTATCTATTACAAAGATCTAAACAAAAAATAAGAGAAGTCTTTGATCTTGTCATCTATGTAGATGGCTTGCCAGTCGATGACTTCCTGCATTTATCTTAGACATGATGACATAACTCATGCCTATGCATGTGCCTGATGAGTTGTTAATATGCGTGGCATGTATGTAGGGTGAGGATTGCATACGACTCGACCAAATTATGTTTATCTGCTTTCACATTGGCACAATTATCATGTATGTATGCATAGTGTAGATTTGGGGTCACACGCATGCAACTTATAGGCTACTTCATTTGTTCAGCCAAAAGGGATTTTCTCCCATGAGGCAAGGAGTCTATTTGAGCCATGACATTGCATGTTTCTTTAGTGTTTTATCCCACAGCAGTTTGTGCATATTTGGCTGTGTCAATATTCATACGGTGCCAATTTTAGTTGACACATGCTGTATGGTATCGAGCAAGGCTATATCTTTTAACTCCTTCAATTCAACGCATACGCACACAATGCATTTTGGAGAGAGCATCTGTTTGTATACCCACACCCCTTTTTGGTGGCGGCGTATTTGGAGCATAGCCGATGTATGGTACTTTATCTATTTGTTTCGCCGAACAGCTATAGGCTTGACATGCGCATGAAACTACCAGGTGAAGATGGAGTTGATGGGATTTTCTTTTTCCGAATATGCCTAACACCATGCATGAGATTGAGATGATGCATGAGAGCCATTAGCTCACGTATGGATGAGACTAAAACACATTTTATCATGTATACAGTTTATATTTATGTGGGCCTTTTGTAACATGTTTATAATTCACTTTCCTTTTCTTTTGGCTGCACTCATATTATGAACAACGCCCTATCCTCCTATCCCTGTTACTAACTACATTGCTATGGCATTTGGACACGCAGCGTAACGAAACGGAGGCAACTTGGTGTATTTTCATGCATGGCCTCAGTTTGTATCTATCGTAGAGACCTAGCTGTGGCGGAACCGCTCAAATTAACTTAGCTAAGCACAATTAAGTCGCCTAACATGCGATCATGTACTTTAATCAAGTTAACTCGACAGTCCGTCGGATTCTATCCGATAACCACTTCACAGGATCGAGAAAGCGTAGCTCACACGAAGGTGAGTGGTTCTAGAGATTACAATAGATCATCCAAATTAAACAAATGCAGCAAGATTATTACAACATTAAGTTCGAAATTCAAACATAGTTGCAGAGTTTAAACAACAAAAATAAACAAATGGAAGCTAATGCCGTTGCCGGATATCATGACGAAGTCGATCATGACATCAATGATTCCAATCCTCACCGTCCGAGGAGGGATCCCACTCGACCGTCCACCCAGGAGGAAGCTGGGGAGGCCAAGTGCCACTTGCAGCAAGCTTAGAGGTGTTAGCATCACCTAAAAGAGATATGCCACAACAAGGCTGAGGGACTACACTCAACAAGACTTAACCGACCGGTAGTACTAATCCACCAACACCTAGATATGCAAGCTTTTTGGCTCTGGGGTTTACTTTTGCCAAAAGCGACTAGAGTAGGTCCTTACTTTCAATATTTTAGCCACAAGTTCTAAGTTCATTTATCTATCTAAGTTAGCAACTGTACTAAACAAGCATAGTTTCCATATAATTTATGACAAGCATTCATATTAAGATCACCATCAAGTTCCATTCTTACTCAGTGTAGCATAGCGATCAAGTAGTCCCAATCTATGAGAGGCAGATGAATCAATTTGAATTACTTAACCATGCATGGCGAACCTAATCTCACGACATCTGTGCACCACGAAGGGTCGCTTCACTTGTCGGCCGTCCCCATCAATTCCCAGACCCGTGTCGGGCCCACTTCCCTTGGTACAAGGCTCCATAGACCCGGCCTCTGCCGTCCTATGACCGCACTTGTCACCACATGCGACTGCAAGGGAACTCCATTCCAGAGACAGTGGAATGAACCGCTCACGTCCTGGTTCAATCAGGTACTAGGCTTCCCCATCCCATACTAGGTATGAGATTAGTGCTTTCAAACACTTGATCACGAATTCTATCACATCTCGACCTTATTCCAAAATTTTATGTAGATAGATGGGGCAATCCACCGACCACCAAATTATTTCACAGAGCTCTGCCCCATCCATCGTCCTTATAGCTGTAACAAAAGGAAAGCAAACAACTCCTATAACTCGCGAGTGACAGTCAATCACTCGACTTTTACCGAGTTCTATTAAGCATTGCACTACTCGGCCTATCATACTAGTGTTCAGATCAAAAGGGTAATAAGTTCATGCATCTATGGTTTCAATTAACTCCTGGAACGTAAATGCACCATCAAGCAATCAATTGTATCGCAATATTAAAAAAAATCGGAATTCATGCTCCGGGGCTTGCCTTCACGCGGGGAGGTAGCAAACTGGTCTTCGGTGTGCTCGTGCTCGGCTCCAGCGGGTGGTAGCTCAACTACGGCTCGTTCTTCAAGTGCCGGGTGAAGCTCGTAAGTCCTATCTGCGAGGTTTAACTCTACACGAATGCAATGCATCAAGTTAAATTCTCAACTTTTTCATAGGATGTAAACATGAATTTGTGCTGAAAAGAAGTTGTATTAGGCCACATTCACCTAAACAAGATTCTGAACCTTCTTTGTTTACATGATGAAGGTGGGGTGTGGTATAAGCCGGGGGTTTGTTTGATGGTGATTGTGTACATATCTACATCTCCACTTTATTAAACTTTAAATCGGAAAGTTATCCTATTTCTGAATGTTCTTTTGTATCTCTTCCAATATTACCTTTATTACCTTAAGGTAGCTTGTATTTAACCATTATTGCAGTAAAAACCTTAATGAAGTTGGTCATGAATTATTAACAGTGAGTTATGGGGGTAAAACAGAGCCTTCGTTGAATTTTTCACAATTTTTAGTGAAATGCCTCTTTTTCTATACATTTACCGTATCTATTCCTACCTGAAAGGGAAGGTGGTTTTTTATGATGCTTCTGATCTAGTTCTATGTTTCTCCTACAAACTATACTACACTACTGACTTATTCCAAGTGGTTTCATATTTTTGCCATCACTGGTTTAATTATTATGCAAAAGACAAAAATCAACCTTAGTTGCACATGGTAAAACTAAAACAGAGATTTAAACATCTGAGCCAGGCTCCAAAACATTTTTCCAAGCTTCTACTGTTTGAAACAGACATTTGAGAGTTGGATTTATCATTTTATCATTTTTCTATGAATTGTTATGATTTAAATGGCTTACACAAGAATTAAAACATATAAATTTAATTCTAACATGGACATGTGCCAAGAGTATTTTTATTAAAAATTACTCTTTATACTGAGTCTAGCAAAATTGGTTTGATATTTTTCTGAATTTTCTACGAATTTTAGTGAATTTCTAAAGTTAAACATATATTCTGCCGATTTAAAAAGATAAGCCGCGACAAACTTTCGGACTAACCCCTAGATCTAGGGTTTAATCGTGCAAAGGTCCTAGGTTTTAACACTAAGGCCCCTAATTCAACTTTCCCAATCGCAATTGGGTCCTCGGCGGCGCACGGCGGCGGGTGGGCAAACTCTCGACGATGCGCCGATGGCCTAGGGATGTTGAGTGGCCGGAAGGGCTTATGGGCTCACCTTGGGCTAGTTTGAAGCGGTTGGGGGCGACGGGAAGGCTTGGTCGGGGCAGAATGGTGGAAGGGCGGAAAGCTTCGGGTGGCGATTGTGGCGGAACACCTTGGATTAACTCAACTAAAGCACGGTTAAGTCGCTTAACACGCGATCCTCATGCCTGAATCGAGTTAACTCGATGTGCCGTCGGATTTTATCTGATTTAACCACTTGACAGGACCGAGTTAGCATAACCCACACGAAGATGAGTGGTTCCAGAGAATACAATAGGTCCACCATTGGTTTAACTAGTATTATATACTAGTTAAAAATCAGAGTTTTACAAAGGTTGAAAGAAAACAACAGAAGGCAAAAGCACGATGGCAGCTAATCGTCGGGGTCGGATGTCCCTGGTGAGGCCAGCCAGGACATCAGTGATCCCATTCCCCGCCGTCCGAGGAAGGATCCCACTCAACCGTCAAACCCGGAGGGAGCGGGGGCGGCCAAGTGCCAGCAGCAAGCTCTGAAGTTGCAACTCTACATGAATGCAAATGCAGGAGTTAGCACTTAAATGGTTATTTCAACAACACTTGCAAGTTAAAGCTCGGACACTTGTAGCAAGGCTACAGAAAAGGTGGGGGAAGTTCACTTTAGTGGGTGGAGAACAAGATAAAAGGGTCGAATGGGGGTAAACTTGGGATCTGACCTTTAAAGTTAAGGAATAACTGTGCCGGGGTCCTCAGACTTAACACAGAGAAGTCCTCGCTATTTGTACAGATACCCTCGGGTCAAGGAAAAGAATACAGCCGAGCCCTCGGGCGAGGCGGATAGGGGTCGGCGAACAGACAGGGTCAGGCGAGATGGAAAAAGGGGTTGGGCGAACCGGAAAGGGGTTGGCAGCTTACCTTCAGGTCTACTGGTGAAGCTTTAGGGTCGGGAAGGAACAGACTTGGGCGGAAGACTAAAGCACTAAGGCTTGGGCGGCGGTGAGGTTTGACGGTGCTCCGGCTGTTGGGGGGAAATATTAACGACCCCCTAACACACTGCTTAAAGAAGCAAACATGAAGGCCCAGGCCCACCAAAGCATGATCAAATCTCTGCCTCGCCCGACCCAGGCGCCAGGATCGGGAGCGCCCGACCCCCCTCCGCAAGGTTTCCGCCTCGCCCGACCGCAATCCCAGGGTCGGGACGCCCGACCTCTCGCTACGGAGTTTTTTCCGCCTCGCCCGACCCCAAGTGGGGGGGTCGGGCGCGCTGGGGCCCACGGGGCCGGGAACCCCCTCGGATGTGATCCACATAGACAAGACAAATCCTGTGGGACCCCCCATCGGCCTCGCCATAAATGTACCGCAGAGTTGGCAGAGGGCAGGGCGACCGCGCCCCTCACGCAACCTAGTGCAAGTACCCGTGCACGACCGTCCTATGCAGGCTACAGTGCCGGCGGCCGGTTCTCATTCGCCACGGAGCACTCATGACCTGCGCCGACCGGAGCAAAGAAGAGAGAGGCCTGCCCTCGGGTCCCGCACGCCCTCGGGCCCCGCGCGCCCCGCAGCGCGGATGTGACGCCCTCCCTCTCAACAGCCGTCGCCGGAGCGGCGGCATCCACCGTCCTCCCTAACAGACGCTGGGGTAACGACGGAGCACCATCATCATGACCTGATACCTACGGGCATCGAAGCAGCTATATGTAGGAGGCAGTAACACTTGGCGCCAGGCGCCTTCCACCTCCGGCATGCACGCCAGCACTCGTCAAGGACCGGCAGAGACAACGGACGCCCAGGATCTGGCCCCTCCTTCCTGCCATGTTTTTTACCATTTTACGCCTTACTCTTTACCATCCTCTTTTATCCGATCCCAATTGTAACTCCGGCCATCCCCTTGCGATATAAAAGGAGGAACCCGAGGCCGGGGAGAGGGAGCGATCCAGAGATCGATCGACCGAGCAACCAACGTACAGACCGGGGGACCGCTTGATCAGCTTCTTCCCCCACACACCTTAGTACACTACAGCTCTCCTGGAGAGCGAAAAGACCAAAGAGACTTGGGACCAGTCCCTCTCTCGCCAATCTGTAACCCCCTACTACAGAACCCCCGCGCGGGCAACACAAGCATCCTCGATACTGGACGTAGGGCTTCCTTTGCCCGAACCAGTCAAATCTGTGTCTCCCACGCCACCATCTGAGGCTCACGCGCATAAAAGAAATTTACTAGTCTAAGTCTTGATCCGCTGATCTTGACAATGATAGTTGGCGCGCTAGGTAGGGGACCTTTGCGCGTGCATCTCCAAGCCTCGGATGGCCAATCGCGATAGCAGCTTTGCTCCGGGCTCCCTGATCCGTTTCGGGAGCCTGGACTTCCTGGCCACCGGGAAAGGGGTTGAGCTGATCCCTGTCCACGTCCTGCCCGCTCGTCCCGCTACCCTCGGCCCCACCGCCAGGACGGCGACGAGCGGCCGAACGCCTGCCAGAAGGGCCTCACCAGAAGGATGGCTCTTCGGGCTACGCAACGCCACGGGGGCTCACGGTCGCCTCCTGGCGCGGTCCTTGACCACGTCGCCTGCAAGCAACGAGCTCGTGGGCGTGGCAGGGACAATCTCCGACACTGGCTCCAGTAACGAGAGCCCCCGCCCCTCGCGCGAGTGCCTTATGGTTGACGCGCACTCCGAGGGGTCCAACGGCGATGGTGCCGAGGGGAGGCAACGGGCTCCCCCCTCGCGCGCCGCAGCTACAACTGGGGCCTTACCCAGGGTCCCAGAGTGCTCTCAGCAACCGGAAGCGCACGTGGGCGCTCGCCAGGGAGTAGAGCACCCCCACCACGAGGGGGGAGCGCGACAACGGGCGCGCGACGTCCAGGAATGCATCTGTGCGGATGGAGAACGTCTGCCGCTCTTTGCCCGCGATAGCCAGAATGTCGCCACCGCGGCGGTGTTACTCCGACAGCTCCCCGAGCCAGCAACGCCCGAGGAGCGATGGGCACGCCAAGAGATGCGTAACCTGCTCGAGTGCGCCGCCGTCCAGCAGGCGGAAAGTTCAGCGTCTCGACGACGCGGCCAGAACGCCAGTCGGGCGACGCAGGGCGCGCCCCCGGAACGGCGGGGGGAATCTGTCCATCGACCCCCTCCGGGGGTGAATCCGGCTGCAACCGCCCAACGAACACCGCCACCCGCGGTAGGCGAGGCCCGATCCGTCCACCAGCGCGTCGGTCTCGTCCGCGACGCCCGCGACACGCTGAACGCGCGGAGACGCTCCCGCGCGGACAGGGGGGACGGGGCGGATCGAGGCTACCACGTCCACCGTGGCGGGCGCTACGACAGCGGGGAAGACCGCAGTCCGAGCCCCGGAGCGGCCGGACCTCGGGCCTTCTCCACGCGCATCCTAAATGCGCCCTTTCCGCCGCGCTTCAGGCAACCCACGAGCGTGGCCAAATACTCGGGGGAGACGAACCCTGGAGTATGGCTCAGCGATTACCGGCTTGCATGTCAAGCTGGCGGGGCGGACGATGACCTGTTCATCATCCGCAACTTACCCCTGTTTCTGGCAGACTCCACGAGAGCCTGGCTAGAACATATCCCTTCAGGACGCATTCGCAACTGGAACGACCTGAAGGAGGTTTTCGTAGGAAACTTCCAAGGGACGTACACACGCCCTGGCAACTCCTGGGATCTCCGGAGCTGCCGCCAGGGGGCGGACGAGTCCCTCCGGGATTACATCCGGCGCTTCTCCAGAAAGCGCACCGAGCTCTCCAACATCGCCGACGCCGACGTCATAGGAGCCTTCCTAGCAGGGACCTCTTGCCGGCCCCTCGTCCACGAGCTAGGGCGCCGAGGCCCGCAAACCACGGAAGAGCTCCTCAACATCGCCACTAGCTACGCTTCTGGTGAAGAGGCTGTCGGAGCGATCTTCGATCGTTCCAAAGGCAAGGCGAAGCGGGAGGAGGACGCCGACGAAGGCACCTCCAACCGCCAGCAGCAGAAGAAGAAGGGCAAGCAGCGACGTGAGGCTCCACTCGTAGCCGCAGTCGAGCGCAAGTGGGGGCAACCGCCCCCCGACGGCGCTCCTGGCTTCTTCGACAAGCTGCTCGAGGGGCCGTGCCCGAACCACGAGTTCCCCGTCAAGCACGCCTACAAAGATTGTAACCTCATGAAGAGGTTCTTTGTGGGCAATCCGGTGAAAGGTGACCGGAAGCAGAAACCCGACGAGGAAAAGAAGGGTGACGAGGAGAAGGAAGACGGCTTTCCTAAAGTTGATGGCTGCTTCATGATCTTCGGGGGCTCTGCAGCATACGACACCAGGCGCTAGCAAAAGCTAGAGCGCCGGGAGGTCTATGCGGCCGAGCCTGCGACCCCGGCTTTCCTCGATTGGTCTGGACCGGCCATCACCTTCGACAGGTCTGACCACCCTGGGCGCGTCCGGCATCTAGGGCGCTACCCTCTCGTCGTCGACCCCATCGTCGGCACAACGCGTCTCACCAAGGTACTCATGGATGGGGGCAGCGGCCTCAACCTCCTCTACGCCGAGACCCTCGACGCCATGGGGATCGATCGCTCCTGTCTCCGTCCTAGCAAGGCTCCCTTCCATGGCGTCGTGCCAGGGAAACAGGCAACGCCTCTCGGGCAGATTGACCTGCCCGTCACGTTCGGGACCCCTTCTAACTATAGGAAGGAGGTCCTCACCTTCGAGGTGGTAGGGTTTCGCGGAACCTACCACGCCATCTTGGGATGGCCATGCTACACGAAGTTCATGGCAATCCCCAACTACACCTACCTCAAGCTCAAGCTGCCAGGGCCTAACGGGGTCATCACCGTCAGCACAACCTTCCAGAAGGCATACGAGTGTGACGTCGAGTGCTGCGAGTACGCCGCGGCCGTCACCGTCTCGGGCGACATGGCGGCCCAGCTTGAGGAGACGATCGAGGACCAGCCCGACGCCAAGCAGTCAGGTACCTCCTTTGAGCCCACCGAAGGCATCAAGGAAGTCCCTCTCGACCCCGGCAGTTCCGGTGGTGGGGTCGTGCGGATCAGCGCAGCCCTATCCCCCAAATAGGAAAGCGCGCTCGTCGACTTCCTCCGCGCGAACAGCGACGTCTTTGCGTGGAAGCCCTCGGATATGCCAGGCATCCCGAGAGAAGTCGCCGAGCATTCCTTGAACATCAGGGCCGGCTCTAAACCAGTGAAGCAAGGCTTGCGCCGTTTCGACGAAGAAAGGCGCAGGGCCATTGGTGAAGAGCTCCAGAAGCTCCTGGCGGCCGGGTTCATCAAGGAAGTACACCACCCCGAGTGGTTGGCTAATCCTGTTCTTGTACCAAAAAAGAACGGGAAATGGAGGATGTGTGTCGATTATACCGGTCTCAACAAAGCGTGTCCGAAGGATCCGTTCCCTTTGCCACGCATAGATCAAATAGTCGACTCAACCGCCGGGTGCGAAACACTCAGCTTCCTCGACGCATACTCCGGCTATCACCAGATCGCGATGAAAGAGGCCGACCAGCTCGCTACCTCCTTCATCACCCCCTTTGGCCCCTACTGCTATGTTAAGATGCCGTTCGGCCTCAAAAACGCGGGGGCTACCTTCCAGCGATGTATGCTTAAGTGCTTCGGAGATCTCATCGGGCAGACCATTGAGGCCTACGTCGACGACATCGTTGTCAAATCCAGGAAGGGCGATCAGTTCATTCCCGACCTGGAGCTAGCCTTCGAAAGGCTAAGGGATAAGCGCATCAAGCTTAACCCCGAGAAATGCGTGTTCGGTGTCCCAAGGGGCATGCTGCTAGGTTTCATCATCTCCGTGCGCGGCATCGAGGCGAACCCGGAGAAGATAGTGGCCATCAGCGACATAGGGCCGATCCGGAACATAAAGGGAGTACAACGCGTCATGGGGTGCTTAGCATCCCTAAGCCGCTTCATCTCACGCCTCGGCGAGCGAGGACTTCCCCTCTATCGGCTCCTGAAAAAATCCGACCACTTTGAGTGGACCAGCGAGGCACAGGAGGCACTTAACCGGCTCAAGGACCTCCTGACGAAGGCCCCAATTCTAGTTCCGCCGGCCGACGGCGAGACCCTTCTACTCTACGTCGCGGCGACCACCCAGGTGGTCAGCGCGGCCCTAGTAGTGGAGCGGGAGGAGGAGGGGCACGCTCTTAAGGTGCAACGACCGGTGTACTTCATCAGCGAAGTATTGTCCGAATCCAAGTCACGATATCCGCAGATCCAGAAGCTCGTCTACGCCGTCCTCATCACGAAGAGGAAGCTGCGTCACTACTTCACCTCCCATCCGGTAACGGTCGTTTCTTCATTCCCGCTTGGTGAAGTAATCCGGAACCCGAATGCAACAGGAAGGATCGCGAAGTGGGCGCTTGAGCTTATGGATCAGGGTATCACCTACGTCCCCCGCACCGCCATTAAGTCCCAGGTACTTGCCGATTTCGTGGCCGAGTGGACAGAGGTACAAGCACCGACGGCAACAGAGGAGCAGGAGTACTGGACGATGTACTTCGACGGGTCGCTGATGAGGGCCCGCGCCGGAGCAGGCCTCGTCTTCGTCTCTCCGTTGGGCGTACGCATCAGGTACATGATCCGCCTCCATTTTCCCGCATCCAATAATGTCGCTGAGTATGAAGCCCTGCTCAACGGGCTCCGCATCGCCATCGAGCTTGGCATCCGTCGACTAGATGTCCGAGGCGATTCCTAGTTGGTCGTCGAGCAAGTCATGAAAGAATGGAGCTGCCATGACCCTAAAATGGCCGCCTACTGCAACGAGGTCCGTAAGCTCGAGGACAAGTTCGACGGGTTGGAGCTCAACCACGTCGCAAGGCGCTTCAACGAAGCCGCTGACGAGCTAGCGAAGGCGGCGTCCGGTCGGATGCCCGCCCCCGACGGCGTTTTCGTTAGCGACCAGCTGAAGCCTTCGATCCGTTATCTGGAGCCAGCAGGGGTCGGCGGGGCATGCCCAGCCTTGGGGTCGGGATCCGAGCCGGGGGAGGTCGGCAGCATGCCACCTGTCCTGGACCCGAGCACCGATCTCAAGGGAATCAACACTGCCCCACCCGACCCGGCCCCGGAAGCCAAGCCTTCCGACCCCGTGGTTATGGAAATCGAGGCGGGCCCCGCGGCGGGGGCCGACCCCACGCCCGATTGGAGAACCCCGTACCTCGACTACCTTGTCCACGACGCGCTCCCGGCAGACAAAACGAAGCCCGCAGGATCGCGCGCCGTGCAAAATCCTTCGCCATCATCAACCGGGAGCTCTACAAGCGAAGTCACACGGGGATCCTACAGCGCTGCATCCCGATCGAGCAGGGAAAGGCGCTGATCCAGGATATCCATGCCGGAGCTTGTGGTCACCACGCTGCGCCAAGGATGCTTGTGGGCAACGCCTTCCGACAAGGTTTCTACTGGCCAACCGCGGTCGCGGATGCTACCCAGGTAGTTCGCACCTACGAGGGATGCCAGTTCTTTGCCCGCCAAACCCACCTGCTCGCGCAGGCGTTACAAACCATCCCCATCACGTGGCCGTTCGCGGTCTGGGGGCTGGATCTCGTCGGACCCTTCAAAAGGGCGCCCGGGGGCTTCACCCATCTACTCGTCGCTGTCGACAAGTTTTCCAAATGTTTCGAAGCAAGGCCTGTGGCGCAAATCAGGTCCGAGCAGGCGGTACAGTTCTTCACCGACATCATCCACCGCTTCGGGATCCCAAACTCCATCATCACCGACAACGGTACGCAGTTCACCGGAAAGAGATTCCTCCAGCTCTGCGACGACCACCACATTCGAGTGGATTGGGCGGCAGTTGCGCACCCCCGCACGAACGGGCAAGTCGAGCGAGCCAATGGCATGGTACTTCAGGGTCTCAAGCCACGGATCTTCGACCGCCTTAAAAAGTTCGGCGGACGATGGGTTGCGGAGCTCCCAGCAGTCCTCTGGAGCCTGAGGACGACCCCCAGCCGGGCGACAGGGTTCACCCCGTTCTTCATGGTCTACGGGTCAGAGGCCATCTTGCCCACCGACTTGGAGTATGGGTCGCCGAGGGTCAAAGCATACGACGAACAGGGAAACCAGGCGTCACTCGAGGACGCACAAGACCAACTCGACGAGGCGCGTGATGTAGCCCTGCTACACTCAGCTAAGTACCAGCAGGCCCTACGGCGTTACCACAGCCGCAGGATACAAGGCCGCGCCTTCAACGTCGGAGATCTAATGCTCCGCCTCGTCCAAGACAACAGGGGTCGGCACAAGTTGACTCCCCCATGGGAAGGCCCGTTCATCGTCGCACAAGTGCTGCGGCCAGGCACCTACAAGCTGGCAACTCCCGACGGGCAAATCTTCAGCAACGCTTGGAACATAGAACAGCTAAGGCGCTTCTACCCATAGCTCTCATTTACAAGTTATGCATGGTCTTGCCGTCTTTTCCGTTCTTTCGTTTAAGCTCAGGGGTATCCGACCCTGGCCTCGTTCCAGGATCGCATACCCCTCGGGGGCTACCAGTTTTGTTCTTCTACGAAAAAAGAAACCCTGAGCCACCTTGGCTCAGGTCTCTTCGTTTTATGCTCAGGGGTATCCGACCCCGGCCTCGTTCCAGGGCCGCATACCCCTTGGGGGCTACCAGTTTTGTTCTTCTACGAAAAAAGAAGGCCTTTTCTTTTAAACTCAGGGGTATCCGACCCTAGCCTGGCTCCAGGATCGCACACCCCTCGGGGGCTATCAGGGGTCCCGACCCCAGCCGCTGGGCACCGCCTAAAAAGAAAACGTTTTTTCTTTTTTCAAAACCGAACACTCCCTTTCGAAAACCTTTGGACGCAAAAAGATAAGGATGCGTGAACGGTACTCAGGCAAGTTGCGATCGGACTGCGAAAAAGCCTACGCCCCAGCGGCTACGGTACCTTCGCTCATCAAGAACTTACTGACGCACCCGGCAACGCATCCTAAAGCTTTCAAGACCAAAGGAATAACAAAGGGAAACGGTTTCCTTAGCGCAAATAAAAAGTCATAAGAACAGGCCCGTATGGCCAACACAAACGAGTTCAAAACGACTGACTTAAGTACAAACATTTTCGGGCGCAAGCCCGGTACAGCTAATTGACAGGAGGGTTGGCTGGAGCAGTGGTTCCGGGGTCGGTTGAAGCAGCGGCTTCGGGGTCGACAGGAGCGGCGGCTTCAGGGTCGGCGGCGGCGGCGGCCTCAGGGTCGGCAGGGGGGACGGCTTCATCCTCCAGGAGCTTCGCGAGGGCCTCCGCCGGCGCGGTCACCACGGCGTCGATCTCGTCCAGCTCGGCGTCGGTGTAGCCGGCGCAGTACCCCTCACTCATCCCGACAAAATTAATGTCGGCATAGTGAGAGCCGAAGACCCCGAAGGCGCGCCGCACACCAAGGCGAAGCGCGTCCACGGCGATCTCACGACGGCGACGACGCACCTCGAGGACGCGAGCCGGCAGAGAGCTCGACCCCTCCTCCGGAGCTACACCGAAGTCCTCGCAAATGACGCGGACCGCATCCCGCAGGGCGCTATGCTCGCCGCGCTCCTCATCAAGCAGGACCCGCAAATTGGCGATCTCACCTGCAGGAGCCGCTCAAGAAATCCCACCAGGTCAGAAGAAGCGAAACACCAACGACACAAAAATGCAGGAGCAGAAAGAGCCTCACCGTCGGCCTGGGCCTTCAGCTCGCGCTCCCGGTCGGCGCTGCGGGACAAGACAGTCTGGAGCCCCTGCACTTGCAAACGGAGTTGCTCGTTCTCCGCGCGGAGGGCTCCACCCTCCCCCCTCAGCCGCGCCAGCTCCTCGGCGTCGCGGCGGGCCCGCTCAGCAGTAGCAGCTTTTAGCCCCTCGGCATCGCGGCGGGCCCTGTCCATGGCGGCCTGGAACTCCTCGAGGTCGAGGCGGGCCTTCTCCGCGATGGCCTGGAGCCTGGCCTTGGCACGCCGCGCCCCCTCTAGCGCCGCCTGCTCACACCCCTCCAGGTCGCGAACGGCCCCCTAGGCGGCGCCAAGCTGCAGGGTCAGATCCCTGGTGCGCTCCCTCTCGGTGTTGTAGTGCTCCCAGAGGTTCCACTGCCGCCGGAGGAAGTCAGATTTCTCCCGGCTGCCCTCTTGGAGAGCCTGCAAAGCAGCACGCCGTTAAAACAAAAAAGTAAAGAGAAGGAACTCATCGCCGAGCGGCAGGAACAACATACCTGGTTGCCAGGGACCACGGTGTTGGCCAAAACTCCCAACGCCGAGGTCAGAGCCGCCTGAACCTGGGCGACGCCGCCGTGATGGCATGCCACCTATGCCACTCGGCGGCGTCATCCAGCGCATAGAGGCGCCTCGGCGGGTCGTCGCGGGATGTCCAGCGGATAACGGGCCCTCTCCACGCCCGTGGGACGGAGGAAGCCGAGGGTGGAACAGAGGTCGAGTCTGACGTCACCGTCAGGGACGGCATCAAGACGCCGGAGACCCCTGGATCCGCCGACGGCTCCGACGCCTGCGCGCTCGTTGCCACCGCGGCCGCTAACGGCACCCCCGCGGGCACCTCCGTCTCAGCCACCGGAGTTATCCCCGCGAGAGTGACCGGGGCGGAGGCCCCTGCCTCTGTCACCACCGCCTCTGTCGCCGCCGCGTCTCCGGGAGCAAGCGCTCCCTCCGCCTCCGACCCCGCCGTGGCAGCAGGGGCATCCGCCCTGCCCTCCGCTGTCTCCGCCTCCTCCGCCTCGTCGGCGTCAAGGTCGATCACCTCCCCGGCTTGAGGGCCCGGGGGGATCACGGCCCGGGCCGGAGGGGCGATTGGTGGAGCCGCAGGCGGAGTGGAGTCCGCTCCCCCTCCTGCGCCTGACGCCGCCGCCGCTCCGACAGCCGCCTCCGCAGGGGCCACCCCCGCGGGGGGACCTGTGGCCACACCAGGAACCCCGCCAATCGCTGCTGGCGGGGCTGCGGCCCGCCCCCCAGAGGAGGACGATGTCAGCAGCGCCTTCTTGGGCGCCAGCCGCAGGGTGACGCCACGGGGAGAAGTACTGCACGTCGACGGTCGGGCGTCAGCAGAAACAAACGGAAAAAGAAAGGAAGGATGACACGTAGGAAGAGTCAACTTACGCCCTCGAAGCGCAGGGGTGGCGTGCGCGCTTTGACTCGGAGCCGGACGCTGACCCCGGGGCATCTGGCAATGGCCGCTTGTCGCCACCCCGTTGCCCTCCACCAACAGGCACGGCGGCGGAGGCAGTCCCCACGGATCCCCGAGGAGCCCCCCGAGCGGACTCCTGGGGAGCGCCCCGCGCCGGACCCAAGGCGGCGGCAGGGGAGGACTGTGAAGGCCCCTAAGGGGCGCTCCGTGTCGACACCGGGGCGGCATCCCTTGCCGGCCCCGAGGGAGCATCCCGCGCCCGCTCCTGGGGGACGCCCCGTGCCGACCCCAGGGGAGCGGCCCGCACCCGCTCTTGGGGGATGCCCTGGGACGACCCCGAGGGGGCGCCCCGCGCCCCTTCCTGGGGGAGGCCCTGCGCCGACCCCCGGGGAACGTCCTGCGCCGCCCCCTGAGGAGCAGTCCACACCGGCTCTTGAGGCGCGCGCTGCGCCGACCCCTGAGGGGAGGTCCGCGCCGGCTCGTGGAGCACGCGCTGCGCTGGCCGCTGGGGCACAGCCCTAGGACCCGGGGGAGCCGGATCCCGGGCGGACGCTCCCGCCGCTGCACCCCCTACAGCCGTCTGCGGTGGTGCGTCACGAATCACCAAAGCCCCCGAACGGGGGGCAAACAGCTCTTCCTCCTCCTCCTCTTCCTCTTCTTCTTCTTCTTCTTCTTCTTCTTCTTCTTCTTCTTCTTCTTCCTCATCATCGTCGTCGTCAGACACGACCGCCCCTCTCCGCCGCCGTTGGAACTCCTTGGCGGCCTTCTTCCGCCGCTTCGCTGTCTCCTTGTCTTTGCGGCGCTTCTGCTACTCGGCCCGGAGACGGTTGCGAGCCCTCCGCTCGGCATCCTCCGGCACCGGCGGGAGGGAGTCCGCAACCCGGGTCAGCATGCCCTGCAAAATGTAAAGAGGATCCGCATCAGAACAACAAAACAACGGGACATCAGGAGGGAGAAGCGGTGACCCAAACACCTTACCAGGTCTACGAAGCCCAGCTCCGGGCGCATCGACGGATGCCCGGGGATCGGGTAGTCGACGTCCTTGTCCTCCAGCGCCTCCCGGAGCCGTTGCCGGATCTCGGAGGCAGCGAGCGCGCCTGTCGCCAGGACGGTGCCCTCGGGCGGCATGTCTGGGGTCATAACGCCAAGTGGCCGGACCCAGAGCATCAGCGGCGCCACCCGCCGGGCGTGGTACGCGCCGATGACCCCGGCGCCGGTGAGCCCCTCCCGCTTCAGCTGCCCGATGGCCTGCAGCAGGTCGGAGATCTTCTTCTTCTCCTTCTCCACCGGCCCGTACGCCCACACGTCGGCCGCCGCGTCGATGGTGCGGCCAGTGAACACCGGCAGGGGGGAGTTCGGGTAGTTCTTCACGTAGAACCACTGGTTGTGCCACCCCTTGTGGGACACCGAGGCCTTCACCGTCATATACTCCTTCGAGCGAGTATGACGGAGATGGATCCCGGCGCACCCGATCGGCACCGGAGGTGACCGCTGCTGGCTCCCGGCCTTCCCCGCCTTCTGATACAGGCTCACCGTGAAGAAATACTTCCACAGCTCGAAGTGGGGCTCAATCCCTAGGAATCCCTCGCACAGCGCGACGAACGCCGCGATGTGCTGGATCCCGTTGGGGTTGAGGTGCTGGAGCTCGAGCCCGTAGTAGTAGAGGAGCCCGCGGAAGAAGCGGCTTGGGGGGGAGGCGAATCCACGCTCGTGGAAGTGGGCGAAGGAGACGACGTAGCCGGCGGGAGGCGACGGAACCTATTCCAACCCCGGCAGCATCCACTCGTCCGCCGCCGTCTTCGCGCAAAGGAGCCCTTTCCGCACCAGGCCCTCGGCGCGGTTGGAGGTGAAGTGGGAAACTCCCCAAGAGGCCATCGTTGGGAAAGGGAGGAGACCGACGGAGGTGGAAGATGAAAACGCGCGGTGTGGAGCGACGGAAACGAGGCAAGCGAGGCGAGCGCAGGTGAACTGAGAGGAAGGCAGGAAGGCTCGAGTGCGAAAGGAGAGGAACCGGCACGGCGTGCTTCTGCTTTTATAGGAAGGGTACTGGGGAAGCCAAATCGACGCCCCGGCCACCATAAATGCGGCGCCAGGTACGCCCCTGCCACGCCCGTTTCCTTTTCGAAAACCGCGCGCACCATCGACCGCGAAAAAACATCCTATCTTCCTCGATCCGCGGGACGACGCTTCCATAACTCCGCTTCCCGGGAACTGCGCCCACGACGCCCCCCACGTTCGGCCCAGGAACACCAACCGCTCCGCTCCGGTCCAAGGCCCACAGGGAGGTAAGAAAGGGATACGGGGCTGAAAACGCCCCTACGGCCCAGTACGGTCCAGGGGTTCGAAAGCTGGCCCAACACGGGTTCGACAGCTGCCTCAGGACATCCCCGAGCAAGGGGTGAGAAGGGGCGGGCCCGCTAGCGGCCAACACCCAGGCGAGCGAACGCCAAGGGCGCCCCAACCTCACGTTCGAGTCCCGCTCGGTGTAAAGTTCATGGTTTTTTCCACGGGGAAAGGCAACGAGCCCTCAGACCCGGTCGAACGGGTCCGGGAACTATATGAACTGACCGGCGGGAAATTGGAGTACGCCACCAGCTTGGCCCCAGCCGGACCCCCCCGAACGGGGACCGGGACTCCACTCGAACTTACCCGTTTGCAGCTCAAACGAGCACCACGGTTCGTCCAACGCGGATAACGTGGCCCGGCTCAACCCCTCCGTCCTAGCGAACGGACGCTTGAGGGGCAACGATCAAAAAGTCAACCTAGCCTCCCGATCGGTTTCCTGCAACGAGCAGGAGCTCGGGGGCTAGCCTCGCAAACAACTACCACGCGTGTGGTCACAAACTTGCAGGTTCTCTCGAGCATGGCGGAGATAAAACAAGCGCGCCATAATATAGAAACCGGCAGCAAACAGTGAAAGGAGCCTCCGGAGGAGCACTCCTGCTCCACCACAGGCTCGGGGGCTACTGTTGGGGGGAAATATTAACGACCCCCTAACACACTGCTTAAAGAAGCAAACATGAAGGCCCAGGCCCACCAAAGCATGATCAAATCTCCGCCTCGCCCGACCCAGGCGCCAGGATCGGGAGCGCCCGACCCCCCTCCGCAAGGTTTCCGCCTCGCCCGACCGCAATCCTAGGGTCGGGACGCCCGACCTCTCGCTACGGAGTTTTTTCCGCCTCACCCGACCCCAAGTGGGGGGGTCGGGTGCGCTGGGGCCCACGGGGCCGGGAACCCCCTCGGATGCGATCCACATAGACAAGACAAATCCTGTGGGACCCCCCGTCGGCCTCGCCATAAATGTACCGCAGAGTTGGCAGAGGGCAGGGCAACCGCGCCCCTCACGCAACCTGGTGCAAGTACCCGTGCACGACCGTCCTATACAGGCTACAGTGCCGGCGGCCGGTTCTCATTCGCCATGGAGCACTCATGACCTGCGCCGACCGGAGCAAAGAAGAGAGAGGCCTGCCCTCGGGTCTCGCACGCCCTCGGGCCCCGCGCGCCCCGCAGCGCGGATGTGACGCCCTCCCTCTCAACAGCCGTCGCCGGAGCGGCGGCATCCACCGTCCTCCCTAACAGACACTGGGGTAACGACGGAGCACCATCATCATGACCTGATACCTACGGGCATCGAAGCAGCTATATGGAGGAGGCAGTAACACTTGGCGCCAGGCGCCTTCCACCTCCGGCATGCACGCCAGCACTCGTCAAGGACCGGCAGAGACAACGGACGCCCAGGATCTGGCCCCTCCTTCCTGCCATGTTTTTTACCATTTTACGCCTTACTCTTTACCATCGTCTTTTATCCGATCCCAATTGTAACTCCGGCCATCCCCTTGCGATATAAAAGGAGGAACCCGAGGCCGGGGAGAGGGAGTGATCCAGAGATCGATCGACCGAGCAACCAACGTACAGACCGGGGGACCGCTTGATCAGCTTCTTCCCCCACACACCTTAGTACACTACAGCTCTCCTGGAGAGCGAAAAGACCAAAGAGACTTGGGACCAGTCCCTCTCTCGCCAATCTGTAACCCCCTACTACAGAACCCCCGTGCGGGCAACACAAGCATCCTCGATACTGGACGTAGGGCTTCCTTTGCCCGAACCAGTCAAATCTGTGTCTCCCACGCCACCATCTGAGGCTCACGCGCATAAAAGAAATTTACTAGTCTAAGTCTTGATCCGCTGATCTTGACAACGACACCGGCGGCGACGGAGCTTCTTGTGGGCGACAAGAGAGCTCTAGCACAGCGCGGAGGATCAGACGGTTGATGGGTTGGGGAGAAGCGGGTTTGAGCGGAGAGGGAACTTTTCAAGATTTCAGCGGAAGTGCTCAAGTGCTCTCAGAGTAGGGGCGGCGGAACAACAATGGCGAAGGAACTCCGGTGGGACTCTGGTATTTCCTTTTATAGCTGCGCGGAAGAGAGAGAGAGTTTGAGCAGCACGAAGACCGGGAAGAAAAAGATGGAGTGCGCTGCCATGGTGGCAATTGAGCGGCGATGGGCGGCGGAACAGGACCTTGGAGATAGAGTCTTCGGCCATTGGGCATTGGAGACAAGGTGGCGCAGGCGCAGTTTTGCCGGGATTTAGATTTGGCGAAGGCGGGCGTAGTCAGGTCATGTCTAGCGGCGGATTTGAGGGCGGTGACTTGACGGGCGTGTGACCGGAAGGAAGACGCTGTAAGCGAGGTCGCAGTAGGTGAAGTGACAGGATGAGCGGCGGTGTGGGTGGGCGCGTAACAGCAGCTTGCCGGGGCTCATTACTGGCAAGGCGGAAAAAGGAGCTATCGCGGCCGGAGTCGGGGTTGGCGACGGTGGAATCGTCGTGGAGCGAGTTCGTGGGCGGCGTGACTGTGGAGAGGCGGAAAAACCGGAAGGCATCGGGCCTTGCAGCCGGGGATCCGGCGAGATGATGGGCGCGGGTCGCGAGGCGGTCTGACGCAGCAGCGGCAAAACTCTGCCACGACGGCGACAGGGCACCTTGGCACGGCCGGCAAGGGCGCGAGCGAGACGAGGCGAGGCAGAAGGGGTTGCAGGGGCCTTCTGCTGCGATTGGGGAGGAGCGGGCGCATGCTGCTCAGGCGCATCTGCCTCGGGAGATCCGGGGAAAGATTTCAGGTCCACCAGTCAGTCTCGGTTTCTCCACTGCTCCAAGGTTGGAAGGAACACTGCCTTTGGACTGAGAAAGAATCGGCGGTTTTTTGGTTGGGTTTTCAGGGGTCGGGACTGAGAACCGGATTTGGAGCGCTTAAGCTCAGGAGAGTTGAGACAGCGGGATTAGGGACTTTCGGTTAAAGATTAACTCGGCTAATTAACCAAGGTCGTTATAGCCTACCCCCCTTAAAAAGAATCTCATCCCGAGATTCGGGTGTAAGGGTAACCAGTGGGGGTGTGTAGTCCTTACCTCCTTGGTTGGAAAGAAAACCTCGGAAGTGTTTGTTCAGATACTCCTCTGTTTCCCAGGTTGCTTCTTCCTCTGTGTGGTTGTTCCATAGTATCTTATACATTTTCACTTTTTGCCGTTGGGTATGTCTCTCCTTTCGGTCGAGGACCTTGGCCGGATACTCAGTGTAAGTCAGGCGGACTCGATTTGAAGTTGCTCCTGTTCCAAGACCTCAGTTGGAACTTGGACACACTTCCTTAGTTGGGATACATGAAAAACATCATGTATGACCGAGAGCTGTTCTGGGAGTTGGATCCTGTAAGCAACGGGTCCACAAATTTCCACAATTTCATAAGTACCAATGTAACGGGGAGCCAATTTTCCCTTTATTCCAAACCGCTGTACTCCTTTGGTCGGGGAGACTCGAAGATACACGTGATCACCAATGTCAAACTGCAGGGGTCTTCTCGTCATGTCGGAGTAACTCTTCTGTCGAGATTGGGAGGCCTTGAGATTTGCTTGAATTATCTTCACTTGTTCTTCCGCTTCTACTACTAAATCAGGACCATAGGTCTGTCTTTCTCCAATTTGTGACCAATTCAATGGCGTCCGACATCTCCGACCATATAGGGCTTCAAACGGTGCCATCTTCAAGCTAGTCTGGTAGCTATTGTTATAGGAGAACTCTGCCAAGGGTAAGCACTTATCCTAATTTTTGTCATAATGGATGACACAGGCTCGTAGCATGTCCTCAAGGATCTGATTTACTCTTTCGGTCTGACCATCGGTTTGAGGGTGATAAGTAGAGCTACGAATGAGTTTGGAGCCAAGTGATGCTTGTAGCTGTTCCCAAAAACGCGCTACAAACTGAGCTCCTCGATCAGATATGATAGTCCTAGGCACACCATGCAGGGAAACAATGCGGTCAAGATACAACTCCACATATTTCTTGGTCAGGTAGGTGGTGTGAACAGGAAGAAAGTAGGCAGATTTGGTAAGATGATCCACAATAACCCAGATGGAGTCATGTCGCTGTGATGTAAGGGGCAGTCCAACAATGAAGTCCATGCTGATGTCTTCCCATTTCCAAGAGGTAATAGATAGTGGCTGCAGGGTACCCGCTACCTTTAAATGGCTAGCTTTGACACGTTGGCAAGTGTCACATTCCAAAACATAGCGTGCAATCTCTGACTTCATTCCACTCCACCAGAAAGTTTGACGGAGATCATGATACATCTTATTGCTGCCAGGATGGATCAAGAACGTGGAGAGATGAGCTTCATCTAGGATTTGCTTTTTCAGATTGGGGTCGGATGGTACAACAAGTCGATTTCCATAATACACTCTTCCATTCTCATCCTGTCGGAATTGCTTGTACCCTTCATCCTTCCATGAAATCTTTCTTTTGATTTGCCTTACTTCCTCATCCTCTAATTGTGCTAACCCAATTTGGTCCTCTAGAACAGACTCAAGGGATGTATGGCTGAGGGTTCCATGGGAAATAATTTCCAAACTGAGCTTTCCCATCTCCTGGCACAGGGTCTCTGTGAAGTTGGTTGCCATCAAGCAATTGCAATGAGTCTTGCGGCTAAGAGCATCGGCCACCACGTTGGCCTTGCCGGGGTGATAATGCACTTCCAAATCATAATCCTTTATCAACTCCAACCATCTTCTTTGTTGCATGTTGAGGTCGGCCTGAGTGAAGATGTACTTGAGGCTCTTGTGATCGGTGTAGATGTTACAGTGGGTGCCCATCAAATAGTGTCTCCGTATCTTTGAGGCATGAATCACTGCTGCCAACTCAAGATCATGGGTCGGATAGTTCAGCTCATGAGGTCGCAACGCCCGTGAGGCATAGGCAATGACTCGGTGGTCTTGCATAAGAACACACCCAAGTCCAGTGCCAGAGGTGTCGCAGTATACGTCAAACGACCTGGAAGGGTCGGGTTGAGCCAAAACCATGGCTGAGGTCAACAAGTGTTTCAAGGTGTTGAAGGCTTCTTCACACTTGTTGCTCCGCACAAATTTGACTTCCTTCTTCAGCAGCTCAATCATCAACATAGCTATCTTGGAGAAATCCGGAATGAAATGCCGATAGTAGCCTGCTAGTCCAATAAAACTTCGGCTCTGGTGAACTAAAGTGGGTGGCTTCTAGTCCATGACTTCATGCACCTTGCTGGGGTCAACTACTATGCCATTCCGAGAGATGGTGTGTCCCAAGAACTTGACACTTTCCAACCAGAATTCACACTTGGAGAATTTGGCATAGAGCTAATGATCTCTCAACCGTTGAAGAACCACATGAAGATGTTCGGCATGTTCTTCTTCACTCTTAGAGTACACCAGAATATCATCAATGAACACCACCACGAACTTGTCCAGTTCAGGCATGAACACCGAATTCATGAGATACATGAAATAGGCGGGTGCATTGGTGAGTCCGAAAGACATAACCAGGTACTCGTAGAGTCCATATCTTGTGGAAAAAGCAGTTTTGGGAATGTCACAGGGTCTGATTTTGATTTGGTGGTAACCGGAATGATGATCAATCTTGGAGAACACTCTGGCTCCAGCTAATTGATCAAACAGGACATCGATGCGGGGAAGTGGATACTTGTTCTTGATAGTCACCGCATTGAGGGGTCGGTAGTCCACACACATGCGTAGACTTTCATCCTTCTTCTTCACAAACAAGGCTGGGCAACCCCAGGGTGAAGTACCAGGTCGGATAAAGCCTTTCTCCAACAGACCATGCAACTGGGTCTTTAACTCGGCTAGCTCGGTGGGTGGCATCCGATAAGGTCTCTTCGATATCGGGGCGGTGCCTGGCTGCAGCTCAATGGCGAACTCGATATCTCTATCTGGCGGCATGTCGGGTAAGTCATCTGGAAACACATCCAGGTACTCACAGACAACAGGAAGGTTTTCTACCCGGGCTTCTGATACAGGGTACGCACAAGGAGTGGCGTACTCAGGGTGGGTCAAGCGTAGGGTAGAGTTGCCATGAAAGGGTGAGTTGATGTGGAGAGATCGGGCAGCTACATCTAGGACCACTTGGTGTCGGGTCATCCAATCCATCCCAAGGATGATATCTATTCCTTCTAGGTCAAGGATGATGAGATTTTCCCTAAAAAGAGTTTGGCCTAGCTGGATAGGTACAAGGGTAACTATCTTGTCTGAGGCTATCTTCCTTCCCGGAGTGGAGATCACATATGACCCTTTAGTGCGACCAACACTCAGCTTACATCTCTCACCAGTCTTATTCCCGATGAAGCTATGGGAGGCTCCCGAATCAAACAAAACAACAACAATTTGATTATGGACAAGGAAGGTACCCGTCATTACTGGCGCACCTTCGGGGAGCTCGGTCAGGCTAGTGTAGTTGAGCCATCCTTGGTGAACTTACACCTTGGGCCTTCTTCCTCTCTTGGCCGTGGTGTTTTGGCCAGTCCACTAATTCTTGTTCCTGGGGCAGTCCTTGGCAAAATGCCCTTCATTTCTGCAGGTGAAACAGCGGTTGCTATTCATAGGGCGCGGCGGCGGTAAGGTCGGCCGGGGCACCTGTGGTTGGAAACCGGGGAAATGAGGTGCCGCTGGTGGTGGAGGGCGAGCAATCCATCATCCCGATTGCGATGGCCTGTGGGGCACCTGAGGGGGAACCATCCTGAATCTTCGAGCGGGCGGGCTCGGTAGCGCCACTGAGGCCTTTCGCTTCTAGTCGGCTTTGAGAGCCTGCATGCAGTCCTCTTGAGAGATGGCCAGATTCACCAACTCATTGTAGGTATCCACCTTGACGGGATTCAACCTTTCTTTTAGCTCTAGGCTTAAGCCTCTGCGGAACCGATCCCTCTTTTTCTCATCGGTATCTGCATGATAGCTGGCGTAACGGCACAGGTCGTTGAAGGCTTGTGCGTAGTGTAGAACGTCACGGCTTCCCTGAGTAAGGGCCAAGAACTCGTTGAGTTTGCATTCTAGAAGTCCTTCTGGAATGTGATGCCCTCTGAAAGCGGTTTTGAACTCGTTCCAGCTGACAGCATGGTTGGCCGGCAACATGGCATGGTAGTGGTCCCACCAAAGCCGGGCGGAACCACGCAGCTGTTGAGCCGCGAACTGGGCCTTGTTCTGGTCGGGGCACGGGGCGGTGAGGAGTTCAAACTTGGATTCGATCGTACGAACCCATGCATCGGTGTCGAGGGGGTCTTCAGTCTTGTGGAAGGTCGGGGGCTGCATGCTCAAGAAGTCCTCAAAATGAGCAACTTGAGGTTGTTGATGAGCCCTCCCTCCATGGGGCTGCTATTGCTGCCCTTGTACAATGTGCCTTAGCAGCTCAGTCTGGCCGCTAGGATGGCTTCCAGCGAAGGTGGGGGCGGAGGCGGAGGAAGGTCCTGCCTCTGTTCGCTGCCACTGGGCACAAAGCCAGATCGGGTGCGGTGTGCCATCTGCAAGAGTCAACATTCCATTAATTTCATAACCTCAGAAAAATTCCAATCATGCGGGAACGTATACTTTAAATCCCCAATTTATGACTCTTGCCGATAGTGCAACACAACAGCATTCCTCCTTAAGGAGATATACACTTCTTCTGGTCATCTTAGTTAGCAACTAGCTCGGTTTTGCACACAACCTCGGGCGGACCAAACCGTATCCCACGGGCTCCACTATATCCGACCTTAGGCCAAGGGGTCGGGCGAAGTGAAACCGTGCCGCAAGGGGTCGGGCGAAGCGGAGACCTGCTTCGAGGGGTCGAGCGCATCCGACCTTGCGACTCGGGGTCGGCCAAGCTTTGGTCAGACCCACAGAAAACTTGTGTGTGGTCACAGCACAAAACTCACACAACTTGGCATCCAAGGCATGTCACAAAGGGTCAGAAGTCAAGCCAAGAGTGAGGAGGAAAACAAGAACTGCTTTCACCAAGATCACTTCATTGCTATTCTCACAACATAGGAGGAACACTCAACTCAAGGCTAACCTATTATATCATTATCCAAAACTTAGGTTGCCAAGGAGTACAACAAAAGATTAGGTTCCTACAGTCTTCAACCTAAAAGTTATCTAGATTGCCGACTGAGGGAACACTAAGAGTCGGAGAAGGGGCGTCTCCATCCTCAATGTCCATGCTGGACGCTCCTACTACCTCCTCAGGATCTTCTTGTTCATCCAGCTGCATCTCAAGAGCATGGATAGCATCGAGCTCGGCGTGGTGCTCGTCCAAATGAGCATTAGCAACTGCGAGCTCCATCTCAACTTCCATCTTCTCTACGGCAAGCTGGATCATGCCATCCTCCATGTCTGTCACTTCTTCCTCGAGCTCAAAGATCCTAGCCTACAGGTCATGGATCTGTATGCCTCTCTGGATGAGCTGATATGACCGTCCCACCAAGTCTCTCTTGGCGGCGTTGAAATGCCCTTGGGTGTCTACGGCTATCCGAACCAAGACAGCCATAGCTCGGCCCTGAAGCTCAATCAGCCGGTACAGGACTGACATGCACCTGGTGGTGGTAGAGATGGTGACCAACGAATGGGAGGTTGCCAACACCTCCATGTTGTTGACGCGGTCAAGCCAAGCCGGGTCCAGCTGGTCCCTGGCGGGAAACAAGCCGATTGGGTCCAAAGTGACCTCAAGCGGGTGTAGCCGACAGAATTGGGTGAGGGCCTGCAAGGCAGCCGACTCCCAGGTGTCCTCCAGAGCGTGTCCGTATGTTGAGACCTCGAGATGGGGCCACTCGGGCTGCACAGGGGGTGGACGTACAACCACCTGCACGTTGCACCTATGCACTCCGTGCTCCTGGTACTCCCGTCCCACGTACAGAGGCGAGGACTGGTACCCAAACTACCTTAAGATATCCCACAGAATAGCAGGAAAACCCTCAAAGTGTAGGCACGTAGAGTGGGAAACGCCATCAGCGCCGTAAAACACGTGTCCAGGAGCAGCCATCTGGAACCAAGAACCGAAACAAACGTGAGATGGAACCCCAAGAAGAACATATCGGGCAGGAAAAAGGCACTCGGACTTTGACCAGAGCGCAAACTGGAAAGGTAGCTAGAAATCCTTAAAGCGAAGAGGAGCTTTCTCAAGGCAAGGTTGTTTTAGGGAGGTGGTTTCACAGATTTTAGTTTACGACGCATGCACGACCTACTTCGTCCTCTTAACCAAAACAACTGCCAAAACTTTGGTCTTATGCAGTCAGTGCCAGTGGCAAGGCAACCAGTATGTCTCTCCTTATAGTAGCTAGTCGATTTCTAACAGCGTCTCCCTAAACGAACGCGGTTAGTGTACCTGCAGAAAAACACAACCACCTGAACCTTTCATGCCAGCACCCACGAAAGCGTCCCCAAGCATTACCGTTCACTATAGAAATAACACCGATGCGTTTAATGTTGCATGGACAGCGCAACTACCATGGAAATAGGTCCCCTTTGAATGGAACTGTATAACCCTTCGCATACTCGAGATGCGGAATCTGTGCACATATAATAGACGTGGGCGAAACAACCGTGATGATAGGCTCGTTGGATTGAACCATACCACCCTTCGTATGAGTTAACATACGGAACCTGCGCACGTATGATAAACGTGGGCGAAACAACCGCGATGATAGGGTCCTTTGAATAGAACTCCCTATCAACCCTCGCATACTCGTGATGTGGAACTCGGCACACGTTTGATACACGTGGCGATTTGCTGGGGGTTAGCAAAATAACCAATAAGTAATAGCCACCTAAAACAAAGCCAAAATCCCCTAGGGCCTCTCATGCTAAAGTCATCCTTAACGATCGTACGAGATTTTTCAACCTTTTTCTTGCAAATTTTAGTCAAAAAGTTGTGTTTTTGGGACCCACCGTGTTCTCTGTCCTACTAAACCTGCTCTGGTACCAGCTGTGGCAGAACACCTCGGATTAACTCAACTAAAGCACGGTTAAGTCGCTTAACACGTGATCCTCATGCCTTAATCGAGTTAACTCGATGTGCCGTCGGATTTTATCCGATTTAACCACTTGACAGGACCGAGTTAGCATAACCCACACGAAGGTGAGTGGTTCCAGAGAATACAATAGGTCCACCATTGGTTTAACAGTGTATTATATACTAGTTAAAAATCAGAGTTTTACAAAGGTTGAAAGAAAACAACAGAAGGCAAAAGCACGGCGGAAGCTAATCGTCGGGGTCGGATGTCCCTGGTGAGGCCAGCCAGGACATCAGTGATCCCATTCCCCGCCGTCCGAGGAAGGATCCCACTCGACCGTCCAACCCGGAGGGAGCTGGGGTGGCCAAGTGCTAGCAGCAAGCTCTGAAGTTGCAACTTCACCTGAAAAGAGAAGCCACAAACAAGGCAGAGCTTCTAAGCTCAACAAGGCTTAACCGACCGGTGGGAAAAGCTAATCCACCACTTCTAGACATGCAAGGCTCTTTGGCTGAGGGGTTGGTTTGCCAAAAGCACTATGTTAGATCCTTATTTTCATGTTTTAGCTCAGATTCTAAGTTCATTAACCAGTCTATGTTGGCAACTTACACTAAGCAAACATAGATCCAACTTTATGTATATAAGCTCATCATCAAGACCATGTCATCATCAGACTCCTTCATTACTCAGTGTAGCATTGCGATCAAGCAGTCTCAAACTGTGAGAGGCAGACAAATCGATTCGAGTTCTTTAACCATGCATGGTGAACCTAACCTCACGACATCCGCACACCACCGAGGGTCACTTCCTGTGTCGACCTTCCCCATCAATTCCCTAACCCATGTCGGATCCACTTCCTTTGGTGCAAGGTTCCACAGACCCGGCCTCTGCCGTTCTGTGACCACACTTGCTACCACATGCGGCCGCAGGGGAACTTCGTTCCAAGGACAATGGAGTGACTGCTCACATCCAGGTTCAATAAGGTACTAGGCTTCCCCATCCCATACTGGGTATGAGATTAGTACTTTCAAACACTTGATCACGAACACCACCACTATCGGACCTTAACAAGTTCAATAAACAGACGGGGCGATCAGCCGACCACCAAAAGAGTTAACCAAAATCCTGCCCCGTCCATCATCCTTATAGTTGTAACAGAAGGAAAACAACCGACTCCTATAACTCGCGAGTGACAGGAAATCACTCAGCTTTTACCGATTCCTATTTCAGCATTGCAACTACTCGACCCAACAGACTAGTGTTCAGATCAAAGGAACTATGTCATGCATCTAGGGTTGCAAACAACTCCTATACGTAAATGCACATTCATAAGAAGGAAGGCATGTGCATGTTTAGAAAGATGGGTTCATGCTCCGGGGCTTGCCTTCAAGCGAAGAGGAGGGGAACAAGTCTTCAGCGGGGGCTGCTTCGGCTTCTGGGATTGGTGGCTCTGCTACAGCTCCGTCTTCAGGCGCCGGGTGTAGCTCGTAGTTGCCGTCAGTGAGATGTAACTCTACACGAATGCAAATGCAAGAGTTAGCACTTAAACGGTTATTTCAACAACACTTGCAAGTTAAAGCTCGGACACTTGTAGCAAGGCTACAGAAAAGGTGGGGGAAGTTCACTTTAGTGGTTGAAGAACAGGATAAAAGGGTCGGATGGGGGTAAACTTGGGATCTGACCCTTGAAGTTAAGGAATAACTATGCCGGGATCCTCAGACTTAACACAGAGAAGTCCCCGATATTTGCACAGATACCCTCGGGTCAAGGAAAAGGATACAGCCGAGCTCTCGGGCGAGGTGGATAGGGGTCGGCGAACAGATAGGGTTGGGCGAGACGGAAAAAGGGGTTGGGCGAACCGGAAAGGGGTCGGCAGCTTAGCTTCAGGTCTACTGGTGAAGCTTTGGGGTCAGGAAGGAATAGACTTTGGCGGAAGACTAAAGCACTAGGGCTTGGGCGACGGTGAGGTTTGATGGTGCTCCGGTAACGACGGAGCTTCTTGTGGGCGACAAGAGAGCTCTAGCACAGTGCGGAGGATCAGACGGTTGATGGGTTGGGGAGAAGCGGGTTTGAGCGGAGAGGGAACTTTTCAAGATTTCAGCGGAAGTGCTCAAGTGCTCTCAAAGTAGGGGCGGCAAAACAGCAATGGCGAAGGAACTCCGGTGGGACTCTGGTACTTCCTTTTATAGCTGTGCGGAAGAGAGAGAGTTTGAGCACCACGAAGACTGGGAAGAAAAAGATGGAGTGCGCTGCCATGGCGGCGATTGAGTGGCGATGGGCGACGGAACAGGACCTTGGAGATAGAGTCTTCGGCCATTGGGCACTAGAGACGAGGCGGCGCAGGCGCGGTTTTGCCGTGATTTAGATTTGGCGAAGGCGGGCGTAGTCAGGTCGCATCGAGCGGCGAATTTGAGGGTGGCGACTTGATGGGCGTGTGACCAGAAGGAAGGCACTGTAAGCGAGGTCGAAGCAGGCGAAGTGACAGGACGAGCGGCGGCGCGGGCGGGCGTGAAACAGCGGCTTGCCGGGGCTCATTACTGGCAAGGCGGAAAAAGGAGCTGTCGCGGCCGGAGTCGGGGTTGGCGAGGGCGGAATCGTCGTGGAGCAAGCTCGTGGGCGGCGCGACTGTGGAGAGGCGGAAAAACCGGAATGCATCGGGTCTTGCAGCCGGGGATCCGGTGAGATGATGGGCGCGGGTCGCGAAATGGTCTGACGCAGCAGCGGCAAAACTCTACGATGGCGGCGACGGGGCACCTTGGTGCGGCCGGCGAGGGTGCAAGCAAGACGAGGCAAGGCAGAAAGGGTTGCAGGGGGCTTCCGCTGCGATTGGGGAGGAGGGCGCGTTGATCCATCCTGTCGCGGCTGGCGACTGGGCGAGGCGGCGGGCGTCGGAGAGATCAAGCCACACGGCGGGGAAGCTCTAAAGCGGGCGCATGCTGCTCAGGCGCGTCTGCCTCAGGAGATCCGGGGAATGATTTTGGGTCCACCAGTCAGTCTCAGTTTCTCCACTGCTCCAAGGTTGGAAGGAACAGTGCCTTTGGATTGAGAAAGAACCGGCGGTTGTGGGTTGGGTTTTCAGGGGTCGGGACTGAGAACCGGATTTGGAGCGCTCAAGCTCAGGAGAGTTGAGACAGCGGGATTAGGGACTTTCAGTTGAAGATTAACTCGGCTAATTAACCAAGGTTGTTACAGCGATGAAGTCCGGCGGTGTTCCGGCGATGGTGGTGCTTTTCGCGGGCAAAGTGGCTGGTGGTGTCGGCAAGGCGCGGGGTTGAGCGGAAGGGGGAGCTCCATGGTGAGCTCGGGCGGCGGCATGTGAGCGTGGAGCAGAGGAGCTTGTGGCGGCGGAGCTTTGGCGAGCGGTGAGGGTCTGAACAGGGTTAGCTGGAGCAGATAGAGAGGTGAAGGGGAGCATGGTAGCGCCGGTGGGGGTTTTTATAGGCGCCGGGGACTCGCAGCTGGCCGGTGGGCCGGAGAAGAGTGGGCGCGTGCTGTCGCGACCATTAATGGTGACAACGCCATTGGCAGACAGAGGGGAAGGAGGGGCGCGGCAGGCGAGGCGGCAGGGCGAGCGAAGCGACGCAAGCGTGCACGGGACGAGTGGCTTTGCCGGGGAATGCTACTGGCGAGGCGGGGGAGGAGTTGTCGCGACCTACGCGATGGTTGGCAGAGGCGGTGGCGTTGCGGGGCGCGAGCAGGCAGCACGACCGACGGTCTAGACGGGAAGGCCGGGAGGCGTTGGGGCGCGACCGGAGATCCGGGAGGCGAGGCAGCACCGGGCGCGGCGGTAGCCGGCTTCGGCCGCGGAGTGGCCGGGGCGGCGACGGGGCTGCGGGTAGAGCGCTAGGCGCTTCCGACGAGGTCTCAAGCGAGATGAGACGGGGCAGAGAGGTGGCAGGGCGACGTCACTTGTGACTGGGGAACGGGCGCGTCGACCCATCCTGTCGCGGCCGGCGACTGGGCGAGGTGGCATTGTCGGTGAGGTCAAGCCACGCGGCAGCGACACTCTAGGCACAGGGCGCGTGTGCTCTGGCGCATCCTGAGCCGACGGATTCGCGGGATCCCTTCGCTAGGCCTGTCTTCAAGCACCTAGATCCCCTGATTCTCGAACCGCACAACTTTTACTTCCTTAACAAAAGTTGCAGTCCTCCGGTCCAAGTTCAACTTTCATAATTGGACCAAGTTCAAAATCTCAACAGATTTGAAGATTCAAAGCCTCAAAATTTGGAGGAACGCTGGTTTTTCGGACTTAGGCAGGAACGGCGGTTTTGGGTTGTTTTCAGGTTTTTTGGCTGGCTTGAGTTGCAGTTTTGAAACGCTTCGGAGGTGAATTGGACCAAGGTCCAATTAACAAAGTTGTTGTAGAAACTTATATCTCAAACTCTTATAAAGGATTTTTCTGATATTCTGTTCAACTCTTGAGAGATAGACCCGCCCTAAGGTGCCAGGTCGGGCTGATTTCCAGACTTAGCCTGGATTGCCGAAGAGGCTGGGTTGACCAAACTAGGTGACTTTGATAGAGATTTTGAAGGCTTTCGGGGTGGATTTAAAACTTACTCCTTAAAGTAAAGTTGTTGAGGTCCCAAAGCTCTAAAACTTTAGTATACAGCTCAACTTGAGTTCATATTTGAAATCTCGAAAAAGAGAGCTCCAAAGTGTAGACTTTGCCTATTTTAAAACAAATTAACACAGATTTATACTTTGGGTTTTTGAAGGGCTTCTGCTCAGATCCAAGCAAAACACCAAAAATAAAAGTTGTTGGGAAAGTTGAGTTCTACAACTCTTAGTTGGACATATTTTTAAGTTCTTATGCAAAAATTCGAGTTACTATTTGGGCAGTGTTTTAACCTTGTGAGGGGCAAAAGTGTACTTTCACTTGCCCTTATTATTGCCAAAGTTCTTCTCCAAGCAGTAATGACTTGTTTAAGAGTTAAACATGGCATAATTAATTCTGGGTTGTTACACTAGCCATCGTTCGTGGCTCGTATCCACTAACTAGATCAAACTGTAGAGCTCGTGCTAAATCACTTATGAAAATGCGATGAGTATAAAGCATTTTTCCAAGACTCAATCCATCAAGCTTGTGCTAAATCACTTATGCAAATGCGATGAGTATAAAGCAATTTTCCTAGACTCAATCCGTCATGGAGAAAACTAAGCCTAGATGATAAAATATAAATACGCACGGCCTCAATTTGGACCGAGCCAACGTTCATGGCTTATATACACTAACTAAACCAAATCGTAAAGCTCATGTGCTTATGATGCAATTTTTCTAGACTCAATCTATCGTGAAGACAATTGAGTCCAGATGATAAAATTAATGTGCATGGCCTCAATTTGTATCCTACTACTGAACCAATGTTTATGGCTTGTATATATCCACTAACTAGACCAAATCATAGAGCTCATGCGTGGCATTAGGGGGTAAGAACATAGATGAGATATGAGATGGAGCAAGATTATTGCACTTTTGGTTTGTATCGCGATGACCAAACCAATGCCACGGAGAGACCGATGGAGTTTCTCACCTTCAAGTAGTGATCTTCCGACGACGTTGATGGAGAGCGCAGCAGCCTTTGGGCCTTCTCTCCTCTTGATCGATGGTCGTCGATGCCCGCCGGTGCAGTATTTCTACAACCTGACGGTGCTAATCGATTGGCGTGGAAGCGCAGGAGCTTGGCACCGATGCGTCGCTCTTGCAGCCTGACGGAGCTTTTGTTGATTGGTCGAGGAATGCTCTTGCTGGCAGCCTGACAGTGATTTTTGGATTATGAGGCGAGGCGCTTGTGTGTTGTGCCCGTCAGTGCAGTATTTCTGCAGCCTAATGGTGCTTTTGCAGTTGATCGATCGGTGGTTGTTCCTCTGCCGGTGACCCTGTAGTTATAGAGCCGAGGAACCGACGATGGCTTGGGAGGTTTTCAGTGGCAGTCGCGCTGGAGCCACGTTCATGTGCACCATTAGTAGAGAACTCACCTTCCATACGTCCCTTTTTATCCCGGTTTGAAGTTGGCTCGGGACAAAAGGGGGCGCGCCACGGTAGGTTGAAATGGGGTGGAGCTTTAGTCCTAGTTGGTATTTCCAACCGGGATTAAAGCTCCCTCTTTAGTCCTAGTTGTAACGGCTAGTTCCTAGCCAGCGACGGCAGCCCCCCTTTGTCCCAGTTGGAGTTACCAACTGGGACCAACCAGGACAAAACGTTTACTCCCGGTTGGTAATTTCAACCGGGACAAAAGGGTTGCGCTTTTGTCCTAGTTGGTGGTTCCAACCGGGAGTAAACTTCAACCGGGACAAAAGGTGTTCTTTTTTATACCGGTTGGAATTTTAAACCGGGATAAAAACTCATCCCCCATAAAATCCCAAGACAGAGGCCTTTCTTCCTCCTCCAGCCCGAGCTAGTCCACTCCACAGAGACAGAAAGCTTCACCTCCTCTCCATGGCGCCAAAGCAAGCCTAGGGGAGGTGCTGCCCAAATTTTTTTCCTCATTTTTGTGGGAATTTCACTCATCCGAAGTGTTGTGAAGGTTAGCTACTTCATTCTCTTGTTATGCTTTGTTTTATGCTTTACAGAGGGAGAAAAATGAGTTTTCTTGTTAGAAAGAGGGAGAATGAAGAGGATTTTTATTTATACATGTTTTTGAGCTAGAATGTGATGGATAGTTTGCTTGTTATATACGATTCGTATTAGTTCAAACAACTTGATGTGTAGAATGGAGATGGATAGTTTATTTGCTAGAATGTGTAGTAGAAAATAGAGAGGATTTTGAGCTAGAATGTGAGGG
Organism: Setaria viridis; assembly: GCF_005286985.2. Taxonomy (NCBI): domain Eukaryota; kingdom Viridiplantae; phylum Streptophyta; class Magnoliopsida; order Poales; family Poaceae; genus Setaria; species Setaria viridis. Next base: position 26,473,518 of record NC_048265.2, on the reverse strand, counting down.
AGAATGGAGAGTAAATGTGAGGTAGAATGGAGAGGATTTCAATATTAATTATGAGGAAAAAATTAGTATGTCATATATGTCATATATAAGTATGCATCCTTGCAATGGTTTAAGAATGATGTTACCCTTGTCTAGACAGTTTATCTTGTCAAATTTAATATGGTTTTTCAAATCCGTACTTGCTGAACTTGCATACCGTGTTCATCTCGGTGAGCATGTTCTCCGCCGAGCGGCAATAGACATCAAGGAGGAGCTCCGATTCTATGAGGAAGAGCAGCAATGGACACTGTGGAAGACCGTGTCCCCTTCCTCGTAGAATTGGAGCTCTTCCATGGCGAAGTACGGTGCCGCCCAGTGGAGAAATGCTCGCCGAGAGGATCACGGTCTGCAAGTTCAACAAGTTTTGCAATGCTAAGGCATGAATTTTTGTACATAGAGATGGCTTCTACAACTGGAGGTAGTGGTGATGGTGGGGGCGATCGTTGTTTCTCTCGCGGCAAGGGGAAAACCATAGTTGGCCCTCATGATAAGCCGAAGAAAATGAACACGTGGGAGAAAGTAATGCTTCGTTATTTGCAAAGATGTCATGAAGATGTTGTTGCGGTGGGTTAGGAACCTCCTTTTGGTGGTTGTTATGCTCCACCGGCAATCCTGGGTGTTTCACGTCCACTTAGTACTATCATTGCAGGAGGCACAAATAAACCACAGGATGAGGATGGGTCAGCGGAACCTTCGTCTTCACCGCCCAAGGATGCTTAAAGCCCTGCTAGATAGTACTCAGTGGATGGTTTGTCGTAGTGTATCATCTCATTTGGATTTGAAATTTAAATATGTGTATTTCTATCTATATCTAAACTTTCAGCATCATTTGCACTACAAAGTTTGACATGCTTTCAATCATGAATAGCATGTAGATAAGTCATAAAGCGTATCAAATAACCATTAATATGCATGTAAAGATGAATTTTAATGCGAAATGGAAATAACACACTTATTCTCAACAAGAGAACCTAATATTTGTAATCACTGAAGGATGAAGAAACAATATATTTGAATTGGTAAAAAAACAACTACCATATAACCTAATATTTATAATGTTGGCAAGATATTAGAGACTTTCATGCTAAAAATCATATTAAAATTAACTGTGCACAACATAAATAAAAAAACGTAATCCATTTTTATGCGTAATCTATTTTCATGTGTAATCCATTTTCATGCGTAATACGATACAGATGGACCGGCAATGGATGTATAATGTGGATAGACGGAGCAAGGAGTTTATTGATGGCTTGCACTATTTTCTCGAAGTGGCCAAAGCGAACAAGCCAGAGAGCGAGTTCATATGTTGTCCATGCTTCCAATGTAGTAATAAGAAGGACTATTCACAGGTTTCCTAGGAGGCCACTTGTTTAGATACAGTTTCATGCCTAACTATTTGGTTTGGACCAAGCATGGTGAAAGAGGGGTTGTAATGGAAGAGGGTGAAGAGGAGGAGAATGATGACAACATTTGGGCTGCAGGCCAAACTTTTGTAGATAGTACAATGGGCGAGGCTGATGAAGATGAGTTTGCAGAACATGGCCTTACTAATGCCTTGGTCAGGTGCTTCGGGATGCACACAGAGATTGCAAAACTGAGAATGAAACAGCAAAGTTGCAGCGCATGATAGATGATCATCAAAAATTGTTGTACCCAGATTGCCAGTAGGGCCATAAAAAACTGGGTACCACACTAGAATTTATGCAATGGAAGCCCAAAATGGTGTATTCGATAAGGCATTTCAGGGGATGCTAAAAATTGTCAAGAAGATTCTTCCCGAGAATAATGAATTGCCGTCCACAACATATGAAGCTAAACAGATTGTTTGCCCTCTGGGATTGAAGGTTCAGAAGATACACACATGCCCTAATGACTATATCCTCTATCGTGGTGCTGAATACGAGAAACTGGATGCTTGTTCCATGTGCGAAGCGCTGCGGTACAAGGTCAGGCGAGATGATCCTGGTGATGTCGAGGGGCAGCCTCCCAATAAGAGAGTTCCCGCTAAGATGATGTGATATTTTCCTATAACACCACGCTTGAAGTACTTGTTCAAGAACAAGGTGAATGCTAAGTTGATGCGATGGCACAAAGAAGAACGTAAGTAAGATGAGATGCTGAGACACCCTGTTTGATGGGGCCCAATGGAGATCAATTGATAGAGAATTCCCGGACTTTGAAAGTGATGCAAGGAACATAAGGTTTGGTTTAAGTACTGATGGATTCAATCCATTCAGTGAGTTGAGTAGTGGTCATAGTACTTGGCCTATGACCCTATGTATGTTCAACCTTCCTCCTTGGCTGTGCATGAATCAAAAGTTCATTATGATGCCAGCGCTTAGCCAAGGCCCAAAACAATCCGGCAACGACATTGACATGTACCTAAGATCGTTGGTTGATGAACTTTTACAGCTCTGGAAGGAAGAAGGTGTACGTGTGTGGGATGAGGATAAACAAGAGATCTTTAACCTACGAGCATTGTTGTTCGTAACCATCAATGATTGGCCTGCACTGAGTAACCTTTTGGGACAGACAAACAAGGGATATCGGGTCTGCACCCACTATTTAGACGACACAGATAGCATGTATTTGAAGCATTGTCAATTTCTCCCTGCTCACTACCAGCTGAGAAAGAGCGGGATGCATTTCAAAGGGATGCCAGACGATCATAAAAAACCTGCACACCGTAATGAAAAGCGTGTCTTTGAGATGATAAAGGATGTAAGGGTAGTCTTTGTAAAGGGTCTTGATAGCCAATCTATTCCGAATGACGATAATGGACGTGCACCCATGTGGAAGAAGTCAATATTTTGGGAGCTACCTTATTGGGAAATCTTAGAGGTCTGCAACGCAATAGACATGATGCACCTGACGAAGAATCTTTGCATGAACATGCTAGGCTTCAAGGGTGTTTATTAGACCTCAAAAAATACATTGGAAGTATGATAGGACCTGAAAGCCATGGGGCAACGAGATGACCTACATCCAAAAAAGAGAGATAATAGACAGCACTACTTAAATCTTGTCTGTTGCACTCTGTTGGCGCTAGAAATCGGTCAACCGAATCCCAGCGTCCGACACACGACCCGGGAGAATCTGCTTAGCTCCTGTTCGGGTGATTGCCCTGGTGCGGTTCGCGCGGCGTGCCAGCCAATCTGACCTGTTGATTGGCAAGGAAGAATACGTGTCAGGTTCAGAAATCACGATCGGCTAAGTTTCCGATATCGAGAGAGCTTATCAGCGAATTGGCCGATTTGCCTTAACAAAGGAATCGGCTATAAAGCAGCCGATCACTGTAGCCTTGTAGACAGAAAACTACTGGAGTAATCGATACAAAGCTATGATAACAACACTAAGAATAGATCTAATCGGCAATAGATGAATTTGATAGCAGAACGTAAAGAAAGCCGACACTACCGATTCCTAGCTGGATAACTGGTGATAAAACTAGAAAAACAGGCAAAACCCTATGATTCTAGTAAATATCGATAACTAGTGAATAAATCTAAACGAAACAACAATGATACGCCCGAAGTTAAAGCTTAGATGTTACTTGATAAGCGGAACTTACAGAATCGGCCGGAGATCAAACTGATGCAGCCCTGCCAACCCGCACGAACTCGTGAAAAAGAGGAAAGTATTGGCGAAGTCGCCTGCTTGAAAGTAAGTACGAGGAAAAAGTAGTTTGTTGTATTGATTGGTTCATGATTACAGATTTACAAAGGTAGGTATTTATAGCCCCGTACATATGACTTCTTAACCGACTAGAATTCTATCCCTAATTCAAACAGAAAACGAATATTTACAAGCACGATTCGTGCTAGTTGGTTACTCCACGCTTCGTGGGCTGATCTCCCCCTTATCCTTTTATACCTTTCCAAGCCCATACAGGCCCAATTAAACCAACCTCCAAAATCGGCCGATTCCTTATCGGCAAAAGGCAACCGATTGGGACCCTGGCACGTTCAATCCGAAGCGAGACAGAAATCATCGGCCGATCTCGCACTGTAGCACCATTCGATCGATTCCCAATTGTGCTTCTCCGATTCCCTCTCTTCTTGGTGCCGATTTTACTAGTGACGAAATCTGGCGTCAACACATGCCCCCCAGTTTCGGAGTAAAACATAGTCTTTTACTTCGAAATTCTTTATAACCTCCCCTCCGAAACGGCCGCAATGAAAGTATCCTTCCGTTTCGCGGTCTCCCAGCTGATGATTGCAATCTTTTCGAAACGGGCGCCCACGACAGCCACTACTCCCGAAAAACTCGAAACGCCGGCGCGGTGAAAATTCCGTTTTTACCCTCCTTCAGGCATCCTTTAAATAGCGCTTCACCCCGCATTTCATCTTCAAGCTCACGTCTCTCTTTCCAAGCGCGCGCGCCCTCTTCTCTCTTCAGCATCTTTCCCTTGCCGCCGAAGCCTTCTAGCGCCATCCTCCTGTTACTTTTCCCCTTCTCTTCCAATGGCGGCTCCTTCCGGCAGCTTTCCAGCGCGCGACGTTCCAGAAGTAGCGCCTCCGGCGGTAGTGGCGACGGCCGTTGCTCCATCCACAAAAGAAGGAGCTTCATCGGAGATCCCAATGGCGATCCCCATTGCGGCCCCATCGTCCGCATCTGCACCGGCGACCACGCCGATCACTCAGAACTTCATCCCAGAGGTAAATACCGAATCCTTCTTCTATCGGTAATGCATTTACTTTAGATCTGTTTCTTACTTTTTTACACTCCCCTTTCCTTTTTTAGGCAGTTAGGCATCGCATTACCATCCATCTTACGGGAAATCCCGGCCTTGTTTGTCTCGGACCTATGGGGAACCCAGATCCAATAGATCTTATCAATTTGGAAATCCACAGGATACCCTTCAAACTGTCCGACATGGACTTAGATCAATGGTTGGGTACTTTTAGGTTCTAGCCGAATGAAACCCCAGGTTGGAGGGAATGGTACCAACGGGTAGCCGCGTCGAAGAGCGTCTCATGGGAGGAGCTCAAAATCGGCCAGTGCATCAACCTGTCCTTGTCCCAGATGGAGAAAAATGAGCCGTTGGTAATAGCGGCTTCTTATTTTTGGTCTGATGCACTTAATGCCTTCTTATTTGGGCACGGACCTATGACCCCAACACTGGCCGATGTGGTCCTGTTGACCGGCCTTGACATTTCTTCCCCGGACACACCTTTCCACCTTTTAGCCGCAATGTCACATCGGCTGGACACAAGGGGAATCGGCGGGTGGAAGGGATTCATCAGAAACAATAAAAGAACCGGGTCTGTTGAGAATAGGGAGCATACGGCCTTCTTGATGATGTGGTTAGAAAAACATTTCTTTTGTGGAAGAGCCGCCGGCCCATCAACCAATACCCAGGCTTTAGCTGAAGCACTGTCTAGACGAAACCATGTCCCTCTTGGGAAACATTTGCTAGGGGCGGCGTACCACATGCTCCATCAAATCGGCATCAGACTATCCAAGGGAGAGCCAATCGGAAATCCAGGCGGACCCTGGTGGTTCATCAACTTGTGGCTGAACCTTTACATGAGCGAGATCACTCAGCAGAGGGTGGACCGTATGATGTTCCCCAACATCGAATCGGCAGAAGACCCTACCGAACGTCGCCGATGCAAGTCCTTTGGTGAAGCGGCATCAGCTTTCCCAGGTTGCACGTATTCTGCTACAAAGGTAGCCGAGTACTTTCGATGCTTCTATAACGGCTTTAATGAAGATGCAACCATTTGGTTTCCTTATCAGCGGGATGACCCGGTCTTTGAACTCCCAACCTGCTTTGATTCAACCACTGGCCGATTTGATGAAGAGCTCTATGATGAGTTAATCAAGCCAGGAATCTTGCCAGCCAACTTCTTCTCGGGGAAGGATGCCCCTACATATGAGTTCTACAACCCTTCCATTGCAGCACGTCAGTTCGGCATGGGTCAGCTGCCGATTCAAGTGTATTTTGCTGGCCGAATCAAGTTTAGAGATGAGCTCACATCTGGTCTGGATTACAGTTGGTTACGAGACCGGATTCTGGACTCCAGTACCATTGACCTGAACAACTGGCTATTAGCTCCCTTTGCTGTCCAGCCGTTCAAACTCTGGTGGGCCGATTGGAAGCAATTTCTCTTCTGCAATTCGGCATCGGCATACTGCAACCTCCTGGATCCAGCCAACATCGACCCGAACGCCGAGGTATTTTCCTTAGCCGATTTTTACTCCTCTTAACGTGATTGAATACTAATGGTTCTACTTATTTTCTCAGGCCGAGAATCGCACGCCCCCAACACACAGCCGGAGTGGTCGGATAATAGAGCATCATCATCCATACACCACTTATCCTCTCATCGGCTATGATGCTCCGTCTGTAGACGTGATTGCCAGCCGATCGAAACAAGTCCAGAAGAGGATCACCAAGAAGACTAGTCGCCGAGTCCGAGCTCGTATAGAATCGGCGGATCCTCCTGTGCTCGTATCGGCAGAGACTCCGGCCGCACCACCCTCTCAGGTCATCCAAGATGCCGATACCCAAGCCGTCGCACAAGCTGGGGCAGCCGCCGCGTCATTGTTATTGGAGGCCGTTCAGGTAAACCTAAGTTTTATTCCTTCCGATTGTTGTTCTGATATTAACCCTTCTTATCTTTAGACTGCACGGAGCACTCCCATGGACATACAACAATCGGCAGCAACCCAACCGGCCATCGGCGCACCCCCACTTCCATCCGTTGAGGTGCAGCACTTATTTCACCGATTTTCCCTGGTATTTGCATAATATACTTATTCAATTCTCTGACACAGGTCATCGGCACACCAAGCGCTCCTCAACCACCGGTCTTTTCTCAGGGAGCTGGTCCAAGCACCGCACCGATCGTTGTGGAGTCTTCCTCTTCTGACGAACCCATGGCGCAAGCCCCTGAGCAAGGTGTGACGGCTTCCCAAATGCAACATGAAGAAATTCATTTCAAAGTGGTAAGTTACATTCCGGCTTTGCTCAGCCGATTTGCTCTTACTCCCAGCCGATTCATTTTTCCTTTTTATTATCTTCAGGACAAGACACCCCCGACAACAGCCATTTCTCTTTTGCGGTTGCCCTCTCCGACGATGAAGAAGTCGCTTCCCGCCAAGTCACCTTGAACTCCATTCCTGACGACGTCCAAGCCAAACTTGCTAGTATCCGATCCCTCCTTCAAGGGGACATCGGCCGATTAGTCGAAGATGCTTCACCAATTTGGCAGCTCTTCGGCGACGTCAGCGGGCGAGTACCAGAAGAGGCGGAGGAAGCCTTGGCGCCGGCGGCATTCATTGAGTCTATGCGGATCCCGGTCTTCAGAGCCCTTTGTCACATGGCCGATCGCGCCAAGCTGGCCAAGACTCGTGAAGAGGAGGACGCGTTCAAGCGTCAAGCTCAAGAGGCGCACCGGCGTATCCATTTTCTGGAGGACTCCCGCCAGGGGATCATCGGTGAGATAGACCGCCTCAAACGTCGAAGGGTGGAGCTCGCCAAGGAGATGGAGCAAGTGACCAAGGCAATCAGTGCCGAAGAGAAAAGGCTCCAAGAACTCCCTTCTGTCATTGCCGATTTGACACAGGAGAGGCAGCGCTTTGCCCACGAGGCCCTAAAACTCCACCGCAGTACATCAGAAGTCCCCGGATCGGCGGATGAAGACCAACGGGTCCTGGACTCTGCCGATCAGATCCGGCGTCGGGCAATTGCGGCTATCGATACCCTTCTTGGTAATCTGTAAAACACTGACTATTTTGTACGAACATTTACTATCTGCTTTGACCGTCCTTCGCGACGCCCTTCCTATTTATTGCCTTTCTTATTTCCGATGGGACGTATCCTTACCAAATTTCCACGCCTCTTTTTCTTATAAGTACCGGCCTAGGCACTTCCTTCCGAAAGTACCAGTTTGGCTTTCGGTCTTATTCTCTTGCTCCTCTCGTCGGCGCGTCTTTTTGTCATGTCTTCGTGGGCTTCCTCCTCCTCTGTCAACCAGGTGAAACTTTGGCCTCGACTCCCCTTTCTCCTTTTAGATCTTAGGAAGAGGATGCCCTTTTTTAACCTTTCTTTGTTTCAGCCCCAACGTCTTAGTCCTGAGCTCATTCGTGCCATTGAGCTCATACACTCTGAGGACCCATTGTCGTCAGAGGATATGGAGCTGATCAGGGCTCATCGTGATGAACTTCGAGACCACGTCACCGCGGAGGCTCGTGTGGTCCTGGAGTTTGTGGAGAGTAATGGCGGCCGGCGCTCCCCAACCGACAGGAGCCATCCACTTCCTCTGCGAGTCGTCCTTGAAGACGCGGCGGCGGGAACTTCGCGCCCGCCCATGGATCAGAGCCATCCTCTCCCTCGTCAAGTTGAAGCGGAGGCTTCAATGAAATAAATAGAAGAAGCATACCTCCGCATCATGAACGAGTTGGATCGGACTGGGAAGGCGCACAAGAAGAAGAACAATTAGTTATTTGTATTTTTTGTTCTAAGGGCGACTCGTGTTTTGTCGGCCGTGTAACCCATCGCCCGTACCGAATGAATACATCAGCCGATTTGGACGACTATGTATTCGAACCGTTTTGTATCGGCTATGTGTGATTGCATTACAGTCAATCCCTTATGCTCCGACCCATATACTGGGGTAGTATCTTTTTAAATACCTTCCGTTCAAAGCTCTAGTAAATTCTTCTCCCTCTATTGTTTCTAAGATGTAAGCATTCCCTGGAGCACATCTGCCGATTCTATACGGCCCTTCCCATGTAGGGGACCATTTTCCGAATTTAGGATCTTTCGACCCAATCGGCAATACTAACTTCCATACTAAGTCCCCAGGGGAGAATTGTTTGACTTTGACCTTCTTATCATACCACCTGGCTACTTTCTTTTTGTTTTCTTCAATGCTTATCAGAGCTCTCAATCGTTGGCCAGCCAAATCATCAAGTTCCCTTTTCATAAGTGACGAGTAGTCCTCGGCCGTTAACTGGTCCTGGAGCGAAATGCGCCTCGATCCCGCCCTTGATTCCCATGGTAACACTGCATCGTGACCGTACACCAACTGATAGGGAGATAACTTGGTAGCCCCATGACAAGCCATCCTGTACGCCCATAAGGCTTCAGTCAAACATAGATGCCACTTCTTTGGCTATTCTTCGATTTTCCTTTTGATTAACTTGATTATCCCTTTGTTGGAGGATTCGGCCTGACCATTGGCTTGGGCGTAATACGGAGAAGAATTCAACAATTTGATCCCCATATCGGTCGTAAATTCCTCAAATTCCCCCGATGTGAACATTGTTCCCTGATCGGTCGTTATAGTCTGAGGGATGCCGAATCGGTAGACGATGTGATCCCTTACGAAGTCGGCCATGATAGCCGATGTCACGGCTCTTAATGGAATTGCCTCTACCCATTTGGTAAAGTAATCAGTAGCCACCAGAATAAATTTGTGCCCTTTGCTTGATGGTGGGTAAATTTGGCCGATAAGGTTTATTCCCCATCCCCTGAACGGCCATGGCTTAATGATAGGATTCATGGCCGATGCGGGTGCATGTTGGACATTTTCGAACTTTTGACAATCCTGACAACCCTTATAATATTTGAAACAGTCTTCGAGGATCGTTGGCCAGTAGTACCCATTATTCCTGATCATCCATTTCATCTTATGGGCCGATTGGTGTGCTCCACATACCCCTTCATGGATTTCTCCCATTAGAGTCTTGGCCTCCTCTGTCCCAAGGCACTTGAGAAGAACTCCATCGACCGTTCGGTAGAACAGGTCGTATTCGAGCAGTACGTATTTAGTAGCATGAAAACGTACTCATCGTTCCACCTTTTTAGACGAATCCTTCAGGTAGTCGGCAATTTCTTTACGCCAGTCATCGGCCATGAGTTCTAGAGCCATAGCGCCTAGAATTGGCCGATATCCAGATGCGTGCTGGGCGAGTTTGTTGGCATCTTCGTTGCGGTCCCTTGGGATGTGCTCGATTACTGCCGATCTGAATTCTTTTAAGAGCTGTAAGCAATCTTCGTAATAAATTCTTAATACGTCGTCTTTGCATTCAGACCTTCCGGTCAGTTGATCTACAATAAGCATAGAGTCTCCGAAGATTTCAACAGAATCGGCCTTGACTTCCCTTAATAGTTGTAGGCCCTTCAATACAGCTCGGTACTCCGCTTGATTGTTAGTAGCGGCGGTTTCTATCGGCAGAGAAAAATCATACCTTGCCCCCCGAGGCGATATGAGAACGATGCCGATGCCTGATCCGACCCCACATGATGATCCATCGAAATATAATGTCCAAGGTGCCGGCTCTACGAGGGCAATCTCCGGTCCGCAGTGCTGGGCGACGAAATCGGCGATGACCTGACCTTTGACAGCTTTTGCCGATTCATACCGCAAGTCAAACTCTGACAAAGCTAAGATCCATTTGCCGATTCGGCCTTTCAAGATCGGCAGTGATAGCATGTATTTTACTACGTCGTCTTTGCATACGACCACGCATTCTGCCGACAGTAGATAGTGCCTGAGTTTGGTGCATCAAAAGTAGAGACATAGGCACAAACGCTCCACCGGAGGATATCTTGTTTCAGCGTCCAGAAGTCTTCTACTGACATAATAAATTACCCATTCCTTGCCTTCGAACTCCTGGACTAGAGCCGACCCAATAGCTTTTTCATCGGCTGATAAGTATAGTTTAAACGGCTTACCAGTTTGAGGAGGAACCAATACTGGTGGCGAGATCAAGTATTGCTTGATATCTTCCAATGCTTTGCGCTGCTCCTCCCCCCATATGAATTCCTGGTCAGGCTTTAACTTCAATAGTGGTGTGAATGCCTGAATCCGCCCAGATAGATTAGATATGAATCTTCTGATGAAATTCACCTTGCCGATTAAAGACTGCAATTCGGTTTTGTTTTGCGGGGCTATGACTTTATTGATGGCCGCTATGGTTTTCCGATTGATCTCTATTCCTCGCTCGTGCACCATGAATCCTAAGAATTGTCCGGCGGATACGCCGAAAGCACATTTATTGGGGTTCATCTTAAGCCCGTGTTTCTTGGTGCACTCTAGCACTTTTCGCAAATCGGCCAGATGCTCTTCATGTCCTTTGGACTTGACTACGACGTCATCGATGTAGATCTCCACCAGAATGCCAATGAGCTTGTGAAATATGTAATTCATGGCTCTCTGATACGTAGCGCCAGCGTTCTTCAAGCCAAAAGTCATCACCACCCACTCGAACAAACCAAGGTGGCCTGGACATCTGAAGGCTGTTTTGGGTATGTCCTCTTTGGCCATAAGTATTTGATTGTATCCAGCGTTTCCGTCCATGAAGCTAATGATTTTGTGCCCCGCGGCAGCGTCGATCAGTACATCGGCCGTCGGCATGGGGTAACCATCCATCGGTGTGGCCTGATTAAGGTTCCTGAAATCAACGTAAACGCGTAGCTTTCCATTCTTCTTGTACACTGGTACAATGTTGGAGATCCACTCGGCATAACGGCATTGCCGAATAAATTTTGCTTCGATTAGCCGAGTTATTTCAGCTTTTATGTCTGGTAGAATCTTAGGATTACAGCGCCGTGCGGGCTGTTGGTACGGCCGATACCCTGGTTTTATGGGTAGCCGATGTTCAACAATAGACCGGTCCAAACCGGGCATCTCGTGATACTCCCAAGCAAAACAATCCTTAAATTCCTTTAACAAATTTGTCAATTTACACTTGTATTCTGGGTCTAAATTTGCACTAATATAAGTCGGCCTCGGTTTGGTACCATCGCCTAAGTCTATCATCTCTAATGAATCGGCCGACGTGAACCCGTGCCCTAGCTTCCCATCTTCTCGGGCGAACTGATCCATCTACTCTGAGTCTTCGGAGCCGACTGCTCGGATCGGCTGTAGGCCAAAATCGGTGACCTTCAGGAAATCGGTCTCCCATACTCTGCCGGATATGCACCTGACGGTTTCGCAGCTCCACTGCTGCGTGTCGGCTGCCGCGATGTTGTACGCAGAATCGGCGTTGACCACCTCGATGTTATCGCCGACCCATTGCATGAGGCATTGATGCATTGTTGACGGGATGCAGCAGTTTGCGTGTATCCAGTCTCGGCCGAGTAGCATGTTGTAGGACCCCTTGCCATTAATAATAAAGAAGGTGGTAGGAAGGGTCTTACTGCCGATGGTGAGGTCGACGCAGAGAGCGCCGCGAGCGTTTGACACGTTACCCTCGAAGTCCTTGAGCATCATGTCTGTCTTGGTCAAGTCGTCATCACTTTTCCCAAGCTTCCGGAGTACGGCGTACGGCATGATGTTGACTGCAGCTCCTCCGTCTACCATCAGTCTAGTGAGGGGGCGGCCGTCAACATGCCCTTTAAGCAACAGCGCCTTCATGTGTTGTCGTTCGTCATCTTCGGGCTTCTCGAACGTGGCCATCATTGGCTCCAAAGCCAACTGTGCTGTCTGTTCTTCTATTGCCGATACATCCTGTTGATCGGCGGGAGTCATGAATTCCATCGGTAGTATGAAAACCATGCCGATCTTGGCTGCCGATTCGTCACCCGCCGATTCGTCGTCCCCTTTATCGTTTCTTTTGGGGCGCCACACCCGAGGCCTTCCTTCCTTCTTATCTGTCGTGTTCTGTTGTTCCTCTTCTTGTTGTTCCCATTGGCGGAGACGTTGGATTCTTCTTTTTTGAGACTTGGTCAATCCATCGGGACACCACCTGGGGTTTATTGGTCTGCCCCCTGACTTGGCGCGTTCCCACTCCGGTTCGCGTCCTAACGGGTTTTCGTCTGTCACTCGAGCATCGGCCATCTCTTCGAGCCGGCTGTGAACGTTGGCCTTGTTTTCTTACCGGTCATGCCGATCAGTCCTGCCCCCCTGCCTATCATGGCATCTATCTTCCGACCGATCATATCGGTCACTTCTGCCCCCCAGCCGGTCACGCACGGGAGGGCGCTGGTCATCTTGGTTGCGCCAATTCCTGCTGATCGGTTCTGACCTTCCGTCTCTGGAGCGAGACCTGTTGAACGGCCGATTGCCACGATATGGATCGTTGCATTCTGGGCAATTATCGGCCGAAGGTAGCCTGAGGTTGTTTTCCCAACAGTGGATGAAGAACGGGCACCTCCAGTGATCTTCGTGCCGTCGCATTGCTTCTTCCCGGGACCTTGAGCGTTCATGCTGACGTTGGTACTTCTGGAGCAGGAACTGGGAAGTAATGCGTGGCTCTTCTGATTCGCCATCGTCATCCTCCATACGCCGCTTCCCTTTGACGTCTTCAGGTGTAGCTTGATTTCTGGGGTCGACGGCGCCACTCTTTTTAGCCGATTCGGACATCAGCACTTTTGTTTGGAGTGAATTCTTTCCCGTATCAACCATGTTGGTGGGGAAGGGGTGCTGGTCGATCTTCATTGGCTTGGCTGATTTTGTCGGCACTTCAAATTTAAGTCTGCCCTGCTCAATGGCTGACTGTATCTGCTGCCTGAAGATTTTGCACTCGTTAGTATCATGGGATGTGGCGTTGTGCCACTTGCAGTACTTCATCTTTTTTAGTTGTTCGGCAGAAGGTATTGTGTGATATGGCGAGAGTTTAATCTGTCCTTCCTGGAGGAGAAGGTCGAAGATTTTATCAGCCTTAGTCGTGTCAAAGCCAAACACCTCCGGCTCCTTTTTGCCGAATGGGCATGATATCGGCTTCTTCCCCTTGATCCACTCCGCAAGTCCGACTTCAACATCTTCCTCGTCTTCTAACTCTTCCAGGAACGCCACTTTCTTGTGGAAATTCCTCCGTGGATCGAAGGAACGTACCTCCTGTCCAGACAATCGGTGGACAATCTGGCTCAAACTCTCGAACTCCTGTGAGGCGTATCTTTCTTTGATGTGGGGCAGAAGGCCTTGAAAAGCTATATCGGCCAACTGCGCGTCGTTTAGAGCCAGGGAGTAGCTCTTGTTCCTGATTTCTCGAAACCTCTGTATATACGAGGATATCGGCTCGTCACTTCTTTGCCTGAGGCTGGTCAAATCGGACAGCTTCATCTCATGCACCCTGGCGTAGAAGTATTTGTGGAACTGTCTTTCTAAATCGGCCCATGTGATAATCGAGTTTGGCGGCAATGTCGTGAACCATTGAAAGGCCGAACCAGACAAAGATGATGAGAACAACCGTACCCGTAGGGCATCCTGCGTGGCTGCCTCTCCGCATTGGATGATGAATCTGTTCACGTGCTCTACGGTCGAAGTGTCATCCATCCCCGAAAACTTAGTGAAGTCAGGAACTTTATACCGATGGGGAAACGGCAATAGGTCATATGTAGACGGGTATGGTGTTCTGTAGGTATAAGTTTGTACTTTCGGCTTCAAGCCGAATTGATCTTGCATCACCTCCGCAATACGTGCCGACCAATCTGGCTGTTGTTGGTGAACTGTTGGCTGAGGTATTGGCACGTGCTGGTAAACCGGAGGCGGAATAAACGGGGGCTGATTGAAAGCAGGTGGTATCTGAGTGAAAGCCGGCTGTGTAGTAAAGGTTGGCTGTCTGAATGAGCCACCTGTTTCATCATATAGCATGAGCTCTGCTGTCTTGTTGACCTCCGGAGCGACAGGCTGGTATGGCGGTACGGTCGGCCGAATGGCCGCCTGGAAAGATGCCTGGAATGGAGGGCTTCCTTGACTGGCCGATTGATTCTGACCGGCCGTGGCTGAAGGTGCCCCCCAGGGTGATGGGCTAACTGGGGGGGAATGGTGCAGAGGACAGTTGGGTGGAGTTATACCCCATAGGAGCTGATGATGAGGAAGCACCTGAACCCCCGACAGAAAATTGGATCGGCTGTGAAACCGAATTTGAATAATTCTGGTTTGGTGGAATCGGCTGAAAATATGCCGGTCCCCTGTATCCTTGAGGTATCCCACCAGCGAAGGAGTTGACAACAGCGTTGTGCACCATATTTGAAAGTACCGGGGACTGATCAACGAAGGTGTGATAAATAGACTGTTGAATCATATCGGACATTTTGTCCGAGTCCTCAGAAATCGTGATCTGGCGGGGAGCAGGGAACGGATTCTTCTTGATAGTCTCCCCGCTTCTGGAACGACTGAAAGATTTTAGGCAAGCTTTCCGGAACTGCGCCGTATACTTATCCAATTCTTCCTTCTGGTCGTCCTTCAGATCTGCTTCTGTCACCTCGATGACGTTATCTTCGGAGACTTCAGCAGCTTTCGACATGATGGCGGTTGTATTCGTCCCACCAGGCGTGCCAAAAGTGTGTTGGCGCTAGAAATCGGTCAACCGAATCCCAGCGTCCGACACACGACCCGGGAGAATCTGCTTAGCTCCTGTTCGGGTGATTGCCCTGGTGCGGTTCGCGCGGCGTGCCAGCCAATCTGACCTGTTGATTGGCAAGGAAGAATACGTGTCAGGTTCAGAAATCACGATCGGCTAAGTTTCCGATCTCGAGAGAGCTTATCAGCGAATCGGCCGATTTGCCTTAACAAAGGAATCGGCTATAAAGCAGCCGATCACTGTAGCCTTGTAGACAGAAAACTACTGGAGTAATCGATACAAAGCTATGATAACAACACTAAGAATAGATCTAATCGGCAATAGATGAATTTGATAGCAGAACGTAAAGAAAGCCGACACTACCGATTCCTAGCTGGATAACTGGTGATAAAACTAGAAAAACAGGCAAAACCCTATGATTCTAGTAAATATCGATAACTAGTGAATAAATCTAAACGAAACAACAATGATACGCCCGAAGTTAAAGCTTAGATGTTACTTGATAAGCGGAACTTACAGAATCGGCCGGAGATCAAACTGATGCAGCCCTGCCAACCCGCACGAACTCGTGAAAAAGAGGAAAGTATTGGCGAAGTCGCCTGCTTGAAAGTAAGTACGAGGAAAAAGTAGTTTGTTGTATTGATTGGTTCATGATTACAGATTTACAAAGGTAGCTATTATAGCCCCGTACAGATGACTTCTTAACCGACTAGAATTCTATCCCTAATTCAAACAGAAAACAAATATTTACAAGCACAATTCGTGCTAGTTGGTTACTCCACGCTTCGTGGGCTGATCTCCCCCTTATCCTTTTATGCCTTTCCAAGCCCATACAGGCCCAATTAAACCAACCTCCAAAATCGGCCGATTCCTTATCGGCAAAAGGCAACCGATTGGGACCCCGGCACGTTCAATCCGAAGCGAGACAGAAATCATCGGCCGATCTCGCACTGTAGCACCATTCGACCGATTCCCAACTGTGCTTCTCCGATTCCCTCTCTTCTTGGTGCCGATTTTACTAGTGACGAAATCTGGCGTCAACACACTCTTAGCAAGGAAGGGAAGGATAGCATGTTTGAATGCTTGAATAGTATGAAGGTTCCGTCTGGGTACTCCTCGAATATAAAGGGAATAATAAATATGAAAGAAAAGAAGTTCACAAATCTCAAGACCCATGACTGCCACATATTGATGACCCAGTTGCTTCCGGTTGCACTGAGGGGTGTTCTACCAGAGAATGTCCGACTGCCGCTCGTAAAGCTATGCGCGTTTGTCAATGCGATTTCGCAGAAGGCAATCGATCCATCCAAGCTAGCAAAGCTACAGAACGATGTGCTGCAATGTCTTGTCAGGTTTGAATTGGTATTTCCGCCATTCTTCTCCAATATTATGATGCACCTCCTGGTTCACCTAGTAAAAGAGATTGGTATTTTCGGACCACTATACCTGCACAATATGTGGCCTTTCGAGAGGTTCATGTCAGTCCTGCTAGCACAATCGTGAAATTCCAAGGCTACGAGATAAATGGTTATACATTTTACATGAGAGCCCAGGACCAGAAAAACACGAACCAGAAACAGTAGCAAGGATTCGTATTATGATTTCATAGAGGAGACATGGGAACTCGAATACAGACCGTTGTACATCCCTCTGTTTCGTTGTAAATGGGTGAAGCTAATTGGCATAACCAAAGATTAGTACGGAATGACAATAGTGGATCTGAGTAAGATTGGATACAGTGATGAACCATTCGTACTTGCCAATGATGTGCATCAGGTTTTCTATGTGAAGCACATGTCTAGCAAACCCAAGAAAAATCTAGAAGAGCCATGTGGGCCAAAGCGCCACATAGTTCTTTCAGGTAAAAGAAAAAATGTGGGAGTCGAGGACAAAACAGACCAATCAGATGATTATGATCAATTTGATGGCATGCCTCCATTCGCTATTGAAGTTGATCCAAGCATCTTGCTATCCAAAGAAGAGGCTCCATACTTACACCACAATCATGCTCAAGGAACATTCGTGAAGAAGAAGTTTTTTAACATTACATTGTAATGTGCTAAATTTGTTTCGCCTTTATGTAAAGTTACATTGTAAAGTTTTATGATTTCATTTACTACTTGATACAATTTTTAATTTAACGTATGTATAATTTCATATGTGTTTAAATTAGTTGAGTTGAAAATTTATTCGATTAATATGAACAATGTTAACCACATACATAAATTGAATTTTTCACATGTTGAAATTATTTAATTGAATAATTTTCATGATGATAGTGAAAGAACTAGTATAGAATTAATGACTCATTCAGACTTATTGTAAATATACTTACTAATTTATATTTTTGCATGTTCAAAATATGTAAAGTTTTTATTTTTTGCATCCTGGAATCCAGTGAAAACATAAATAAAATCCATTTTCAAAAAATAGGCAGGAGACGAAAAATAGGAGAAGGCCCCTTTGTCCCGGGTGCCAATAGCAACCGGGGCAAAAGGCCCCCCTTTTATCCCGGTTGCAAACTGGAACCGGGATAAAAGGATATTTTTCGATTCCCGCACGGAACGTACCCTTTTATCCCAGTTTCAATTTGCAACCCGAATAAATTGAGGGGCCTTTTGTCCCAATTGCGGGACAAAATCCCCCTTTAGTCCCAGGTTCAATTACGAACTGGGATAGGGGGGTAAAAGTAACATTCATCTTCTAACCCCCTCCCCCCCCCCCCCCCCCCCCCCCCCCCCCCCGCCCACCCTTCAACACTTAGGCAAATTTTTCACTACCGCAAAGATCTGCGCCCGTCCGCCTGCTCTGTCGCTGCACGTCCACTTCCCTCACTGGCTGCCGTTCTCCTCGCCGCCTGCCACCCCGGCCGCCGTTGCTCGCCGCCCCTGGAGCCGTTGCTCACCGCCCCGACCGCCTTGCCCACGCCCAGACCGCCGCCACCTCCGTCGCGCCCCCTCATCGCCGTCTCCGTTCTTGTCGCCGCCGACCTCCGCCCTCGTCGCCGCCTCCATCCCCGTCATTGCTGTCGGCCTTCGCCCTCATCGTCGCTGCCTCCGTCCCCACCACCGCTAGCCTCCTCGGCCCGTGCATTGCCACTCTGCCACCTCGACCATCGTTGTCCCACCGCCCCGGCCGCCGTACGGCCCCATTCCCCCGTCGCCACCGTAACCCTCACCAGCCTTGGCTCCCGCACGTACAATGGGACCCTTGATGACACAAGGGCCCTTTTTTATTTTTTTAGTTAGAACATCAATAGAAATTTATAGAAAATTAGTAGATTAGTAAAAAATCAATAGAAAATTACTATTATTAGTTGAAACTCAGTAGGAAATTACTATAATTAGTAGGAAATCAGTATAATTTAGTTTAGATGCTTAGTATAATTTTGTATACATTTTGTATAACTTTTAGAAATTACTATGTTTTATTATAAATAATTCGAAAATTAGTAGAAATTTGTAGAAATGCTAAACACTTATTTGAGCTGCATACACCGCTCGGCAACCTCACCATTAAGGTATTCTTATACATAATATTTATGCAATCTTCTCAATCGATCCATGCCTCGGGATTGGAGTTTATTAACTTACTTCTTTATTTTTGCTATATCTATAGGTGGCGTACGGGAGTGCCTTACGAATCCTGGCAGGGCAGACAAGCTATGGCATGGAGATTCCACCTGGCTACATCAGTGTCGTCCTAAAGCAGCTCGGTGATAGCCAATATGAAGGCCTAGCAGAGCTCGACCTCCCGTGAGGCGACGGGGAAAGAACACTAGGAGATGCGCTTCATGGGATCATTCTATGACGCAAACGCTACATCATCATCCCCGGCACGGAGGCATCTCCTCAGATCTCAAGACCGCTCCCCGCAGATCCCCAGCAGCGACCATCTCCTCAAAGCTCAAGACCATCATCTCTACCACAACCTGCTCCAGAACCGTCTTCACCACCGGGACCGTCGCTTCCTGCTCGATCAAGGTCTCCATCTCCACCACATCCTGGTGGTGGGAGTGATGACAACGACAATAACACCCCTCTTTGATCATCGTCATCAGGACTAAGAGAGCTTCGAGCAAGGAACCTGCAGCACCACATAAGAAGTCACGACCACTGCCTCCCAAGCCAAGACAGAAACAAGAAAACAAAGGAACCTAAAGTGACTCACGAGGAATCCTGGGAGGCAATGACTCATGCGGGATGTTGGGTCGAAATTCAAGCAGAGGCTATGGAGTGGTTCAAGAAACAGGCCGACGAAAAAAATCAAGGGAGATGGAGCCACCACCAGTAGACCGAAGAGAATTAATTTTTTTATCAGGATGCAAGAAGGGGCTAAGAAGAGGATACCACTACTATCGAACTACGAATGGGCATTAGTCAAGGCTGATAAGAGGAAAAAAAAGGAAAGGAAAGTCGTCTTCCTGTGGTGCTGTCCTCGACCTCAGGCATCTACCAGAAAAAGACGCTAAAAAGATAGCAGCAATGCCCTTGGATCAACAAGTACAAGTATTGAAATTCATGGAAGAAACATATATGGGACTTGATGGATGTCTAGGGCAAGTTGAGCTACCAGCTACACCGCTAGTTGAACTGAGATGGACCTTTGAGCTAGGCAAGCCTCTAGTAAGGTCTGAGTTGGTATGGAAGCTATCAACAAAGATGTATGAATTCCATCAATGTACATGAAGTTGTCCGTCGACTCGAGGGAGATGTTCGGCCTTAAGGTAAAACCGATAGATTTTTACGGCGAAGGCGAGAAAGTCCTGTGGCTAGAATTCAATGATATATACGAAGTGTACCATCATGATGCCCTGGACGTCTCTCTAATCAGCATCTGGGTTCTGTAAGTGTCCGTTTATCTACATGTAAATTTTGTCTCATATCATTATTTTTTGTGCGTGCATCGCCGTACTAACTTCATCTTCTATTTTATGTAGGATGCTAATTCAAACGTGACGACGAGAAGCGTATCTCTATGTTGGCTTCATGGATCCATCCGTAGTTAACCAAAAATAGATACAGTATGCGTCGGACAAAACCTTGGTGGAAGTATACAATTTCCTAGATAAACAAAAGTTCGAGGATTTCATATTACTTCCATACAACTTCAAATAAGTGTGTGTATACCGTCTATTTTTGTTGTCTTTTTCCTTACCTAATTAATGTTAGTTAGATCTAATATATATGAACATTTATATACACAGCTACCACTAGATCCTCATTATAATTGAGCCTGAAAGAAGCCACGTCACTGTCTTTGATTCGTTGAGGAAAGATTTGGTGGAGTACCAAGACATGCAAGACATGCTAGGCTTGTAATAATTCTGGACCTTTATCTCTATGCAAAAGTTTATTTCCTAAATTTTCACCTAACACTATATCATTCATTATTTTAATCCACAGCGTAGGGAGATAATTCATCAGGATACAGAAAGGTCCATTCAAAGAAAAACTTACATGGAACACAGACTTCCCGGTACGTATGTATGAAGTCTGCACATTTTGTACATTCTATAACACGGATATTTCATAACTTGTTTTTTCCCCCCACTGAAGTGCTTAAGACAGGAACTCGAGAATAATTTATGTAGCTACTACGTCTGTGAGCACATGCACAGTTTTGTGGGACCCAAGGGAAAGACGCCGCCACACAACTATAAAATAAAACTATAAATAGTTAATTATTTTCTACCTCCTTATATTTAATTGTTCGTGTAAAATTCACATATTTCCAAAATATTGATGTTAAATATTCAACAGGGACTCTTGAAGAAGGAAAGAGTAGCGGTAATATGTGAAGGTCTCATTGGATTCCTAGTGGACGAGGTGGTAAATTCTTTTATTATGATGGATGAAAATTAGACGCTCCGAGCAACACCTTGACGGGAAGATCGTAGATAGTTTGATTTGTATAATACACTAAGATTCGTATAGCATGCTAAGAATTGTAAATATAGTAATTGTATACATACTACTTTGATTCGTTTAAATACTAGTTTGATTTCATTATAAAAAAAGTCTCAACTACTAAAGGTTAACTAAAGGGGTACGTACTTGATGCATGAAATTACAGGCGCCATGCAAGCACCTAAAATTTCAAACAGGACTTTTAGTGCCAGTTGGAAAACCTAACCGGAAGTAACGGGAACCTTTACTCCCGATTGGTAAACCAATTGGAAGTAAAGGTCCTGTCCCGCGCCTGGTGTGGTAGGCTTTTTAGTCCCGATTGGTAACTAAAGGGGGTCTTTAGTCCCGATTGAGTGACTTGGGACTAAAGACCCCCTTGTCCTAAATGGATTTTCGGTTTTCCATCGGTGCACAGAAAAAGCGACGTGCGTCTCGTGGAGAGTCGCCAGGACTCGGTCAGGCTGATGGACGTTTTTGACCAAAGCCTCTTAGCTTCCATGACTGATTTGTGGACCCTGACGGTGAAGAATAAACCTGGTTGGTCAAGCGGTTCAGGGAAGTGTTTAGCGTGTACGTGTACGTACGAATGTGTGTACTCGGTTTGATTGACACACAAGAGCCTGTTCTCGTTCATTGGCTGGCAGCTGGGCTCTATAACTCTCTTGCGCGTATAGAGACATGACTCCTACTTTGGTTATAACTTGTATCATGATTAGTATTTTAGTATGTGCACATGTACATACGCACCTACGATTACTCAGGCTGGTTTGTGCCATTTAATTTCCTTGGCGATATATAGAGATATGGCTTAACTAACTTGCTCGGTCGATGTGATATATCTTGTATATTTTTAGGCTCATTTGTTTCCTTAGCTAATTATTAATCAATTAGCCAAAAGATGTATACTTGGGCTCATGTGTACACATGCGTGAGTTTAGCTGATGGCGTTTCTGCTCACTTTGGTTTCTCTTCTCCATTTGTTTATTTTTTACTCAATCAATGAGTGTCATGTGTATTTGATAATTCTTTAGTTGGCTAATTATTTAGTTAGCCATAGAACTTTTGATCCACACGCGTACAATGATAGTATATCGATTGGTCGTATACCCCTGCCCGCTAGTTGTAGTCATGTGTAGGTGGTACATATACAAGGGTGCAGTTCTTACGACCATACGTGCACATATTTTTATTTCTCATGGCCGATACGAGATTATATTGCCCTGTTCGCTTCAGCTTATAAGCTGGCTGAAAAGCTGAAACGGCTGATTCGTTGTGAGAGGAAAACACTGTTTGGTGGCTGATAAGCCGACTGAATAAGCTGAAGCGAACAGGCCCAATTGATTTCTAGGTTATCGATAGTTCTTTTTTTATTTAATATTTAAATGGAATTTAGCCATCAATATTATTTTATTAGATTATAATTCATATATGTTGGGTAAGGCGAAAACCCGTGTCAACGGATGCAGATCCAGACCTGGACGGAAGTCCAGATCAGAGAGCCCGCTCATGGCGCCGATCAGAGGGAGCCATGATCCTCGGAGACGTCTCGACAGGGAGAAAGAGAGCACGATGGTCTTTTCATAATTTGCTATTTGAAGTATACGACAAATGATTTCGTATTTCTAAAGCTTTTTCCTTGCAAAATACACTCTCCAATAGTCCGATTAAACAGATATCTAGGTTTGCTCTCAACCTATTTGTTTTTTTTGTAAAAATTAACTATTAATATCTAAATTATTTTCATATTTATCAACCTGGAGCTCAAAAAGCAATCGCCCGATTAAAAGCCTCTGATATTTACGGCCTGTTCGCTTCAGCTTATTTAGCCGGCTTATCAGCCACCAAACAGTGTTTTCCTCTCACAAAAAATCAACCGTTTCAGCTTTTCAGCCGGCTTATAAGCTGAAGCGAACAGCCCTTAATGCTTTGCGGTCTCGGATATTCATCTGTTCGACTGTTACCATCATCACTTTTGTTGTTAGCATGACATGGTTATTTGAGTAGACCGTGGACCAGTGTGGCCCGTCCACAACCACCACTTGGGCCCAGACGGGCCTGATTTTGAGAAACGGGGTGCATCTCCAATGCATTTGTGTCCCTTTCCAAAGACGGCAAATGCCACAGGATAAATATGACAGCAACAGTGTGGAGGCACCGATGCAGCAATTGCAAAATGGGGAAGCGAAGGAGAGCCGAGAGGAGAGCAACGCGTGGCAGGAAGCATGATGCGTCGCACTGTCAGGGCTTGCCACTTGTACAGATATGGTTCGTACTTTTATTAGTAGTAGGGGAGGAGTGTGAACTTCACCAAACACAGTATACGGTTCTGATTCGTGCATAGGAGAGACAAAAAGGTTCAATGCCACACACATATACGGAGTATTAGACGACATTGTGACAACAAAATGTTTCAGTACCGCCACATACATTACACATTAGTTTGGTATAAAATAAAAACAGTTTAGCACAAGGTGAATCTTTGATTGCCCATTTCTACAAAATATATTACTTTAAATAGAAAAAGATATAGCTGAACTTAATTTTTATGATAAGCCTAGTAGCATCAATATCATGTTGCAAAGCTATTTGTAGTTTAGTTTAGTTATCGATGAGCAAAGCTAAAAAAGGTTGAGTTAGGTGCTATGACAAACGCAAAATTACCTATATTT
The DNA here is from genome assembly GCF_005286985.2 of Setaria viridis. Taxonomy (NCBI): domain Eukaryota; kingdom Viridiplantae; phylum Streptophyta; class Magnoliopsida; order Poales; family Poaceae; genus Setaria; species Setaria viridis. The sequence goes on along the minus strand of NC_048265.2, from coordinate 26,449,634 downwards.
GCACTTGGAGGAAATGTTATAACAGAAGTTTCAAATTCGACGCTGGAGAAATTTGGCACTTGCCAGTTGATGTCTATATACGTGCCACGGTAACCTCACAAACTTCAACTTTGGCACTCTATGTGCATACACATCCAACAAGGTCAGCAGAGTTAGTAAAACTTTCTACCCGCCTTCAAAAGAAACTCCAAAGAAAAACATAATCCACACAAACCAACTTTAATTACCACCACCCAGTGACCGGGTCATAGCAAATTTTTGTACAAAGTACAAGCACGCGTCGACGAAGATATAATGAAATGCAAAAAACAGGTTTAAGACTCTTGGTAGTTGGGAAAACCAACCAACATGACCTACCCCAACTTTCTACAGGTAATTCTTATCATAAATTTACCATACAACTTTTTGCTGGGTCTTGCATGGGAAAGGCGTTAATTATTGCCGCCAAAGATTAGACACCACATGACATGAGTAGACAGAAAGGACTAAAGCGCTAAACTGTCATAATCCTCAGATTTTGTCTCACCTAACCTTCAATTACAGTGACACAGTCAAATCTGCACTAGATAATATTATGCGCTGGAACTCACCAGGCCATATGTTAATTACTTATCGACTGACGAGCAAGGTGGCTATCAGAAAAAATGTCTCGAATCTTTTGCAAAATAAAAAAATAAAAAGAGAAAAAAGGGAAATAAATTGTGCTAATTGTGTGCGAGGAATTATCAGGTGAAAAGCGCCTAATGTTTGGGAACCTAAAAAAAAGTCCTTGTTGCATCCAATAGAACTGTATTTGGTTTTGTTGCAGTGTTGAGGGCCTACATGTTAAATATGTTGTGGCATTACTGCAGTAACAGTAATTAAGTTTGCACAAAACTTTATAAGCACTGCTCTTCAAAGTTCTAAAAAGCTCGGTGGTATTTTACCTGATATGATCCGCATGCTATGCCTACGGTCTACCCCTTTTCCCACACATACAGATTCAAATGTGCTCAAGCATGAAGCATGGATATTAATCGAACGTTATCAAATTTCTAAACATAAACTCTGGAGGATGTCAATGTAAGCCCAAACTGCAAGGGACCTTATAAAACAGTAGCACATGCCATCTTGTTTTACTGAAGCAAGCAAAAGAAATCAACACTGGATTTCTCGTATTTGTACATCTATATCTTTGATTGGGATGGAACTGCTTTTTCTCCCCTTTCTATAAAGACAGAAGACTGGTAAAACTGGATCAGTTCTATGTTTTCGGCTCCGCATGGGCGTTAAACCTTGGCATGATGCAGTGCATAAGATGCTGCTAAGAATAGCTCTAAATATCCATCGCACCTGCCAGTTCCTGATTGATTCGGCAAAGCAACTGTATACGCTCTCAAATGTTAATGATTCCAAAATCATATGTAGGTATAGGATCATTAATTCAGGAGTCCAAGATTTCTTATAGTAGTTACTTTAGAGGAAAAAAATACAATACAGCGATCAGTAAAACATACACAGTTCTACGTGACTTTTTAAGAGATCACCAAACTATAAATGATCATACATATTAAGCAGCAGAGACACCAGGAATATTTTACAAGAACTTGACCTGAATTTTATGGTCATCGACCTTCAGTATGTGTGATGCCTGAGAAAACGACTCCTTGTCCTGCAATGCTCATTGTTGAATTTGTTGATGGATTTCCCGAATCCACCTGGGTATTCGCAAGGGACCTTATTGCCTCAGCACGGCTGCTATTATCGCTTGAGCCCTCCTGCAGCCGGAGTGCAACCTCGAGATTCGAAAGTACATTACCCATAGATGACCTGTTGAAGCAATATTCAGCAACACATTGCTCAGCAGTCTTGGAAAATTTTCTGAAGCACTCAGGAGTTATCTCCCCCTGGTGATGTGGATCAATAATCTCATTTAGTACACCTTTCTTCTGGCAAGACATTGCCCAGTCACGCAAGTTCACTTGCTCATCAGGAAGCTGAATGTTAACCGCATGGCGTGCGCACAGAACCTCAAACAACACGACACCGAAAGAGAACACATCAGATTTCTGGGTGAGTTGCCTTCTTCGAAAGTACTCAGGGTCGAGATATCCAAAGGTGCCCTTCACCGCAGTGCTCACATGTGTGTCATCAATGTCTAGACTGGCCTTTGATAGCCCAAAGTCTGAAACCTTTGCCACAAACACTACGGGAAACCTTAAATTTGCCGAGTGTTTTCTTTTTGCCGAGTGTTTTTTTTCGGACACTCGGCAAACAAGCTCTTCGCCGAGTGCCAAGCCAAAAACACTCGGCGAAAAAAAAAACACTCGGCAAATCGGGACTTTGCCGAGTGTCAAATAAAAAACACTCGGCAAAGCCCCCTCTTTGCCGAGTGGCCGAGTGTTTTTTTTGACACTCGGCAAAAAAATAATTTTTTTTCCTCTTTTCACCACGAAATTTTTTCTACTCCCCACATACAACATGTGGTACTCCATGTTAAAATTTGGTATATTTTTGGATTTATTTGCTATATTTATTTAATTAATTGCATTTCAAGGAAATTTTTGGTATAAGTCAAATTTGAACTGCAAGTGATTGAAATTATGGAACAAAATGAGTAGAAAAATGATATTCATGTTATTTGGCCCAATTTGAGACCTGACCCATGAAATGAAAAGAAATTTCGAACATCTTGTTCAAGAAACACGACCATGAACGTGTGGCAGTAGTATTTTTAAATTGTAAAAAAAACAAGCAAAGTCTGAAAATCATGAGATTTGTCATGATGTGATGATATAATACGTGGAGGCTATGGAAAAAAATTGAGAAGGTTTTGCACATTTCATCATGTACAATGATTACAAACTGAAGCATCTCAGAAGAAGAATAGTAATTTTGAGAAGATTCGATAAGATTTAGAGTCGAAGTGACGGTCGAGTTTGGTTTGACTACAAAACTTTTTGTATAGGCAATAGAGAACATATATTGATTCGTGTGAAAATTTGGTATTTTTTTGAGACGGTTAGATATTTTTTAAATTTTTTTCTAAAGGACACTCGGCAAACAGGCAGCCCACAAAATAAATTAACCTCCCCCGGCCAGCCCCCTCCCCCAACTCCCTATCTTCTCCTCCTACCGCCTCCTGCCGCTCCCTGCCCCCTCCCAGCCCACGCCTCCTGCCGCCGCCGCCGCCGCATGCCATCTCCCTCCCCCGGCCCCCTCCCCTCCCTCTCCTCCGGCGGACGCCATCTCCCTCCCCCGGCCCCCTCCCCTCCCGCCCCCGGCCCCGCCGCCCGGCGCCCTCCGCCCTACGCCCGATGCCCGACGCCCCGCCGCCCGCCGCCCAGCCCCCGGCCCCGCCGCCCGGCGCCCGACCCCGCCCACCGCCGCCCCCTTCGGATCTGGCCGCCGCCGCCCCCTTCTTCCCCTTCCCCGGCTCCCTCCCCTCCGGCCGGATCCGCGCCCCCTTCTTCCCCTCCGGCGCGGATCCGGCGGCCCCCACCTCTCTCCCCTCCGGATCTGGCGCGTGGTGGCGGGCGGTAGCGGCGGGCGGCAGCAGGCGGCAGCGGCGTGGCGGCAGCGGGCGTGGCGGCGGCAGCGGCGTGGCGGCATCGGCGTGGCGGCGGCGGGCGGCAGCGGCGGGCGGCAGCGGGCGTGGCGGCAGCGGCGGGCGGCAGCGGGCGTGGCGGCATCGGCGTGGCGGCGGCGGGCGGCAGCGGCTTGGCGGCGGCGGGCGGCAGCGGGCGGCAGCGGCGTGGTGGCGGGCGGCAGCGGGCGTGGCGGCAGCGGGCGGCGTGGTGGCCGTGGCCGTGGATGGCCTGGGCGTGGCGGCGGCAGCAGCGGCGGCCAGGGGTATGTTTTTTTTATTTTTTTTCTGGAAATAGTTTGCCGAGTGTTTTGTGCCACTCGGCACACCCTTTGCCGAGTGCCCGACCAAAGACACTCGGCAAAGTTAACTTTGCCGAGTAAAACTTTGCCGTGTGCTCGTCGCCGAGTGTTACACTCGGCAAACAAGTTGCCGAGTGTTTTTAGGGTTTGGCCGAGTGCCTGGGGCACTCGGCAATTTGTAGCTTTCCCGTAGTGAAACTTGTCATCCAACAGAATATTGGCAGTCTTCACGTCGCGATGGATGATCGTTTGCTTAGCACCGGTGTGCAGATAATGGAGGCCTCGAGCTGCACCAATGCAAATCTCAAGACGTAGTTTCCATGGCAGAGGTGACTTCTTGGTATTATACAGGTGCTCCTGAAGGGTACCATGGGCCATGTAATCATAAACTAGGATCATCTCATTATTTTCTTCGCAGTATCCAATAAGAGATACAAGATGGAGGTGGCGGAGCATGGATAATGTCTTGACTTCAGTTCGGAACTCGTGTAGGCCCTGCTGAGATAGCAGGTTGCCACGCTTGATAGCCACCTTAATGTCACCATCTATCTTTCCAAGGTATACATTCCCAAAACCACCCTTGCCGAGGAGATAGGTTTCATCAAAGTTACTGGTGGCTGCCTGGATTTCCTTGAAGGTGAAGCGGCGGCAAAAATTTGATCGCAACCTGTTGCACTTTAAATGTGTGTTGCCAGTCCCTTCGTAATCCTTTTCTACCATCTTCTTCCACCTACAGATAATGCACATGCCAAGACAGGCAACCAGTAGAATAGTGGAGCCACCAACAGCTCCACCAATGGCTGCTTGTGCAGCAACCTTTGAGTTTCTTCCACCAGGCTTCCCATCAGGTTCAACAGATGGAAGAGGAGGGTTGAGCCCATTAAGACTGTTATTTCCGTAATTCTGTATCTTGAAGATCTCGAGACCATTCAATATTGCATCATAGTACCCTGGTCCTGACGAAAGATCAGGGTGAAGGGCAACCCATAAGTCCATCTGACCGGAACCAGTTGTGATGATAACGTAGTCTGTTTATGCTGTTCTGCCAATTCCTCCGCTCCATGCGATGACATCCATTTGCTGCTGTGCTGTCTGGTTGTTGATGTAGATGAAGAATGACCTCCGATTGACCTCAGTTTTTGGATACTGGATCTCGCAGAAATGGAACCTTAGCAGGTAATAGAATCCCGCATCAACCGGTAAAATCCATGTAAGGTTGTAGTTCAGGTTGACCTGTGCATTTGGCCCCATTGACCGTGCAGATTCATAGACACCAACAGGTGCGGTGTAATTTGGTACACTGGGTGTATATGTGATGGAAAGGTTTTTGTCTTTCCCATAGGATACCCCAAAACCAGAACCATATATGTAAGGACTGTCATCATCCCATTGGCGGTAAAAGTCAACATCACCTTGTGGAGAGATGGCCTGACCACCCACATTAAGCCGGTACATTGTTTGGAAACCTGTTGCAGGATCAATGGGGAATGGATTTGGGTTTCCACCATTTGCTAGTGTTGGTGTTGGTGTCGTGAAGAGGTCAGGTGTGGGCACGATTTCAATCCCATTCACAAATGCATAAGAGCCATTATAGTGTGCAGATGGGCTGAACGTAAGGTGTAGGTTGCTTGAAGTAACATTTACAGAGTATTCACGAAAGAAGCTGGCAACATTAGCTGCCAAAGCAGTTTGGGAAGCATTGAAGTTGTCTAAAAGGACCAGATTGCTTGCCGTGACACCAAAGTAGGCATTTGAAGGAGAATAGTTGCCATAAGTGCTAGGATAGAAGTAGAGGCGTACAAACGTGCGGCTTGGACCAACAGGAAAGGAATAAGTGTAATTCGAAGTGAAGATGCGAGCAGTCATGTAGGGCGTAGTGGAAGTTAGTGCAGGGTCTTGGTGAGAAGCAGTGGCAGCAGTGCCTTCCAGTGATGGCGCAAACTTGGAACCGGTGTCACTGTCCCAAGTCTGTCCATCAGCACCAGGACTTGTTGGATTGGAGGCTCCACAATTTAGACGGATCTGGCCGGATCCAGTGGAGTTTTTATCAGTTGCCATGGCCATTGACAAGATACATAGCAATGTTAGGCATGTGAGGGTAACTAGCAAGGTCTGGTATGCCATTGTAGTGGTTGGTGTCTCAAGAATACATTAAGTTTGAAGATCTCTTTACATCTTGCTGTAAGATAGCTCTATGAAAAACTGCATCATACTAGAAAATTAGACCTTTTCATCTGCGGTTTTGAGCAAGAAAGAACCATGGAAATGAAGGGCAGTTGGGATAGAACTTTTCTAGTATTTTTTCAGTCAACAAGGCAGATTCAGGTCGTTAAAAACCTGCAATGAGAATAAAGATTTCAACTTAAGCATACTAGTTCTTTTGCAAGAAGAACAACGATATTATTCGCAAAAAAGAAAGAACAACGATAAAAGGATGCAAAATAATAATTAAGAGCGATCATGAAATTTGACTACAACGGATTCAGTCCTCCAAAGTTGGCCCTTTTCCGGCTAACTAGTAGTGAGTCTCTCTGGCTGTGCCACAACCATCCTCATATTTGTCTTGGCTTGTCCAATGCCATGCTCCTCTTTTATTGACCTTAAACCAGCTGCATCACTGGGCTTCCACCCGTAGGGCCTTTGTGGGCACTGGCTACTTCATGAATCATGAGGCTGCAGGCTCTGGTGGAAACGATCCACCGTTCCAGCACTCATGTCATGGTTGTAGGTGATGAATGTGGGAACTCAGGAAGTGGGGAGCAAGGGAGCATGACAAGGCTGCAGAGTGTAACAAGGTAAGATATGGTAACTCGGTAAGTAGCAAGCCACCTCAACCTGCCCCTCCTTCACTGGAATAATCAAGCACTTGCCTTCTTCTTCTTGCTGCTGCTGTGTGGACGTGTGGTGGTGTTGAGCAGAAAAATGGCGGATGGTGTGGGTTGTTGCAGGCATCCTAGTCAACATCACACTGGCCCTGCCTAGAACAACGCTGTGGTGGAGGGAGCACACGGAACACACGAGCAAACAGGGAGATATTATCGGATGACTAACAGTTAACGCTTTATCTCAGTATGTGCAGCTGTGGCACACAATGCATGAGATTCAACTTCAGCCTGGAACTGAAGACATCATCTCCTGGAAATGGGACCCGTCGGGCACATACTCAGCAAAGTCTGCATACCAGTTCTTATTCCAAGGAGTGACGCATTTTCCTGCAGCTGCTGCTATCTGGAAGACTTGGGCGCCGCTGAAGGTGAAATTCTTCATGTGGCTGGCCGTCAGAGATAGGTTGTGGACTGCAGATAGGAGACACAGGCACGGGCTGCAGGACAACACAGCATGCGCACTTTGCGATCAGGAATTGGAGACAGCTGACCACTTATTCGCTACATGTTGCTATACCCAGGAGATGTGGCACGCAGTCAGCAGAATGCTGAGCCTGCAATGCCCAGCTCCTAGTCCTGGACTGACAGCAATAGAATGGTGGCTGCAAAAGAGGCTGGGAATGAACAAATCCAAGAAGAAAGGATTGGACTCCACATTCATGTTGATCTCCTGGAAACTTTGGAAAGAAAGGAACGACAGAGTATTTAGCAGAAATCAAACAAAAACTGCGGCACAATTGACATATGGGATCCTCGAAGAGGCTCAAGTATGGATCGAAGCTGGCGCTAAGCATATGGTTTCCTTGGGATGGCCGGCTGCAGTACAAGGAGTAGGAGGTTTAGGATCCTCTTAGTTTCTTGGCCTTCATCAGAAGTATCTCTAGTTGATTCAGTTCCTATGTAATAGAACTCTAAGTAATCAAACCGTGTGCGTGTGCCCGGTTGGCTAGCATTGTAAAACTTTTTATTACTCTTCTTCTTAATACAAAGATACGCAGCTCTCCTGCGTATTCTCGAAAAAGAGGAAGAGATGAGGTGAAGGGTGAAAGGTGGTCCCCACTGCCATGAATATGCCATGTCAGCAGCCAGATACCGAGACTTTTGCCAACTCAGCACCAAAACCTGGTTCTATTGGATGAGGGAGGTCTTTGTCCAGTTTCCAAAGTTCAGCGGCTAATGCTGTCTGGTACTGGAGTTGAATACGGACTCTTGTGGTAATTGGAGGATCAAATGGACTTCTTCATTATCTAAAAAAACATTGTCCAACAAGGTGAAAGAGGTTGAATAAGGGCATGTTTGGCTCCCACGTGCTAAAGCTTAGCACCTGTCACATCGGATGTTTGGATACTGATTAGGAGTATTAAACATAGGCTAATTACAAAACTAATTGCACAGATAGAGTCTAATTCGCGAGACGAATCTATTAAGCCTAATTAGTCCATGATTTGACAATGTGGTGCTACAGTAACCATTTGCTAATGATGGATTAATTAGCTTTAATAGATTCGTCTCGTGAATTAGCCTAGGGGCTGCAATTAGTTTTATAATTAGCTCATGTTTAGTCCTCCTAATTAGCATCCAAACATCCGATGTGACACGGCTAAAGTTTAGCACATGGTATCCAAACACTCCCTAAATCATCTTTTGTGGAAACGTGTGGGACCCTACATTGAGGTGTTACCTGAAGAGGATTACTGGAAAAGGCCTTTTTGTTATTGGCAAATGGCAAGTTTTAGAACTGGTTTTGTGAATACGCCAGTCATCGGCACGATTTGGTACCATTTTCAAATGTATAGGAGCCTTCGGGTGATGGATCAAAGGTAAGGTCAAGGCTTTCGACAAACATTGGTCGGAGCCAGCAGAGTTGAATTTTTCCTTAGAAAAGGATTAGTGTTTTTTTTTCGGCCTCTGCATGAGTTGATTGTAGCAAGCACAATAATATAGAAACTTTAAGCTTGAGTTGCTGTCTGATAACCGCCCAGATGCCGACTGCAAGCAAACCATGAAGGATTTGAGAAAAACTAGCAAGCATCTAGGGAGGAGCAGTGCTAGTTCGAACCAAGGAAGCACGAAGATCAGGTGAGAGCCTGAGAGAGCCTGAGAGAGAGTGCTCTCTCCCGCCGGTGACCACTCCGGTCCCGGCGTCCACCTCCCACCCGACATCAGTCTCTTCGACTTCGCCGGCCATCTCAAGCCTGGCTTCCCCTTCCTGACGAAGGCGACCCAGGCTTCACTGGGCTCTGCAAGTTTCTCACCTCTTGGAGGTGACATCTTTGGTTGCTTAGAGGAAGATGGCAGTCTTAAGTGTTTCTACCGAGCAAAGATCCTCTATCCCTAGGAAGTGCTTGACGGCAAGGTAATCTGTTATGGATCATGTTGTTGCCCTTTAGCTCAAGGCGAATATCTTGCCTTGGCACGAGCTAGACCCTATGTCTTTAGTTTCGGTTTTCGTCGTTCACTCTCTTCAAAAGCTATCTTCTTCCAAAACTGGTCCTTCATCAACCATCCTTCGCTCATGATCGTTGCGGGCTTTTGTTTGATCCCAACCTTCCTTTTTTGCCAAGTTACGTTCTTGGCTCCTTGAGGAAAGTTGAGTAGCCTTTGGCTTTGGTCCTTCTTTCTCTTGCCTTGTTCATTCCGGATGGATTCCTCCAAATTTAATTTTGGCATTGGGATTGCTTTTGAGAAAAGGATTCAGGATTGCCTTAACTCAAAGGTAACTCTAGATAGGAAGCTAGCAGGAAAAGGCTTTCACCTGCTAGTATCTTTTAGTCAAAACAGATTTCATCTCACCTCAGACTCTGTCAACGTTTGCTTGCAATCTGTTTTGGGTGGCCACTATGACCTCTTCCAGGCTGAAGAACTGGAGGATCAGGTTTTCAAATTCACAGTCAGCTCAAGGGAAGTGGGTTTTCTCATCATTGATAGGGGTCTTTTGTCTTCGGATTTCTTCAAGCTATCCTTTTTTCTACTGAATTCAATCAAGCTCTACATTTTGCAAAGATGGATTCTGGACCCTCATACCATTGGCAGTCTGTGACATACAAGAATAAAGGCTCATCTTTGAAGCAGGTAATTCCAGCTCGTCTTCCTTCGGGATCTTTTCATCCTGGTCAGAATAGGCCTCCCTCTTTTGCCTCAGTGGTTAGACATAATATTCCCCTAACAGGGGCTAATGCTATTCCTATTAACAATAAGAGGATTGGCGCTAGGCCTGATAGTATTTCGGGGAGACCTCTTATCAATCCCAAAGGATTAGGCCTTGCCTCCCCGGAATCAGATTTCTCTTTACCTCGCCTCTCGGTCTTCCAAAGAATCCAGTACCCAGAGAGAAGATCAGTTTTTGAAAGATTACAGAATCCAATGCAACAAGTATCGAGGTTCAGCCACAATTCAAGGAAGAGCTACGTCAGTCAAAAGTCTTCTGATACAAAATCTGGGAAGAGGATTCTATCAGACTATGCTACTGTTCACAGTGGCCAAGGAGAAAGAGCAACCTCCAACCACCTGCTTAGGGCCTTCTCAAGACAGCCTACTTGCTGGCATTGTAAGCAGCCAGGGCATAGGTTCCAAAAGTGTCTTAATTGGCTAGATTTACAGAGGTTTAAAGCCTCTTTCACTGCAGCGCCTTCGAGTAACTTTTCACCGGTCTCTGCTGTAAGTAAATGGCCTAAAGGCGTTGGGCTTAACTGGTTCAAAGGCCGTCTCGAGACACACAATGGGCCTATTTACTCAAGCCCACCAGTTTGCTCCTCCTTGACCGAGTTGGGGCAGGTAGCGCGCAGATATCAAGGAAACGTCCCTTCGGCTACTTCATTTCCCACTACCGATCAGCAACTAGTCCCCTTTCGCCAAGAACAAGCCCCTCCCCTCCTCGCAATCTCCGGCGAAAGTCTGAATCAACCAACACAGATGGCCTTCCTCAATGTCGATCCTGAACCTCTGATGTTCCCTGGATTCAACCGTGTTCTGGTTCAAGGAAGACCAAAGTTCACCAGGGTGGTTACTCCAAGATCACCACCAGGGAATGAAGATCTAGCAATCGTCACCGTCAGCAACTTCCCTCCCGGTGAGATTCCTTTTGCCGACGTCCAAAATGCAGTAGTCGGCCTGATAGAGGATGAGTTGGAACTTCATATCCAAGAAATCCAGCGCTGCCCCTTTCATAGAGCTCAAGCTTTTATCAGATTAAATCGAGCAACAGATAGAGATGCTTTGGTTCAACACAGTCCTTTCAATCGGAATGGATTGTCCTTTTCCTTTGTGCATCACAATAGGGGGCCAAATGCTAGGAGAGTACTGTTCAACAGAGAATGCTGGCTGCTTTTGATAGGATACCCTTTGGATTCTCGGAATCTTGATGATATTAGAGATGCCATTAAATCTTTTGGGAGACTGATATGCTGGCAGAAAGACAACATCATGGCCAGGGTGGTGGTGAAGGCGAGAGTAACTGATTTGGAGGATGTGCCACATTACTTGATTTTCTCAGAAGGTGATGATTTTGAAGGTGTTTCAACAACTGTACAGGTAGAAATAATGCAGCAAAATCCTCTAGGTGGGTTCTTGCAGGATGAAGATATTCCACCTCCAAGATTTGAGGACAATTTCATCTTCCCTGGTTTCCACAATCAGCCACAACAGCATGAACAACATCTACAAAACCACCACCAGCAGCATGAGCAGCATCTTCTGGAACAAGCACAGAACAACCAACAAGTCGACCAGCTCCCAGATCTTAATGAAGACCCTGATGAAGAGGAACATATACAGGAGCAGATGCAAATGCTGATGGATGATCTTCAGGATCAAGCACCTGAGCAAGGAGACATTCAGCATGAAGAAGGACAGATAGAGATGGACTTGCAGTTGAGCCTGTCTGCACCTCTTAATTCATCTTCGACTGAAGAAGGCAGTGACAAACAAGGAAAGTTGTTAAGTGAAGATACCCAGCAAAATGAGGGACAAGAGGAGAAAGTCCAAGTACAGGAGATTGTCCTGGCCATTCCCGCCATCCAAAATATTCAAGGGCATCAACCTGGGCAGGCCAATAATGAATACATGATGTAGCCCCAAGAGCCAGCTATGGAGGCCCAGAACATGCAACTGGACAACTACCTGCCGGAATTCCTTCACCCAATTCAACCAGCTCAAGAGGCAGGCCCAGATAACATGCCAAACAACGACTTCAACCTCAACATGTTCAGGGTAGAAGCTCTTCCCAATTCTGTAGCCGATCCTGGATGGGCTGACTGGCTGAGGGAGGGGAAAAAGGCAAGGAGCACCAGTCCAGACCTGCAACAACTATGGGATAGATTCTTCACAGTGGATGGTTCCCCAGAAAAGGTGATCACTTTACCCAACGAATGGGCACCTTTCTTTACTTTCAACCTTTTGAACTCCAATAAGTTTGAATGGGCATGCTCCTTTTTATCCTCAAAAGCAAGTCAACTGTTATTAACGGGTACCAGTAACAGTAAAACTGTGACTATGTCAATACCAAAATCTTGTCCCAAACAAGCAAACATTATTTGTTCCTCTAGTCCTGTCCAAGATCAAGTTGAGAATAGATTTAACTCTGACTCTAATTCTCGTGGCCAGAAAAAAACAAAGGTTTCAGCACCATTGGTGGAAACAGAAGCCAGGAGGAGTCCAAGAATCAGGACTCGGAATGCAGGTTTCAAGCACTCCAGCTGCACTTCCAGGAACTGCCTTGCATGTGCCGCAGTCCCTCCGAGTCTCCCCACAAAAACGTTGGTAGCCCTGGGAGAAGACTTCTACAAAGTCAGCAAAGGAACCTTATCTAATGAAAAGCTCAGGAGGAAAATAGTTAAAGTCAAGGTGATAGGTGACAAAGAAGGGACAGGATCCAAGAAAAACAAGAAGGATGAGATGTCCCAGGATCTGGAAGAAGGGGAGTGCTCGGGTACAGGCTCCAGGTCCTGAAATCTTTGTGGTCTTTTTGGAATCTTGTCTTCCCTCTACCTTTTCTTATATCGTCAAACAATGTTTGGAATTCTGTGGAGAGGTTAACACCTCATCCAGCTTTGTATTTTGTTATGGGTACTCGTCCTTCGAACAATGTGATGTCTATGGTTGTCTGGAAGGTTATTCAGCAAGTTAGCTGGAACTTTATTATCCTGGCTGCAATGTCGTATTGTTATCTACAGAACATGAGCAAGGCTTTGACAGATGTTAATCGTAGTAGGATTTGCTCTCCCGAATTCACAGAACCCATCCAATATCTATTATGAATCAAATTCAAAGAAATAGAACTTGGGTCATTCTTTCTTGGAATATCAGGAGATTAAATTCTATAGCAAAATGGGAAGCTATCAATAGCAAGATTAAAGAATCTGGGTGTGACATTCTGTGTTTACAAGAAACAAAAAGAGAGGAGATTGACTCCGGATATATTAAAAAGTTCTGCCCCCCTCAAATGGATGCCTTTGTCTTTCTACCCTCGGTAGGAAACTCAGGAGGTTCCATCATTGTATGGAATAGTTCAAAATTTTGTGCAAATCTTGAATTTCAGAATGATTATGCTCAGACAGTACTAATCAATTGTTTAGTATCTGGGTATTCATGGTACCTCACCAATATATATGCTCCATGCACTCCGGAAGGGAAAGCAACATTCATCAGATGGTTTAAAGAAATCGACATTGCAGATGAGGATAAGTGGCTGATAGTCGGAGACTTCAATCTCTTGAGAAGACCGGAAGACCGGAATAAGCCAGGGGCCAACTGTCAAGAAATGTTAGCTTTTAACAATGGCATTAGCAAATTAAGACTCATCGAATTGCCCCTAAAGGGATGCCGCTTTACTTGGACAAACAAACAGAGAAATCCTCTCCTAGAGAGACTGGATTGGTTTTTCACTTCGATAGCTTGGACCACTTTCTTCCCTAACTCAACGGTAATGGCTCTCTCTAGAGACATCTCTGATCACACCCCATGTGTCATATCTGTGCAAACGAAGATGCCCAGGCCGGCCACTTTTCGTTTTGAGAATTATTGGTTGCAACATGAGCACTTTACTCCCATATTACAGCATGCTTGGAATTTGCCGTTGGATCATTTGGACCAGGCTAAAAGAGTAACTGCCAAATTCAAAAACCTACGTCGAGTCTTGAAAGCTTGGAAAGCCCAGTTGCCAAATTTAACCTCTACAATTCAAAACAACAAAACCATCTTGCAGTTTATGGACATAATTGAAGAATCTAGGGATTTAACCATTGAAGAATGAAATTTTCAGGAAAGAAATACAGCTGCATCTGGAAAATCTTTTACATCAGCAAAAAATCTACTGGAAGCAAAGGGGGAAAGTCAGGTGGATCAAGTCGGGAGATGAGTGCACCAGGTTCTTCCATGCACAAGCCTCAGTTCGAAACCGGAAGAATTCTATTACACATCTATTTTCGGAGAATGGAACACAAATAACAGAGCATGAAACAAAAGCTGAATTATTATGGAAATCGTTCAAAGAAAGAATGGGCACATCAGAATACACTCACATGTATCTTGATTTACAACTTTTACTACAAAGAGAGACAAACCTTCAGTGGCTAGAAGAACCATTCTCAGAAGAAGAAATTGACAATGTTATAGCACAGCTGCCAAATGATAAGTCACCAGGACCAGATGGATTTAATGGAGAGTTCCTTAAAAGAACATGGCATATTATCAAACAAGATTTCTACAATCTAGTTCAATGCTTCTTTCATGGGGATTTATGCTTACAAAGTATCAACTCCTCTTTCATAGCCTTACTGCCGAAAAAGGAGAGTCCTCTATATGTTGGAGATTTTAGACCAATATCCCTGCTTAACTCAACCATTAAATTAATAACAAAGCTCCTAGCTCAGAGACTGCAGCAAGTCATAAGGTCTCTTATTCACAAAAATTAATATGGCTTCATCAAAACAAGGAATATTCAAGATTGTCTAGCATGGGCCTTCGAATTCCTACATATTTGCAAAAAGTCGAAGAAACAAATAGTGGTTCTCAAGCTGGATTTCGAAAAAGCATTTGACAAGATCGAGCATAAAGCCATCATAGAAATCTTAAAGCACAAAGGTTTTGGCAGCAGATGGGTTCAATGGATTCAACAAATCCTTGGTTCTGGGACATCTTCAGTCCTTTTGAATGGAGTGCCGGGGAAATTCTTCCACTGTAAAAGAGGAGTGAGGCAGGGAGATCCCCTATCACCTCTTTTATTTGTACTCGCAGTGGATGTTTTACAGTCTATTCTTAATCATGAGAAGGAATTAGGGAATTTAAATCTCCCTATCCAGGAAGGGGCAGGAATGGATTTTCCAATAGTTCAATATGCTGATGATACTCTTCTCTTCATGGAAGCCTGTCCTAATCAGTTGAGGGTCCTGAAGGAAGTCTTACATATTTTTGCTCTATCAACTGGCCTCAAAGTCAACTACACTAAATCTGTGATGATGCCTATCAATATTACAGAAGAAAGACTACAATTTCTAGCACAAAGCTTTGAATGTCAGCAAGGATCTCTCCCTTTCACCTATCTGGGTCTGCCATTGGGGTTAGTCAAACCCAAGATCGAGCACTTCATGCCGCTCATTCAAAGGATGGAGAAAAGATTGAATTCGATGTCTATGTTTCTCAGCCAAGGAGGGAAACTTGAAATGGTTAACTCAGTCCTTTCCTCGTCAGCGGTTTTCTTTTGCTCGACTATTAAATTGCATAAGGGAGTAATAGCTCAGATTGATAAATTCAGAAAACATTGCCTTTGGAGGGGGTTAGATCCAAACTCTACAAAGCCATCAAAGGTAGCCTGGCATATGGTTTGTCACCCTAAAGAAAATGGCGGTCTAGGGGTGATAAACATAGTTGCACACAATGAAGCCATGCTAATGAAATTTCTACACAAATTCTACTCCAAAGAAGACATACCGTGGGTAACCTTACTATGGAACAAATATTACTCAAATGGAAAGCTTCCAGTAGGGCAAAGTAGAGGTTCCTTTTGGTGGAAGGACATTCTTAAACTTCAAGATAAATATAAAGGAATTGCGTCAGCTACAATAGCAAATGGCTCTACAGTGCTATTTTGGCATGACTTGTGGCAAGGGGGCATTCCAGCACAACTCTTTCCAGAACTTCTCTCCTTTGCAAGGGACACAAATGCATCATTCAAGTCAGTCAAAGAAAAGGCAAATTTCATAGAAAACTTTAACACTCCACTGTCAACAGAGGCACATGACCAGTTGATGATGTTGCAACATCAGACCGCCGAAATTCATTTGGACTTACAAAATGACATTTGGTCCTATATATGGGGATCACCTATATTTTCTACCAAAAGGGCATACCATTCCATCATGGGTACTAGGAATGTACACCAAGCATTCAAATGGCTATGGAAATCGAAATGTCAAAGGAAACACAAAATCTTCTTCTGGCTACTGCTTGTGGACAGACTAAACACGAGAGATCTTCTAAGAAGAAGACAGATGGCACTGGAGTCTTACAACTGCGAGCTCTGCATCAGACAAAAAAGAGAGACTACATATCATTTATTTTTCCGCTGCAACTTTGCAAAGGCTTGCTGGAGAAGCATTGGGATTACTTATGTGCATACAAGGACGATCTTGAACATATTAGAGCAAATAAGAAGGAAATTAGGAACACCATTTTCGATGGAGATTATAATCCTGATGGAGTGGAGCATCTGGACAACAAGAAACAACTGGATGTTCAACAATATTGATCCTCTCATCTTGGATTGTAAGCACAAATTTGTCTCTGAACTCAAGGATCTCTTGCTCCGGATCAATTCAAGACATCGTTCTCGGCTCGAAGATTGGATTCACTCTCTTTAATTTTTTCTTCTTTCCGCTTGTATCTTCTTTCCTTCTTTTTCGTCTTCAGTCTTTTTTCTCCTGCTCTTTTGTTTCTTAATTGTATTCCTTGGTTTCGAACCTTTTTTTACCTATATATATAATTAATCAGTAGGGGTTCTCAACCCCTCCTGGATTCTCAAAAAAAAAGCACAATAATATGGGAGCCAAAAATATAAGGATTGCATCTTGTAGAATTAGGTGCACAATAGTAAGTGCTTGGTGTCCTGGCAAAGCTGCCTGGCGCAGGCAGCTTCCCCAGGCGTCTGATTTCATCAGCCTGGGGTGGAGATCGCTGCCTGGCTACAGAGCTGCCTGCCAGGTCCGAAGCAAACAGCCCCAAATGTTTTGGAAGATGTCTTCTGACTTTTGAGCTATTCAGTCAAAATTAGGCCTAAGAAAAATCATGTGCTTATAAAAAGACATTCATGATTAAATTTATGGTCTTAGACAGTACACATGGTGAAGAAGTAACAACAAAGATCTTCACACTGCCTGAATCACAGAATAAAACAGAAACATCGAGTAAAAGCTAAAAGTTGAGATATAAGCATGTTAATCAAAGACTACAACATCTGATGAGGAAATAAGGAGCTTCTGTGTATCTAGGAGCCAAAAGAATACAAAATGAGCTAAAAACTGAAGCTGGAAACGATACAATAAACAAGCTAACAACTTAAAGTTACCTGATGAGGAAGGTGTGCTATCCTGCAGGATAGGTGACTGAGCAGCTGTTGTCAAAAAATTTGGAAGGTAAAGAGATGAGGGGGTGGAGCTTTGCAGAAGAATCGGATGCTAAATTTTTATGAACAATGTTAGTTAATTGCTCAGCTCATTGCTTCTCTCTTCCTTTTGCAAAGTCAATGGAGCAGGTAGAGCTCCTTGGCCGGCTGAATGGCCTGAATGGCCACTGTCTGCCGTGTAAGGCAGCAGTGCCGTGAGTAGTGGGCAGTAAGCCCTGTCATGTATATAGTACTAGTAGTTGGTAGATACACTCATAGGTTTGTGTACTCTATTTTGACTTTGTGCTCTATAAAGAGTGGATGAGCAGCTGCAGGCCTGCAGCTCACGCAGTTCAGCAGCAACAGATAGTTGTGTGTGTGCTGTGCTCTTTCTCACCTTCTTCTACCTCTGGCCTGAGTGTGTGTGGGTGAGGGAGTAAGCTCAGGGAGCTTACCTTGGCCATTGCCAACAAACAAGCCCCTGTTGTTTTATTAATTTTCATATTTTGATTTGAGGGATTCAATTTTAGTACTTCAATTTTCCAAGCCAGAAAGAATAATCTAATGCAAAATTATGTGGATATACTACTTTCTCAATTTTCTAAAAAAGGCTGCATAGATTCTTCTCCTTTTACCTTTTTGTTTTGGCAATCTGGTGTGTTGCCTTTGCATAATTTGCTCAATATAACATGAAAAACTGCAAATCAGAAGTAGAGATGCTTCTAGTTGGAACTGAAAGGCTGCAGTGGGCATGCTAATTGAACATTAGGCAATCATCATCTATGGTTCCAAATCAACTATGACTACAATGTTTTTTCTTTCAAATTTAAATTTGGTTTACAAGTTGGACTTTTCTTTTTGAGATGGCCTGGACTCCCAAGTCATGAATCCTGATGGAAAACTCAAAAATATCTGGGGTTACACCGAGACTAAGTGTTTGGTTGGCGATTGCTGACTCAACCAATCAGAGCTAGAGATGCTTCTGTTGTTAATGCAAAACCTGGAAAGTACATCACCTACAA